>NW_023416289.1:0-542500 GCF_014176215.1 Rousettus aegyptiacus
TTGTCACCCCTGTAACCCTTGCCCCGATACAGGTCGGGGCTCAGGGAGTCTCGTTGTCCTTTGAGTCCTGCCGAGGTACCACCGCAGACAGGCAAGACGCACAGGCTCCCTGGAGTATGGGTGTGTGCGCGTGCGCGCGCGCGTGTGTGTGTCTCTGTGTGTGTGAGTGTGTGTGTGTGGCTGTTTGCTGCGGCCTGTCGCGAGCAAGAAGGCTCTCGCCGCACACGCGTGCGCGCTCTCGTGCGTCTCGGCCTTTCTGACGCAGCTGGTCAGTCCTGCTTCTCGTCCCGGGTGTGCGGGCCGGCCTCGCACTTGGGCCGAGGGCACCTGGCTGTCGGGCTGAGAAGGGCGGGGAGAAGCGTGTCGGCGGATGTTTGCGCCCTCTGGCGGGGCGGGGCGGGGCGCGACGCGGCGTGGCGGGTGGGGGTGGCTGGTCCCGCGTCCCGGGAATGCGAGCACACTCCCAACGTGTGTTAGAGACGGTGGTCCTCGGGGCTCGGTCCTACGGAGCCCAGGAAGGAAAGGGCCTGGAGCGGTGAGAGGAAACAGCCCGGGACTGGCTGCAGGAGAGCAGGTGAGGGCGGGTGAGGGCGCGGGCCCGCGGCCATTGGAGACGCCCTTGGGCTCGGCCGCCCGCGGCGGACCACAGAGACAGCGAGCGAGTGAGTGAGCAGAGCCCAGGGGCATCCAGGGGCAACCTGGCTAGAGGGCGGCAAAAGGAGGGGGCGGCAAAAGCCTACGGCACCCGGCCTTCCCAGATGGTCTCCCACCCAAGTAATAGAATAACCAGGCCCGACCCTGCTTAGCTTCCAAGATCAGACAAGTTCAGGCGCATCCAGAGTGGTAGGCACTTAGACGGGAGAGCCTGTCGTCTGCCGCCCCAAGAGACCGAGCCTGGCCTCCTGGCCGCTGGAGACGCCCACGACTACACCGTACCTCCTCCTTGGGGGGAGCGCTGGGGGTTCCGCTAGAGAGGTGGCTGGAGCGAGAGCCAGCCGCGCTAAGGCACCACAGCCCTTGAGGGACTGAGCGGAGGGACTGGGTGGGCGCTCTCGCATCCCGGACCTGCCCAGGCCCCACACCACTTGCCTTCCCCGTCTTGGCCGTTTGGCAGGACTACTGCCCAGGCGTGCCTCGCCAATCTCTCGGCCACCTGGGCAACAAGGAAGGTGCAGCCCTGATAAGTTTCGACCTGGCCCTGAACCAGATCCACCCCACCTCTGCGCTCCCCGGCGGGGCTGAGCCTGACCTGGCCAGAACCACGCGGAGACACCGGCCACACCACCAGGCAACGCTTCGCCCGGAAACCTCACCTTCCGCCCAGTGCCCTCCGCCCTTGAGGCTCACCGCCCGCCCCCCCCGCCCCCCCGTGGAGCCCAGGAAGCGAAGGGTCCAGAGTGGAGAGAAAACAGCCCAGGTCTGGCTGCAGGAGAGCAGGTGGGGGCGGGCGATGTCGCGGGGCGCATGGACTTTGGTGCAGCCCTTAAGCTCGGTCGCCTACCCGGGACCCCCGGAACAGCAAACGACCAAGTGAGCAAGTGAGCGAGGGCCCGGGGCATCCAGGGGCACCCTGGCCGGAGGGCGACAAGAGGAGGGGGCGGCAAAGGCCTACGGCACCCGGTATTCGCGGTCTCCCATCTAAGTACTAACCAGGCTCAACCCTGCTTAGCTTCCAAGATCAGCCGGGATCAGGCACGTTCCGCGGGGTACAGCCGTAACCGGGAACACTGTCGCCTGCATTCCCAAAACTTCGAGCCTGGCCTCCCGGCCCCCGGAGACGCCCGCGCCTGCACCACAGCAGAAAATAAATTTTATGACATACACGTGGGCGCTAATTTGAAATGCATGGGATAGCAGCAGAGAGAACTGTTCGCGAGATGCGCCGCTGTGTTATTCCCCAAAATCCCACCAGGTGGCAGCAGAGTGTAAAGTTTTATGATGACATCGATCGTTTCTGGACACCGCATGGCAGTAGAGAATGAATATTCATGATCGCTCAGGTGTTTATGATAAAATATACACCCGATGGCATCAGAAAATTTATTTTTATTGTGGTCTACACTCTGTTATTCTCAAAATGCACACAGGGCTGCTGCGGAAAACAAAATTTATGAATACGCTAGTACTTTCACAATGTCCACGAGATGGCAGCAGAGAACAAATTGCTCGAGACATGCGCTGCCTGTGTTAGTCCCAAGAGTCACACGAAATGGCAGCGGGAAAAAAAATTCTGACAACATACCCTGGGGAGTCATTTTTTAAATGCACGTGAGGTAGTAGCAGAAATAACTTCTCAAGACGTGCACTCCTGTGCCATCCCCAAAATGCTGAGCCGATGGCAACAGGAAGTAACTTTTTATATTAACATACGCTTGCCTGTTATTTTCGAATGCCCACCGGACAGCAGCAGAGAACAATTTCTCGTGACGTGTACTTTTTTGTTTATCCCAAGATACACACGAGATTCCACGTACGAGAACTTTGTTCAACCAAACGTCCTTAGGTGTCGTTTTCTCACTGTACGAGATAACGAAAGAAATAACGGCTTACGACGTGTGCTATGGTGTTATTCCCGACGTGACGACAGGATGGCAGCACGGAATGAGTATTCGAGAGGATCTACAGTGGGATATTATTTCCCAATTGCCCACGAGACTAAAGCAGAAAATTATGTCGTGACAAGCACTCCTGTGTTTGACACAAGACGCACGTGGAATGGCATCAGAAAACTTTTCATAATGACATTCCACAGAGTCTATTTTCAGAACGCGCATGAGATGGCCCCCAAAATTGCATTTTATGACATGTGCTGTGATTTATTCAGAAAATGCTCACAGTGTAGCGGCAGGTGAGTATTCACAAGAGACACGCAGGTATGATTTCTGAAATGCCCTCCGGATGGCAGCGGCGAACAGGATTTCACGACGTACACACTTTTGTTCTTCCCGAGATTCACACGACATGGCGACAGAGGAAACACTTATAGAGACACACGATGGAGTGGTATTTTTAACGGCACACGACGGCGGCAGCGGTAGCTTTTCACGGGACGCACTGTGGCGTCATTCCCAAAATGCTCACCAGGTGGCAGCAGAAAATAAATTTTTCTGCTCACACAGACCTGAGTGTTATTATCAAAATTTGTACGAGATGGCAACAGAGAACAGTTTTTCATTACTTGCGGTCCTGTGCTATTCTCAAGTTTAACCTGAAAAGGCACCAGAGAAAAAAAAATTATAACGACATTCCCTGGGGTGTTATGTTTTAAATGCACACGAGATAGCACCACTTTTTTTTCCCCATGACATTCTCTATGGCATTATTCCCAAGTAACCACCAGACGGCCTCAGAAAATAATCCTGTGCTTACGTACACCGGGATATTATTTTCGAAATGCCCTTGAAATGGCCGCAGAGAATAACCTCATGACGTGCCCTCCCGTGTCTTTACACAGATGCAAATGAAATGGCAGTAGATAAAAGGTGATTATAATGACGTTCCTTTGGGTTTATTTTCAGAATGCACCTTGCACAGAAGCAGAGATAACATTTTAGGATCTGCGCTGCGTTATTACTCCCAGAATGCCCACCAGATGGCAGCAAGAATAAATTTTATGACACTCGTGTTCTTCTCAAGATGCACAATGCATGAAGGCACATAAGGAATATTTACGATAACCTACGCCAGGTTGTATTCCTGAAAACTCCACCAGGTGGCAGCAAAGTACAAACAGTTTTATTTCGTACGATCCGGTGTTATTCCCCAAATTCCCACCTATGACGGCAGGAAATAAATTTAATGACGATATACACTTGGGTGTTATTTTCAAATTACCCACGAGACGGCAGCAGAGAAAAACTCTTCATAATGACATGCCCCGGGGTGTTATTTCCAAAATGAACATGAAAAAGAAGCAGAAATAACTTTGAGCAGCCCTGTCATGTTTTTCCCAAATTTCCCACCGGATGGAAGCAGAGAATGAAGATTCATAATGAGCTACACTTGATGACCTATTTTCAGGTGTTATTCCCAAAATGCACAGCAGATGACTGCACAGGATAAGGAATAACATTTCATGGCCAACACTCTGCTGCTATTCCCAAAAAGTCCACGAGATGGCAGCAGAGGATAGGGAATAACATTTCATGGCCATCGCTCGGGGGCTATTCCCAAAGGGCCCACGAGATGGCAGCAGAGGATTAGGAAAAATATCTCAGTACCTAAACTCTGGTGCTATTCCCGAAGAGTCCACGAGATGGCAGCAGAGGATTAAGAAGAATATCTCAATGCCTAAACTCTGGTGCTATTCTCAAAAATTCCACGAGATGGCAGCAGAGGCTTACGAATAATATTTCAATCCCTAAACTCTGGTGCTATTCCCCAAAAAGCCCACGAGATGGCAGCAGAGGCTTTGGAATAATATTTCAATCCCTAAACTCTGGTGCTATTCCCAAAAAGCCCACGAGATGGCAGCAGAGGCTTAGGAATAATATTTCAATACCTAAACTCTGGTGCTATTCCCGCAGAGTCCACGAGATGGCAGCAGAGGATTAAGAAGAATATCTCAATGCCTAAACTCTGGTGCTATTCCCCAAAACGCCCACGAGATGGCAGCAGAGGCTTTGGAATAATATTTCAATCCCTAAACTCTGGTGCTATTCCCCAGAGAGCCCACGAGATGGCAGCAGAGGCTTCGGAATAATATTTCCATACCTATACTCTGGTGCAATTCCCCAAAAAGCCCACGAGATGTCAACAGAAGATAGGGAAAAACATTTCATGATCGAAACACTGCTGCTATACCCAAAAAGCTCACGGGATGGCAGCAGAGGCTTCAGAATAATATTTCAATCCCTAAACTCTGGTGCTATTCCCAAGAAGCGAAAGCCCGGATCCGCGGAACCCCTGGGAATCCCTTCGTACGCGGAACCCCTGGGAACCCCGGGCCCACGCAACCCCTGGGAACCCCTTGGTCCGCGGAACCCCTGGGAACCCCTAAGTCCGCGGAACCCCCTGAGAACCCCTTGGTCCGCGGAACCCGTGGGAACCCTTTGCTCCGCGGAACCCCTGAGAACCCCTTGGTCCGCGGAACCCCTGGGAACCCTCTGCTCCGCGGAACCCCTGAGAACCCCTTGGTCCGCGGAACCCCTGGGAACCCTTTGCTCCGCGGAACCCCTGAGAACCCCTAAGTCCGCGGAACCCCTGGGAACCCCTTGCTCCTCGGAACCCCTGGGAACCCCGGGTCCGCGGAACCCCTGAGAACCCCTTGGTCCGCGGAACCCCTGGGAACCCTCTGCTCCGCGGAACCCCTGAGAACCCCTTGGTCCGCGGAACCCCTGGGAACCCTCTGCTCCGCGGAACCCCTGAGAACCCCTTGGTCCGCGGAACCCCTGGGAACCCCTTGCTCCGCGGAACCCCTGGGAACCCTTTGCTCCGCGGAACCCCTGGGAACCCCTTGATCCGCGGAACCCCTGGGAACCCTTTGCTCCGCGGAACCCCTGAGAACCCCTTGGTCCGCGGAACCCCTGGGAACCCTTTGCTCCGCGGAACCCCTGAGAACCCCTTGGTCCGCGGAACCCCTGGGAACCCCGGGTCCGCGGAACCCCCTGAGAACCCCTTGGTCCGCGGAACCCCTGGGAACCCTTTGCTCCGCGGAACCCCTGAGAACCCCTTGGTCCACGGAACCCCTGGGAACCCCTTGGTCCGCGGAACCCCTGGGAACCCCGGATTCGCGCAACCCCTATGAACCCCTGGATCCCCAGAACCGCAGAGACCCCTGGAACACCCGGATCGCCGGAACCGCGGAACCCCTAGATACCCCGTAACCCCGGAACCCCAGAACCCTTTTATCCCCGGAACCCCGGCGCTCCCGGAACTCCCGGAACCTTGGCACCCCTGTATCCCGTGCCCCGATACAGGTCGGGGCTCAGGGAGTCTCGTTGTCCTTTGAGTCCTGCCGAGGTACCACCGCAGACAGGCAAGACGCACAGGCTCCCTGGAGTATGTGTGTGCGCGCGCGCGCGCGTGTGTGTATGTGTGTGTGAGTGTGTGTGTGTGGCTGTTTGATGCGGCCTGTCGCGAGCAAGAAGGCTCTCGCCGCACAGGTGTGCGCGGTCTCGTGTGTCTCGGCCTTTCTGACGCAGCTGGTCAGTCCTGCTTCTCGTCCCGGGTGTGCGGGCCGGCCTCGCACTTGGGCCGAGGGCACCTGGCTGTCGGGCGAGAAGGGCGGGGAGAAGCGTGTCGGAGGATGTTTGAGGCCTCTGGCGGGGCGGGGCTGGGCGCGACGCGGCGTGGCGGGTGGGGGTGGCTGGTCCCGCGTCCCGGGAATGCGAGCACACTCCCAACGTGTGTTAGAGACGGTGGTCCTCGGGGCTCGGTCCTACGGAGCCCAGGAAGGAAAGGGCCTGGAGCGGTGAGAGGAAACAGCCCGGACTGGCTGCAGGAGAGCAGGTGAGGGCGGGTGAGGGCGCGGGCCCGCGGCCATTGGAGATGCCCTTGGGCTCGGCCGCCCGCGGCGGACCACAGAGACAGCGAGCAAGTGAGTGAGCAGAGCCCAGGGACATCCAGGGGCCACCTGGCTAGAGGGCGGCAAAAGGAGGGGGCGGCAAAAGCCTACGGCACCCGGCCTTCCCAGATGGTCTCCCACCCAAGTAATAGAATAACCAGGCCCGACCCTGCTTAGCTTCCAAGATCAGACAAGTTCAGGCGCATCCAGAGTGGTAGGCACTTAGACGGGAGAGCCTGTCGTCTGCCGCCCCAAGAGACCGAGCCTGGCCTCCTGGCCGCTGGAGACGCCCACGACTACACCGTACCTCCTCCTTGGGGGGAGCGCTGGGGGTTCCGCTAGAGAGGTGGCTGGAGCGAGAGCCAGCCGCGCTAAGGCACCACAGCCCTTGAGGGACTGAGCGGAGGGACTGGGTGGGCGCTCTCGCATCCCGGACCTGCCCAGGCCCCACACCACTTGCCTTCCCCGTCTTGGCCGTTTGGCAGGACTACTGCCCAGGCGTGCCTCGCCAATCTCTCGGCCACCTGGGCAACAAGGAAGGTGCAGCCCTGATAAGTTTCGACCTGGCCCTGAACCAGATCCACCCCACCTCTGCGCTCCCCGGCGGGGCTGAGCCTGACCTGGCCAGAACCACGCGGAGACACCGGCCACACCACCAGGCAACGCTTCGCCCGGAAACCTCACCTTCCGCCCAGTGCCCTCCGCCCTTGAGGCTCACCGCCCGCCCCCCCCCGCCCCCCCGTGGAGCCCAGGAAGCGAAGGGTCCAGAGTGGAGAGAAAACAGCCCAGGTCTGGCTGCAGGAGAGCAGGTGGGGGCGGGCGATGTCGCGGGGCGCATGGACTTTGGTGCAGCCCTTAAGCTCGGTCGCCTACCCGGGACCCCCGGAACAGCAAACGACCAAGTGAGCAAGTGAGCGAGGGCCCGGGGCATCCAGGGGCACCCTGGCCGGAGGGCGACAAGAGGAGGGGGCGGCAAAGGCCTACGGCACCCGGTATTCGCGGTCTCCCATCTAAGTACTAACCAGGCTCAACCCTGCTTAGCTTCCAAGATCAGCCGGGATCAGGCACGTTCCGCGGGGTACAGCCGTAACCGGGAACACTGTCGCCTGCATTCCCAAAACTTCGAGCCTGGCCTCCCGGCCCCCGGAGACGCCCGCGCCTGCACCACGGCAGAAAATAAATTTTATGACATACACGTGGGCGCTAATTTGAAATGCATGGGATAGCAGCAGAGAGAACTGTTCGCGAGATGCGCCGCTGTGTTATTCCCCAAAATCCCACCAGGTGGCAGCAGAGTGTAAAGTTTTATGATGACATCGATCGTTTCTGGACACCGTATGGCAGTAGAGAATGAATATTCATGATCGCTCGGGTGTTTATGATAAAATATACACCCGATGGCATCAGAAAATTTATTTTTATTGTGGTCTACACTCCGTTATTCTCAAAATGCACACAGGGTTGCTGCGGAAAACAAAATTTATGAATACGCTAGTACTTTCACAATGTCCACGAGATGGCAGCAGAGAACAAATTGCTCGAGACATGCGCTGCCGTGTTAGTCCCAAGAGTCACACGAAATGGCAGCAGAAAAAAAAATTCTAACAACATACCCTGGGGAGTCATTTTTTAAATGCACACGAGGTAGTAGCAGAAATAACTTCTCAAGACGTGCACTCCTGTGTCATCCCCAAAATGCTGAGCCGATGGCAACAGGAAGTAACTTTTTCTATTAACATACGCTTGCCTGTTATTTTCGAATGCCCACCGGACGGCAGCAGAGAAGAAGAATCTCTCATGACGTGTACTTTTTTGTTTATCCCAAGATACACACGAGATTCCACGTACGAGAACTTTGTTCAACCAAACGTCCTTAGGTGTCATTTTCTAACTGTACGAGATAAGGAAAGAAGTAACGGCTTACGACGTGTGCTATGGTGTCATTCCCAACGTGACGACAGGATGGCAGCACGGAATGAGTATTCAAGAGGATCTACAGTAGGATATTATCTCCCAATTGCCCACAAGACTAAAGCAGAAAATTATGTCATGACAAGCACTCCTGTGTTTGACACAAGACGCACGTGGAATGGCATCAGAAAACTTTTCATAATGACATTCCACAGAGTCTGTTTTCAGAATGCACGTGAGATGGCCCCAAAATTGCATTTTATGACATGTGCTGTGATTTATTCAGAAAATGCTCACAGCGTAGCGGCAGGTGAGTATTCACAAGAGACACGCAGGTATTATTTCTGAAATGCCCTCCGGATGGCAGCGGCGAACAAATTTCACGACGTACACACTTTTGTTTTTCCCGAGATTCACACGACATGGCGACAGAGGAAACACTTATAGAGACACACGATGGAGTGGTATTTTTAACGGCACACGACGGCGGCAGCGGTAGCTTTTCACGGGACGCACTGTGGCGTCATTCCCAAAATGCTCACCAGGTGGCAGCAGAAAATAAATTTTTCTGCTCACACACACCTGAGTGTTATTATCAAAATTTGTACGAGATGGCAACAGAGAACAGTTTTTCATTACTTGCGGTCCTGTGCTATTCTCAAGTTTAACCTGAAAAGGCACCAGAGAAAAAAAATTATAACGACCTTCCCTGGGGTGTTATTTTTTAAATGCACACGAGATAGCACCACTTTTTTTCCCCCATGACATTCTCTATGGCATTATTCCCAAGTAACCACCAGACGGCCTCAGAAAATAATCCTGTGCTTACGTACACCTGGATATTATTTTCGAAATGCCCTTGAAATGGCCGCAGAGAATAACCTCCCGTGTCTTTACACAGATGCAAATGAAATGGCAGTAGATAAAAGGTGATTATAATGACGTTACTTTGGGTTTATTTTCAGAATGCGCCTTGCACAGAAGCAGAGATAACATTTTAGGATCTGCGCTGCGTTATTACTCCCAGAATGCCCACCAGATGGCAGCAAGAATAAATTTTATTACACTCGCGTTCTTCTCAAGATGCACAATGCATGAAGGCACATAAGGAATATTTACGATAACCTACACCAGGTTTTATTCCTGAAAACTGCACCAGGTGGCAGCAAAGAGTAAACTTTTTTATTTCGTACAATCCGGTGTTATTCCCCAAATTCCCACCTATGACGGCAGGAAATAAATTTAATGATGATATACACTTGGGCGTTATTTTCAAATTACCCACGAGACGGCAGCAGAGAAAAACTCTTCATAATGACATGCCCCGGGGGTTATTTCCAAAATGAACATGAAAAAGAAGCAGAAATAACTTTGAGCAGCCCTGTCATGTTTTTCCCAAATTTCCCACCGGATGGAAGCAGAGAATGAATATTCATAATGAGCTACCCTTGATGACCTATGTTCAGGTGTTATTCCCAAGATGCACAGCAGATGACTGCACAGGATAAGGAATAACATTTCATGGCCAACACTCTGCTGCTATTCCCAAAACGTCCACGAGATGGCAGCAGAGGATAGGGAATAACATTTCACGGCCATCGCTCGGGGGCTATTCCCAAAGGGCCCACGAGATGGCAGCAGAGGATTACGAAAAATAGCTCAGTACCTAAACTCCGGTGCTATTCCCCAAGAGTCCACGAGATGGCAGCAGAGGATTAAGAAGAATATCTCAATGCCTAAACTCTGGTGCTATTCTCAAAAATTCCACGAGATGGCAGCAGAGGCTTACGAATAATATTTCAATCCCTAAACTCTGGTGCTATTCCCAAAAAGCCCACGAGATGGCAGCAGAGGCTTAGGAATAATAGTTCAATGCCTGAACTCTGGTGCTATTTCCAAACACGCCACGAGATGGCAGCAGAGGCTTCGGAAGAATAGTTCAATACCTAAACTCTGGTGCTATTCCCGAAGAGTCCACGAGATGGCAGCAGAGGATTAAGAAGAATATCTCAATGCCTAAACTCTGGTGCTATTCCCCAAAACGCCCACGAGATGGCAGCAGAGGCTTTGGAATAATATTTCAATCCCTAAACTCTGGTGCTATTCCCCAGAGAGCCCACGAGATGGCAGCAGAGGCTTCGGAATAATATTTCCATACCTATACTCTGGTGCAATTCCCCAAAAAGCCCACGAGATGTCAACAGAAGATAGGGAAAAACATTTCATGATCGAAACACTGCTGCTATACCCAAAAAGCTCACGGGATGGCAGCAGAGGCTTCAGAATAATATTTCAATCCCTAAACTCTGGTGCTATTCCCAAGAAGCGAAAGCCCGGATCCGCGGAACCCCTGGGAATCCCTTCGTACGCGGAACCCCTGGGAACCCCGGGCCCACGCAACCCCTGGGAACCCCTTGGTCCGCGGAACCCCTGGGAACCCCTAAGTCCGCGGAACCCCCTGAGAACCCCTTGGTCCGCGGAACCCGTGGGAACCCTTTGCTCCGCGGAACCCCTGAGAACCCCTTGGTCCGCGGAACCCCTGGGAACCCTCTGCTCCGCGGAACCCCTGAGAACCCCTTGGTCCGCGGAACCCCTGGGAACCCTTTGCTCCGCGGAACCCCTGAGAACCCCTAAGTCCGCGGAACCCCTGGGAACCCCTTGCTCCTCGGAACCCCTGGGAACCCCGGGTCCGCGGAACCCCTGAGAACCCCTTGGTCCGCGGAACCCCTGGGAACCCTCTGCTCCGCGGAACCCCTGAGAACCCCTTGGTCCGCGGAACCCCTGGGAACCCTCTGCGTCCGCGGAACCCGTGAGAACCCCTTGGTCCGCGGAACCCCTGGGAACCCCTTGCTCCGCGGAACCCTGGAACCCCTTGCTCCGCGGAACCCCTGGGAACCCCTTGGTCCGCGGAACCCCTGGGAACCCCTTGGTCCGCGGAACCCCTGAGAACCCCTTGGTCCGCGGAACCCCTGGGAACCCCTTGGTCCGCGGAACCCCTGAGAACCCCTTGCTCCGCGGAACCCCTGGGAACCCCGGGTCCGCGGAACCCCTAGAAAACCCCTTGGTCCGCGGAACCCCTGGGAACCCTTTGCTCCGCGGAACCCCTGAGAACCCCTTGGTCCACGGAACCCCTGGGAACCCCTTGGTCCGCGGAACCCCTGGGAACCCCGGATTCGCGCAACCCCTATGAACCCCTGGATCCCCAGAACCGCAGAGACCCCTGGAACACCCGGATCGCCGGAACCGCGGAACCCCTAGATACCCCGTAACCCCGGAACCCCAGAACCCTTTTATCCCCGGAACCCCGGCGCTCCCGGAACTCCCGGAACCTTGGCACCCCTGTATCCCGTGCCCCGATACAGGTCGGGGCTCAGGGAGTCTCGTTGTCCTTTGAGTCCTGCCGAGGTACCACCGCAGACAGGCAAGACGCACAGGCTCCCTGGAGTATGTGTGTGCGCGCGCGCGCGCGTGTGTGTATGTGTGTGTGAGTGTGTGTGTGTGGCTGTTTGATGCGGCCTGTCGCGAGCAAGAAGGCTCTCGCCGCACAGGTGTGCGCGGTCTCGTGTGTCTCGGCCTTTCTGACGCAGCTGGTCAGTCCTGCTTCTCGTCCCGGGTGTGCGGGCCGGCCTCGCGCTTGGGCCGAGGGCACCTGGCTGTCGGGCGAGAAGGGCGGGGAGAAGCGTGTCGGAGGATGTTTGAGGCCTCTGGCGGGGCGGGGCTGGGCGCGACGCGGCGTGGCGGGTGGGGGTGGCTGGTCCCGCGTCCCGGGAATGCGAGCACACTCCCAACGTGTGTTAGAGACGGTGGTCCTCGGGGCTCGGTCCTACGGAGCCCAGGAAGGAAAGGGCCTGGAGCGGTGAGAGGAAACAGCCCGGACTGGCTGCAGGAGAGCAGGTGAGGGCGGGTGAGGGCGCGGGCCCGCGGCCATTGGAGATGCCCTTGGGCTCGGCCGCCCGCGGCGGACCGCAGAGACAGCGAGCGAGTGAGTGAGCAGAGCCCAGGGGCATCCAGGGGCAACCTGGCTAGAGGGCGGCAAAAGGAGGGGGCGGCCAAAGCCTACGGCACCCGGCCTTCCCAGATGGTCTCCCACCCAAGCAATAGAATAACCAGGCCCGACCCTGCTTAGCTTCCAAGATCAGACAAGTTCAGGCGCATTCAGAGTGGTAGGGACTTAGACGGGAGAGCCTGTCGTCTGCCGCCCCAAGAGACCGAGCCTGGCCTCCCGGCCGCTGGAGACGCCCACGACTACACCGTACCTCCTCCTTGGGGGGAGCGCTGGGGGTTCCGCTAGAGAGGTGGCTGGAGCGAGAGCCAGCCGCGCTAAGGCACCACAGCCCTTGAGGGACTGAGCGGAGGGACTGGGTGGGCGCTCTCGCATCCCGGACCTGCCCAGGCCGCAGACCACTTGCCTTCCCCGTCTTGGCCGTTTGGCAGGACCACGGGCCAGGCGTGCCTCGCCAATCTCTCGGCCACCTGGGCAACGGGGAAGGTGCAGCCCTGATAAGTTTCGACCTGGCCCTGAACCAGATCCACCCCACCTCTGCGCTCCCCGGCGGGGCTGAGCCCGACCTGGCCAGAACCACGCGGAGACACCGGCCACACCACCAGGCAACGCTCCGCCCCGAAACCTCACCTTCCGCCCAGTGCCCTCCGCCCTTGAGGCTCGCCGCCCCCCCCCCCCGCCCCCCCGTGGAGCCCAGGAAGCGAAGGGTCCAGAGTGGGGAGAAAACAGCCCAGGTCTGGCTGCAGGAGAGCAGGTGGGGGCGGGCGATGTCGCGGGGCGCATGGACTTTGGTGCAGCCCTTAAGCTCGGTCGCCTACCCGGGACCCCCGGAACAGCAAACGACCAAGTGAGCAAGTGAGCGGGGGCCCGGGGCATCCAGGGGCACCCCGGCCGGAGGGCGACAAAAGGAGGGGGCGGCAAAGGCCTACGGCACCCGGTATTCGCGGTCTCCCATCTAAGTACTAACCAGGCTCAACCCGGCTTAGCTTCCAAGATCAGACGGGATCGGGCACGTTCCGCGGGGTACAGCCGTAACCAGGAACACTGTCGCCTGCATTCCCAAAACTTCGAGCCTGGCCTCCCGGCCCCCGGAGACGCCCGCGCCTGCACCACGGCAGAGAATACATTTTATGACATACACGTGGGCGCTAATTTGAAATGCATGTGATAGCAGCAGAGAGAACTGTTCACGAGATGCGCCGCTGTGTTATTCCCCAAAATCCCACCAGATGGCAGCAGAGTGTAAAGTTTTATGATGACATCGATCGTTTCTGGACACCGTATGGCAGTAGAGAATGAATATTCATGATCGCTCGGGTGTTTATGATAAAATATACACCCGATGGCATCAGAAAATTTATTTTTATTGTGGTCTACACTCCGTTATTCTCAAAATGCACACAGGGTTGCTGCGGAAAACAAAATTTATGAATACGCTAGTACTTTCACAATGTCCACGAGATGGCAGCAGAGAACAAATTGCTCGAGACATGCGCTGCCGTGTTAGTCCCAAGAGTCACACGAAATGGCAGCAGAAAAAAAAATTCTAACAACATACCCTGGGGAGTCATTTTTTAAATGCACACGAGGTAGTAGCAGAAATAACTTCTCAAGACGTGCACTCCTGTGTCATCCCCAAAATGCTGAGCCGATGGCAACAGGAAGTAACTTTTTCTATTAACATACGCTTGCCTGTTATTTTCGAATGCCCACCGGACGGCAGCAGAGAAGAAGAATCTCTCATGACGTGTACTTTTTTGTTTATCCCAAGATACACACGAGATTCCACGTACGAGAACTTTGTTCAACCAAACGTCCTTAGGTGTCATTTTCTAACTGTACGAGATAACGAAAGAAATAACGGCTTACGACGTGTGCTATGGTGTTATTCCCGACGTGACGACAGGATGGCAGCACGGAATGAGTATTCGAGAGGATCTACAGTGGGATATTATTTCCCAATTGCCCACGAGACTAAAGCAGAAAATTATGTCGTGACAAGCACTCCTGTGTTTGACACAAGACGCACGTGGAATGGCATCAGAAAACTTTTCATAATGACATTCCACAGAGTCTGTTTTCAGAATGCACGTGAGATGGCCCCAAAATTGCATTTTATGACATGTGCTGTGATTTATTCAGAAAATGCTCACAGTGTAGCGGCAGGTGAGTATTCACAAGAGACACGCAGGTATGATTTCTGAAATGCCCTCCGGATGGCAGCGGCGAACAGGATTTCACGACGTACACACTTTTGTTCTTCCCGAGATTCACACGACATGGCGACAGAGGAAACACTTATAGAGACACACGATGGAGTGGTATTTTTAACGGCACACGACGGCGGCAGCGGTAGCTTTTCACGGGACGCACTGTGGCGTCATTCCCAAAATGCTCACCAGGTGGCAGCAGAAAATAAATTTTTCTGCTCACACACACCTGAGTGTTATGATCAAAATTTCTACGAGATGGCAACAGAGAACAGTTTTTCATTACTTGCGGTCCTGTGCTATTCTCAAGTTTAACCTGAAAAGGCACCAGAGAAAAAAAATTATAACGACATTCCCTGGGGTGTTATGTTTTAAATGCACACGAGATAGCACCACTTTTTTTCCCCATGACATTCTCTATGGCATTATTCCCAAGTAACCACCAGACGGCCTCAGAAAATAATCCTGTGCTTACGTACACCTGGATATTATTTTCGAAATGCCCTTGAAATGGCAGCAGAGAATAACCTCCCGTGTCTTTACACAGATGCAAATGAAATGGCAGTAGATAAAAGGTGATTATAATGACGTTACTTTGGGTTTATTTTCAGAATGCGCCTTGCACAGAAGCAGAGATAACATTTTAGGATCTGCGCTGCGTTATTACTCCCAGAATGCCCACCAGATGGCAGCAAGAATAAATTTTATTACACTCGCGTTCTTCTCAAGATGCACAATGCATGAAGGCACATAAGGAATATTTACGATAACCTACACCAGGTTTTATTCCTGAAAACTGCACCAGGTGGCAGCAAAGAGTAAACTTTTTTATTTCGTACAATCCGGTGTTATTCCCCAAATTCCCACCTATGACGGCAGGAAATAAATTTAATGATGATATACACTTGGGCGTTATTTTCAAATTACCCACGAGACGGCAGCAGAGAAAAACTCTTCATAATGACATGCCCCGGGGGTTATTTCCAAAATGAACATGAAAAAGAAGCAGAAATAACTTTGAGCAGCCCTGTCATGTTTTTCCCAAATTTCCCACCGGATGGAAGCAGAGAATGAAGATTCATAATGAGCTACACTTGATGACCTATTTTCAGGTGTTATTCCCAAAATGCACAGCAGATGACTGCACAGGATAAGGAATAACATTTCATGGCCAACACTCTGCTGCTATTCCCAAAACGTCCACGAGATGGCAGCAGAGGATAGGGAATAACATTTCACGGCCATCGCTCGGGGGCTATTCCCAAAGGGCCCACGAGATGGCAGCAGAGGATTACGAAAAATAGCTCAGTACCTAAACTCCGGTGCTATTCCCGAAGAGTCCACGAGATGGCAGCAGAGGATTAGGAAGAATATCTCAATGCCTCAACTCTGGTGCTATTCTCAAAAATTCCACGAGATGGCAGCAGAGGCTTACGAATAATATTTCAATCCCTAAACTCTGGTGCTATTCCCCAAAAAGCCCACGAGATGGCAGCAGAGGCTTAGGAATAATAGTTCAATGCCTGAACTCTGGTGCTATTCCCAAAAAGCCCACGAGATGGCAGCAGAGGCTTCGGAAGAATAGTTCAATACCTAAACTCTGGTGCTATTCCCGAAGAGTCCACGAGATGGCAGCAGAGGATTAGGAAGAATATCTCAATGCCTAAACTCTGGTGCTATTCCCCAAAAAGACCACGAGATGGCAGCAGAGGCTTTGGAATAATATTTCAATCCCTAAACTCTGGTGCTATTCCCCAGAGAGCCCACGAGATGGCAGCAGAGGCTTCGGAATAATATTTCCATACCTATACTCTGGTGCAATTCCCCAAAAAGCCCACGAGATGGCAATAGAAGATAGGGAAAAACATTTCATGATCGAAACACTGCTGCTATACCCAAAAAGCTCACGGGATGGCAGCAGAGGCTTCGGAATAATATTTCAATCCCTAAACTCTGGTGCTATTCCCAAGAAGCGAAAGCCCGGATCCGCGGAACCCCTGGGAATCCCTTCGTACGCGGAACCCCTGGGAACCCCGGGCCCACGCAACCCCTGGGAACCCCTTGGTCCGCGGAACCCCTGGGAACCCCTAAGTCCGCGGAACCCCCTGGGAACCCCTTCGTCCGCGGAACCCCTGGGAACCCTTGCTCCGCGGAACCCCTGAGAACCCCTTGGTCCGCGGAACCCCTGGGAACCCTCTGCTCCGCGGAACCCCTGAGAACCCCTTGGTCCGCGGAACCCCTGGGAACCCTTTGCTCCGCGGAACCCCTGAGAACCCCTAAGTCCGCGGAACCCCTGGGAACCCCTTGCTCCTCGGAACCCCTGGGAACCCCGGGTCCGCGGAACCCCTGGGAACCCCTTGGTCCGCGGAACCCCTGGGAACCCCTAGGTCCGCGGAACCCCTGGGACCCCCTTGGTCCGCGGAACCCCTGGGAACCCTCTGCTCCGCGGAACCCCTGAGAACCCCTTGGTCCGCGGAACCCCTGGGAACCCTTTGCTCCGCGGAACCCCTGAGAACCCCTAAGTCCGCGGAACCCCTGGGAACCCCTTGCTCCGCGGAACCCCTGGGAACCCTTTGCTCCGCGGAACCCCTGGGAACCCTTGCTCCGCGGAACCCCTGGGAACCCCTAGGTCCGCGGAACCCCTGAGAACCCCTTGGTCCGCGGAACCCCTGGGAACCCTTGCTCCGCGGAACCCCTGAGAACCCCTTGGTCCGCGGAACCCCTGGGAACCCCTTGCTCATCGGAACCCCTGTGAACCCCTTGGTCCACGGAACCCCTGGAAACCCCACGCACGCCACGAGATGGCAGCAGAGGCTTAGGAATGATATTTCAATACCTACACTCTGGTGCTATTCCCAAAAAGCCCACGAGATGGTAGGAGTGGATAAGGAACCACAATTCAATAGCTCAACTCTGCTGCTATACCCAATATGCCCACCAGATGGCAGCAGAGCATAAGGAATAACATTTCATTACCTAAACTCAGTCCTAATCCCAAAAAGCGTTCAAGATGGGAGCAGAGAAGAGCATTTCCCGACTTTAAGGGCTTTGCTCACCATTAAAATAAAAATCCACACACTTGATACTTACCTATGAAATAACTCCTGTCCTTCACATATCCCTTCTCACTCCAGGCCTCGCCCCCTGACCCTTCCTCTGTACCTCATCGCCTCAGCAGTGTCTTTCCTTATCCCCATTTCCTGTCCCCTCCTCTCCCTCCCACTGTCCCCTCCCTCAGTCCTCAGTCCCTCCCCACCCCGCCCCTGTCCCCTCCCCTTCCCCACCGCGCCTTGATTGACAGCCGGCCTCCTCTAGACCAGCCAGAGCCGCAGCGGGAGCTAGAGCGGCAGCCATGGCCACGGCTGGCGTGGACAAGCGCTCACCTCTGCGACTCGCGCCGCTCGGGTGGCATCACCCGTACTGCGTCGCCGCGCTGGCCCCAGAGGTGATGCGGCGCAGACCCCTCGCCAGGCAGAGGCTGCCCGCGCTCTGAGCCCTCCAGCGCTGTGTGCACGGCTTCGTGGGGCGGGGAAAGAGCAATCTGCCTCGCCCCTTCATTCCAGGCCTTGGCCGGTTCCAAGCCGAGCCAAAGGTCTTGGTAGGCTCTCTTGCATCCCAGGACTGCCCAGGCCTGGGGCCACCCTCCTCCGCAGTTTTGGCCACTAGGCCGGAGCTGGGCCCCCGCATGGCCCGCCAATCTCTCTGCCACCTGGACACCTAGGCAGGTGTGGCCCTGAAAATCTGAGCCGTGGCCCTCACCCAGACCCACCTCTCCCCTGAGCGCCTCACAAAGGCAGAGCCTGACCTGGCCAAAACCACGTGGTGACACCGGAAATACCACCAGGCAACGCTTTCGTCCGTGACCTCGCCCTCCGCACAGCTCTCACGGCCCTTGGGGGTCAGTCCCGCAGACCCCAGGAAGGGAAAGGCCTGGAGTGGAGAGAGAAAACAGCCCAGGGCTGCTGGCTGCAGGAGAGCAGGTGGAGGCGGGCGGTGGCGCGGGGCGCATGGACGTTCATGCAGCCCTTGGGCTTGGGCGCCAGCCAGGGCTCCCCGAGACAGCGACCGAGCAGGGCCCAGGGGCGTCCAGGCGCACCCTGGCTGGAGAGCGGCAAAAGCCTACAGCACCCAGTATTCCCAGGCATTCTCCCATCCAGGTACTAACCAGGCCCAATCCTGCTTAGCTTCCGAGATCAGACGAGATCAGGTGCATTCAGGAGGGTCTGGCTGTAGACGGAAGAAGCTGTCCCCTGCCGCCCCAAGAGCTCGAGCCTGGTCTCCTGGGGGCCAGAGACGCCCATGCCTGCAGCGCATCTCCCGCAGCTGTGCGGAATTCTGCTAGGGCACTGTGGCCCTTGGCTGGTTCCCAGCAATACGAAGGTCTGGGTGGCCGCTCTCGCATCCCCCGACTGCCCAGGCCTGGGGCCGCCCGCCTCCCCAGTCTTGGCCGCTTGGCAGGACCCCGGCCTGGGTGTGGCCCGCCATGCTCTCAGCACACCTAGGTACCTGTGGCCTGGCTAAGTCTGGGCTCCAGGCCTGACCCAGACGCACACCTTCCCTCCCCGATGAGCCATACCCGACCTGCCCGAACACGCACGGAGCCCCCGCCCACACCCCGAGGCATCACTTCAGATGGACATGGCCCTCGCCCTCCGCGGGGACCAGGGACCCGCCCAGTCCGCTGCCCCTGGCCTTCACATTGACTCTCTGCATCGAGAGACAGACAGAGAGAGGGAGAGCTGACAGACAGAGGGACGGAGAAACCCAGAGACAGAGCGAGTGACCGGGAGGGAAGGAGAAGGGAGAACACAGGTCGCCAGGGCGCGAGGCCCAGAGAGAGCCACGAAGGAGGGGACGCGGACGGGGTCGCCGGGAAGGGGAGGGCCGCGGGAGCTGGCTGTGGTCAGACACAGAGAGACAGTGAGGAGGAAAGGGACAGGGACGGAGAGACGAGAAGGAGACTCCGCGCGCAGGAGAGCGCGAGCCCGCGCCTGCCCGCGCAGAGAGCGGGGCGGCACCCGCAGACGAGCGCCGCGACGCACAGAGCGGGACGCCGACTGCGACCACGAGACCCTGCGGCCGCCCTGGAGAGGCCGCTTCCACAGCAGAGGGTGGTCGCGCCCGGGCTGAGCTCGGGCAGGGAGGAGGTTCGTGCCCAGTACCCCGTGCCGCGTGCCTTGGGACAGGCCAGGGGCTCAGGGAGTCCCATTGCTCTATGAGTCCTTCCGGGGGGTCCCGCTGCAGAATGGAAAGACACACGGGCTCCCTGGGGTGTGTGTGTGGGGGGGGCTGTTTGCTGAGGCCTGTCACGAGCAAGAGGGCTCTCGCCACGCGCGTCTTGGCCTCTGACGCGGCTGGTCGGTCCCGCTTCTCGTCCCGGGTGTGCGGGGTGGCCTCGCACCTGGTCCGAGTCATTTGGTCCCCAATCATTTCCTTCTTCCCATGACCTGGGGTACAGGACGGAGGCTCAGTAACGTGTGTCCCCAGACTCTGTCTGAAGCTCTCACGTGAAGGGACATGCATGACACTCTCCCTAATCCCTGTTGCTCTCGCCTCTAGATTGCGAGAAGTGTCAGAACTTCTTCATCGACAGCTGTGCTGCCCAGGGGTCCCCCATGTTTGTAAAGGAAAGTGAGGTGGACATCGGGCATCCCAACCGCTCAGCCCTCACTCTGCCCCCTGGCCTGAGAATCGGGCCATCGGGCATCCCTGAGGCTGGGCTTGGAGTCTGGAATGAGGCATCCGATCTACCACTGGGTCTGCTCTTTGGCCCCTATGAGGGCCAGATCACAGAGGATGAAGAGGCAGCCAACAGCGGGTACTCCTGGCTGGTGAGAAGCAGCGACCCCTGACCCTGTCCTTGGGCTTCCCACTTCCCCTCTGCACTGGTGGGACTTGGATGGGGATAACGTGGTTGGCTCTGCGCATAGAGTAGACTCTGCGTGGACACGGCGCTCCTGCTCAAAGATCAGAGGGGAGTAGGAGCTCGGTGGGACAGGCACATAGGAACGGCTCCTGCCTCTGGGCTCCTGCTCTGAGCGGACAAACTGACTCAGATGTGTAGATGATGAACAAGCAGCATGTCACGTGGGCACAGCTGGCGGTGGAATCCATGCAGCCCGACGCGCCTGATGACATAGAGGTAAATAATTCTTCTGACTGTCACCTCCCCACCAATAGAGGCTTTAACTTCTTTTCCTGAGCCTCAGATCACCAAAGGGAGAAACTGCTGTGAGTATGCCGATGGGAAGGATGAGTCCCGGGCCAACTGGATGAGGTGAGGCCAGTAGGTGTCTGAGCGCCAGAGGACGCCCCTCTCCGACAAGCCCCCCACCCTTTCCTTCTCATCGCACCTCCCTCAGCGAGCCCCTGCAGTCCTCTGTTCCCATTCTCCCCACACAGTGCTCTTTCATGTCAATAGACATTTAGGGGAAAAAGGAGATAAAATACAGTATGTCCTTAAAATATAAATCTTTATGCTAGCCGAAATTTGGGCACTGGAAAAAAAAACCCTCAAGGACCCTCAATTCACTAGGGACCCTGGATTCACACTTCATCTAACAAACATTTATATAGCACTATGTTCCAGTTTAGACAATGGAATTTGTTACTGAAACAGATCATAAAACCCATATCCTTATGAGGATTTATTGCAGACAAACATGAAACAATTGACTTTAGAAATATTTAACCATAATTTTCCTATTCTGTGAGAAGTGCACAGGGCCAGGATAGCCTAAAACAAGGAACTTTTAACCCGTGAGGACAGCAAAGCACCCTGGCCTCATTCGAGCTAGAACTGGGTTCTGAAGCCTGCAGGGTGGTCGTGGGCCTCTTTGCCTCGTGATGCAGCCCCTTCTCTTTTATCAGGACTTAGAGACTGTGCGGGACTGTTGTTGTCCAGTGTGACTGTGCTGAGACAGAGACCTCCCAGGGCAAGGGGAAGCTTTCTAGGCAGTACAAGCACTGTGAGCAGGACTTGGAGATGGGCGTCCACAAGACAACGTGAGAGAGGCTTAGGTGTGGACAGAAGGTTCCCCAGGAGCACGGCGGGGAGAGCAGAGCAAAGCACAACAGCCGAAGGCATCAGGTGAGGAGCTGGACGTGGATCTGACAGGCGGGGAACTTGGCACCTGTGGTTTTCTTTCCTTCCACCTGCCTCAACCCGGGTATGTGAACTGTGCCCGCGACGATGGACAGCAGAACCTGGTGGCCTTTCAGTATGGCAGACAGATTTTCTACCGGACCTGCCAGGGCATCAGGCCGGGCTGTGAACTGCTGGTCTGGTACGGGGACGAGTACGGCCAGGAAGCTGGGCAGCAAGTGGGAGAGAGAGCTCACCGCAGGGAGAGGTGGGCACCACTTTTCTTCAAAATGGAAAGGAAGGAGGGAATTCTCCTTGGAAATGTTCACGGTCCAACTCTTAGAGTAAATAAAATCTGGTCTTAAGTCAGTAAAATTTCAAATCAGATGCTCCAGAAATTAAGGATTCATTTCATATGCCTTTGTCTTTCAGGAACAATTTTTATATTTCTTACTTTTGTCCTGATTTTTAAAAATATTTCCTACACAAAATATATTAACAGCAGGTAGTGCCAAAAGGCTTAGGAGCAAAAAAAAAAAAAAAAAAAAAGCTTTCAAGCACTTACCCACAATGTCACCAAGGTTGTTTCTTCTGACCTTGTCTGCTCTTTCTTCTTAATTTACTCCATATCTCTAAATGAAATTTGCCTGCTAACATGCATTCACTCACTGTTTCAGTTAGTCATCGTGTGAGTTCCTGCTCTGGACTGCACAGGGACCTGGGGACCTGGAGCTGGGAACGCAGACCGAACATGATGATCAGAGTCGTCACTCTTGAGCAGCTCAGGGTGAAGGAGGGAAGCACAGGTGCACGCACAGGTGTGACATCAGCAGTGACCCGGGGTCAGTGTGAGGGCAGGCTGCGGGGCAGACGCTCAGGGAGGGCACTCTCAGGGGAGAACGTTGACAGACACCCGTGGGCACAGCGTCCTGGCAGAGCGGGAAAGGGGTGGGCTCTTTGAGGACTGGCCGAGGACCGCTCACATCTCAGCGTGGAGAGTAAGGACGGAGGTTGGAGGGATGTCTAGCAGCCTCGAATGTAGCGCCCATGATCCGGCTAAGACACTGGGGACTCTTCTGAGTGAGGAGGACCAATGGTACCACTGTCGGCTGGAGTGGCATGTTCTTTGTCCTAAGATTGTGCTCCTTGAATGTTTGGAAAACAGGCTTGCAGTGGGGGAGGCCTTCGGAGATGGCTTCGTCTCCAGGTGAGGGAGGACGGCAGAGTGGCTGAAGGTGGATGGGAACCAGGGCTGCGGGACGTATTGTGCACCACGACTTCCTGTTGTATTTGAACGGGGCTAACATCGAATGAGAAATCAAGTATGACTTACTGTGAGGCTTGAGGAAGGACATAGTTTCACTTTAGGATCGGTGGAACACTGGGAAAGAAGCAATTCATGACCTAGGCCGGGCAGTGGGAGTGAGTCTCCTATAGTCTCTCAGCCTAGATAACGAGGTAAACTGAGGCAAGCTCAAGTTACCAGAAATGGAGTTTCTTTGAGATCGCAGAAAAATGGCAATTATGAAACACATGCTACAGGCGAGGCTGTCGAGGGTTTGGAGCAGGCCGAGTTTACGGGCAAGGACTGCAAAGAGGGGGGTCCAGCCGGAGTCCAGGCAGGAAGCTCATTGGCTTGAGGGTGGGGAGAGCTTCTCGGTGGATGCTCACTGGTCGGAAGAGAAATCTCAGTCTTTTGCAAATCCGTCATTTACGGGAAATCAGCCTCCCACATCAGCTCCATCCTTTGAGGGCGTGCGTGTGATTTTCCGTTTTGTATCCTCCGGCTCTATTTTAGATTGAAATCCTTTCTCAGTCAGTGGGACCTGGACTGCTCTGTCTTGTCCAATCTGAATCCCACTTCCTGATGGAGATCCGGGCACGTAGGGGTCCTCAGTCAAACGTGTCTTTTCGGATGGGAGGCTCGGTTCGGGTTTGCTCACACATGCTCCCTTTAACCACTATTCTGTCTGCCTTCCACGCTGTGGGTCTCCAGGATGAGTGGCTCCTGACTTAACGGATCCTTTTCCCATCGTCGGACGTCACCAAGGACAATTCCACCAAGTCATCCAGAGTGTTCTCACCTCTCAGTAGGATAAAATGGCCGCAGACACTGTCACCGTGATCCGGCTCTTTAGAAACCAAATTCAACAGAGCGAACGTGAAGATCCGCTTGGATTTACTCATGACTCAGCAGCAGTCCGCCTACGACTTCAAGGGCTCTGAGGGGTTCCGCAGAGTACAAGATTGCTACAGGAAGAAAGGTGGGGCACAGGAAAAGAAAGGACTATTCCTGAGCCGCGCCATCGTTTTTGGGCGGGGGAGAATTTTTATCATGCAGATTGCCTCTTCCTCCTATGGGGGCAGATGGAGACTGCCTCCTTGTATTGATCAGAAAATTCCAGACTGGTTGGTTGATTGAGATTAACTGTCTAGGAGAGGCTGAAACTATAATCAATGAAGTATAAGCTGAAACTACAGTTCAATGAGCTATAAAATCTAGGTTCGGTTTCAGGGCTATTAGCATGCGTGGCCCCATTTGGGGGCCTGTGGTTTTTCTCTTTAACATGACTTACAAGATACTTGCGTGTGGGGAAAGGTACTGAAGCTCCATCTCCACGAGGAGCAAAACTGCCTCGGATGCTTCTTCAAAGTCCGCAGTCCGGGCCAAACATAGAAAAGGCCCTCGAGTGGGCTTTCCGGGTTTCCGAAGGTGATGTAGTGCGTAAAAATGGAATGAAAAGATAGACTGCAGAGGAACGCTTCGCGGGAGACAGAGCTTGCATGGTCGACACTCCAGGAGTCACCAGCGGGCAGGTCTCACCGGAGACGAGCACACGCCCAGGCAGCCTTGTCGGCATCTGCCCTGACCAAAATTCTCTCTTCCTGCAGAACCAAAGCCAGAGATCCATCCGTGCGCCTCCTGCTCTCTGTCCTTCCCCAGTCAGGAACTCCTCGGCCAGCACATGAGACGCAGTCGCCCCCCTCAGAGCCTCCCAGGAACATCTGTGAGGAAACACCTCGGATCCGAGGAGCCCCGCCCAGAGGCTCTCTCGGCAGCAGCAGCGGCACGCTGACCCCCGCAGCTGGAATGACAAGGCTGAAGGTCCAGGGCCTTCAAGGGCCTTTTCCACACCACTCAAAGGACAAATGGGGAGCCCTAGGGAGTGTGAGAGAATGATGGAGGCAGAGCCCAGCACAAGCCAGAAAGTGAATCCAGGGAACACAGGCAAATCATCTGCGGGAGTAGGGGTGTCAAGGATTGTAAGAGTCAAGTATGGAGAGTGTGGGCGCGGCTTTGATGATGGGTCGCATCTCATCAGACACCAGAGCACACAGTCAGCCGAGAAGTCCTTTGTTTGCAGGGAGTGCGAGCAACGTTTCAGGGAAAAGTCAAGTCTCATCATGCACCAGAGGACACACTCTGTCTTCAGTGCTGGACCCGGGGGCGTGAAGGGAGGGTGAGGCCTGGGAGCCTCCGCGTTCAGAGCCTGCGCAGAGGCACTGCTTTCTCTGCGAGGAGGAGGTGTACGGTCAGGGAGGCAGAGTGCACCGTGCGCCTCCCTCCAGGCCGCCACCCTCTGCACTGAGCCTGGGCCCCCCCGGAGCCTCCTTCCACTCAGGGGTACTGAGAATGACCGTGAGGGTGACCTCGCCCGCCCCTGCTGAGAACCAGCTATGGGGACAGCCGGAAGTGGGTCTGGGCCCCTGCGCACCTCGCCTGCATGCGGTGTTCTCCAGCCCCCAACACAGCGGCTTCTCTAAGGCCTCCCTTTGTACCTTGGGACCCCCGGGGTTCACCCATTTCCATCTTGACATTCTTATTGTACCTTTAAACTTATGTTTGTTAAACAGAGGCAACGGACATGCTATTGGCAGTCAGACATGCACGCAGTTGGTCATTCCTGGCCGCCCGCTCACAGATAAAGTCCACGATGGCCCAGGATCTCAGGACTCCCGTGAGCCTGATGGGTGAGAGTCCAGGCGGACCCGAGGGGAGAGCAGGGTGAACGGCTACACTGGGCGAGTGAGGGGCCGACAGCTCCGAGCGGCCACGTTTTTCTTAGAACCGGGAAGGACTTCGAGTACGCAGAGCAGCACACAGGGCCGTGAGGGCCGCATCGTGCCCTCTCCTGCATGAGTCGCCGCCCGCTGCCGAGGGAGCCCAGAGCGCGTCTCAGGCCTGCTCCTGCGCGGACGGGTTCCGAAGGCCGATCTGTAACCCCGGCCATCCGAATCCCACAGCCTGGAACAGTGACCCATCTGTCCCTCTCCCTGAGCCGGGCTCATGAAGAGTCTCTGCGCAAACTGTGGGTTTCGGTAATGAATATCCGTTCTGTCTTCGCCTTTTTCCCATGAATTATTTTTTTTTAACACCAACAGCACCTGGTATTTCTAGGTGGTCTCCCAGCCAAGTGCCAAGCAGGCCCGACCCCGCTTAGCCTCCGCGATCAGGAGAGACCGGGCACGTTCGGGGCGGCGAGGCCGCGGACTCCACGCATCTTTAAAGAGAAGACGCATCTATAGTTTGTTTCCCTTCCCCGTCTACCCGCCTAGCGATGCAGGGAGGAGGCAAGAGAATGAAACATGTTCATCAAGCCACAGGCAGAGGCTGCGACGCGCTGATCGGCCCTGCGGCCCGGCCAGGAGGACGCCTGCGGAACACAGGGAGGTTCCTGCTGGGACGGCTGACAAGCCTGTCCCCACAGCTGCGGAGGGGAAACGGGACCCGGAAGTCACTCCCTGTGGCTAAGACCACGGGGAAGCTGCGGATTAAAGGCTGGGAACCGCCCGCTGGCCTTTCGCCCCACGTGGTCTTACCTTTTCCCGTTGCACACTCTCCCCTTCCTCACGCACGTCCCTCGGACCAGAGGAAATGGGTTAAGGAAGCTGAGTCACAGGAGCTACAGAGTGAGATATGAACTGAGTTCCCCGAACACTCAGGGTTCCCTCCGCCTTTCCACACCCCTCTCGCTGCCCCTCCCGCTGTCTGCCTCCGAGACCACGCTGCCCGTGGAGTGTGACCCCTTTTCTAATGCACTTTCTTTTTGACTCTAACTTTGGCGTGTGTGTTGAATCATTTCTACACTCTCCACCAAACCCTCTTCTCTAGGTGGGGGGCGTCATCTCCCACCAGCCCGAGGAAGTCTGCCCTGTCCCGCATCACTGGGACGCAACCCTTCAAATACTCGGTGGCTTTCAGCAGGGGCTGTGGGCGAGGGGCGGAGCTACGGGGTGATGCTGGCAGAGACGCTGCGACTGACCTTCGGTCCTGTGGGAGGGGAGCCCACAGAGGCCGGGTGGTGGTCACCTCCACCTCCCACCAGGGCTGACCCCTGCCCTGTCCTGGAAGGCTGAGCAATTCAAGACGAGTAGAGAGGTCTGCTCCCTCCTCCTCCCCTTCGGCAACAAACCGCATTCCTAACGTGCCCCCAGCCTCCGAGATGGCCCTGTGCAGTTCCTCCTTCAAAGCACAGGGCTGACCTGAGATGTGCACACGGTGTGTGCAGCTCGCAGAGCTCACCGATAAGGAAGCATTTCATTCTCACTGTCTCGCAGGCTCGTGCAGGGAGCGGGCGGTCACCTGCCCCTCCAGCCCAGCGGGCAGCTGCTGGCAACCACGCCCCGTTTTTTAAGAGGAGGCTCAGAGGAGTGCGTGCTGCCTGACCCCTGGGCTCCGGGTCTCCTGTCTCCTGACGGTCCTATCCCCATGACACCTGGCGGCCCCCAGGGCCACTCCAGCTGCACCTGCTGGTTTCCCGGCACCTCCGCCTGACACTGCGATTGTCCTGGATGGGACAGGTCGATAGTCCTTGGACAAAAAGGGCGTCAGCAGCTAGGCAACAGGGCGGCATGGCCAGCTGCCTCGACCGCACGCCGGATTGTGATCACAGTGGCCACCGCAGCTATGGGCAGCCCCTCCTGCCTTCGGCTGGGCTGGTCCGCCGCCCAGGAGAGGATGCTGCCAGCTTGCCTGGGGACCTAGAGCTGGACAGGTAGGGAAACACTGGGCAGCACCATCAGCCAAGGACCCAGAAGAGCAGCGTGCCCTCCATGGTGGAGTCAGGCAAACCGCAGTGGGGGCCGAGCAGGCGCCGGGTTAACTGGTTTGAAACTTAGTAAACACGTCTTTGACCCCCCCAACCCTGCCCCAGCCCTCGTCCCCGCCCAGCCCCGCCCACCCCAGCTCCCCGGAGAACCACCCTATCCCCCCAGCCCCGCCCCAGCCCCGCCCACCCCAGCTCTGGGGAGAACCACCCTACCCCCCAGCCCCGCCCAGCCCCGCAGGTCCCCTGGACTCATCCACTTCCGGCGGGAGGAGGTCCCACAGGTCTGTTCGCCCAGTTTGCCCCATCCTGAGCAAATCCCCCTGGGGCCCTCCCAGCGGGCACCAAAATGACCCCCCCTCCTCCCCGTTTGGTCAGAAACATGTCTGCCCCGCCCCCAGTCCTGGGCCGTGACATGGGAAGCTACCTGTTTCCCGAGGCTGGAGGCTGGTTGCAGGGTGGGGTGGCCTCTGGCCACCTGGAGCTGTTCTGGTCGACCGGGAATGAACTCGGGGGCGGCCGTGAGGCTGTGCACGCTCCGGCGACACCTGGACCGTGGTTCCTGTCCCCCAGTTTGCCTGAGACTAAGGTCCGGGGTGACTCATGAGCCAGGGCACAAAGAGGTGGATTCTGGGAGAACAAGGAGACCCAGCTGGCCATCCTGGCCAATGCTGGCCAGCTGGAAAGGGGCCGGAGGGGCGGCCTGCCTGTCAGAGGTGCCTTTCAGTGGCTGGGTGGAGGGGAGGGAGCCCCGGTGGGGGCGATGGGGGACGGGCCGTGTGGTTTACGGACACTGCAGCCTTGGACGGCTGATGAGAAATTCCAGCCAAGGCGCAGTTTGGGACGCTGCCCCCTGGGGCTGTTTACTCTAAAGCTGTTGCCTCATTGCAGTTGCTGTGGACACAAGGCTGAGCCTCACACAGTCATCCCTGCCCCTCTCATGGCCCAGGACAGAGGCATGGGGCCAGTCAGCAGCCCACTGACCACACATGTGCTGGACACGGCCTCGGGGCTCCCCGCCCAGGGCCTCGGCCTCCGTCTGTCCAGGCTCGAGGATCACGGCCAGCAGTGGACCGAACTGAGGACGAGGTAGGAGGGAGGTCTGGGGCAGGACCTGAGCACAGGGCTGGTCCTGCACTCTGACCTGTGACCAGAGCAAGGATCCAGCCAGCGAGCAGTGTGGGCGCTGAGGGCCGACGGCAGCGCTGACCGCTGCCCCACAGCCCCCTGCTGACTCCCGGAGCCAGCTGCACCAGCTGCACCAGGTGCGCCAGCCAGTGCCCTCCCTTCTGGGGCAGCCTCACACCCCTGAGGCCTGGCTTGGGTAAGGCCTGAGCTGGCTTCTGAAAGGCCTCATCGTCACCACGTTTAACAGGTAACCTTGTGCGAGGCAGCGTGGTATTTCTGTTCTTTTTTTCCTCACCACGCCCTGCGGGCCGGCTCCATGATCACCCCCTTTATGGGCCGGGACACTGAGGCCGCAGGAGGCGAGGGGAAACGCTGGATTCTGGGGATTCCGGGATTCTGGATTCCGCCCACGCTGGGCCTGTGCCCCTCGCTCGGGCTCTGCTAGGGGAGGCCCCGCCCAGGCTGGCGCCATGGCCGGCCCTGTGAGTAGGTCCCCCAGGCCCTCGGCCTGAAGGAGGCAGGCTCCTCTGGTGGTGGAAGAGGGGGGCCGGGCCCCAAAGGTTCAGGGCCTGAGAGTGTGGAGTGTACCCCCTCTGCATTCAGCCCCTCACGAAAGCTGGGGGTCCAGGCCCCCTGTGAGGGTCGGCTGCGGTCTTGGAAGAGCACGTTGAGTCCCTGGGCGGGGGTCGTATGGACCCACTCCCACGCCCCAGGGGCCGCTGGGATGTGATGCTCTTTCTCATCCTGGCATAACAGACGCTTGAAAGCACAGCTGGCGGGAGCAAAGCCACAGGCCTCAGGTCCCTCGGGTGCTCAGTGCAGCTGGGAACCGGGCTCGTGCAGATGGGGGTCTGGACAGTGACCGACCCAGAAAGCCATGCACAATGCAGCCAATGAAAACTCCCGGCTATAAAACAATGCGAATGGCATCATGCACTGCAAGTTTGCAAATAAGAATACTGATGCATAGAGAAAATCTGGGAAAATGTAGGCCGGGTGTAAAGTGAGTTTTGCTCCTGGGGTAGATTGTGGGAGGTTTCCCCCTCTGCTTCTGGGTTGTTCAACGTGTCCCTGGACCACTCCACAGCCACAGGCCCTGAGACAGGGTTTCTGAGGCTGGGGACCCCCATCCCCTCTCCCACCCCCCAGCTACACTGACCACGACGGCCGCTGCCCTGGGCTCCTGCCGGCAGGCCAGATGAAGGTGGGCACCTACAAGCTGTCCTTCGACACCGAGGGCTACTGGAAGCAAAGGGGGCAGGAGAGCTTCTACCCGTACGTGGAGGTGAGTCACCCTCAGCCGCCAGAAGAACGGTGACCTGCCCTGCTGGGGCCAGGCTGTGGGGGCGGCTGAGGGTGCCACCAAGCCCCGTCCCACTCACTGGGCCCGACCTCACAGCCTCCCCCTCACCAGGCCCTGTTCAGGGTGGACCCCTTGGCAGCCCCGGCAAGCCCAGGGGTCCCTAAAGCTGAACACTTCTTTGGGGAGCATTCGGCCCTGGCCATAGCTCTCCAGTGCCCCAGTGCCGGGCTCCAGCTCTGGCTCACGTCCTGGAGCCCTGGGGCCGGGCTGCTGGTGGCCGCGTGCGGCCCCGCACTCTGCCCGCAGCCTGCTCTGCTCTCCCAGGTCGTCTTCACCATCAGCAACGAGACCCGAAAGTTCCACGTCCCCCTGCTGCTGAGCCCCTGGTCCTACACCACGTACCGCGGGAGCTGACACCAGCGGGCCTGTGGGCGCCCATCCCGTCGCCGTGGCCCCCGAGCCACCCCCGACCCGCACGGTGGGCTCCGCGCCCCTCGAGGAGCCTCAGGCCCCCCTCCTGCGGGGGTTCTGCCTCCCATTTCCCTGTGGTGACTGTGACTTGGGCACCAATAAAGTCTCTGATGGCACAGGACACGTGGCCAACGTGAAAAGCCTTCATTTGCTGACCAGACAAATCTCAAAAACACACACCTGCTGTCCTTGCTGCATAAAGGGGGTGTCGTCCAGGGAGAAGCCCCAGGCGGGGGCTACGTTGGGGTGCCCACGAGCCCTGCGGGGCCCTGACCCAGTGTCTGGCCGATCACAGCCGTCTCCAGGGGCTTGAAGCCCACGTTGTCCAGGGGAACCCCGAAGGCCAGGAGCTTCGCCTCGTAGGTGCGCAGCAGGTCGTTGTGGGCCTGTGGGGACAGAGCAGTGTGGGAGGGGCCGGGCCCACAGCACGGGCTTGCCCGGGGGGCGAGGGCAACGGCGAGGCTGCCCCCTGCTCAGGCCCCCAGCTCCGTGGTAGGAGATGGTGCCGGCGAACCACACGGCCGACCTTCGCCAGCTGCTCACTCTGCCGGACCTGATCCTGAGCGCAGGTGACCCACGGTGGCCGACGCTGCCGTCACCCCTGCCCCACAGCCAGGGAGACCGAGGCGGGAAGGACAGACTCAGAGCAGCACCATGGTCTGGGCCTGCTCCTGGCTCCACCGTCCCCGGCCGCCCGGCTCGGCCCCCCATGTGTACACGTTCCCCGTCTTGTCCAGAGGCGCCCATCTCCTGCCCCCGGGGAGCATGCGGGCGGCCCCGCCCATCCCAGAGCAGCTCGGGCCGGGCCACGGGGCTTCTGCTCCCTCCTCTGGGACGTGGGTGTTTTCAACGCAGTTCATTTCATCGGACGCTTTGAGGGTCGGAAGAGCTGACGCATGAGAAATGCGTGGCCTGGCTTAACTCGCAGCAAGAGCCCAAGGGGCCTCGTTATCCTCACCGTCGTCCAGAAAAGGGTGCCGGAGCTTGCAGTGGAGGGGTACAAGGCAAACCGAGGCCGAGCTCCAGGGAGAACTGGGGGCTGGACCTGGCTTCCACTCTTCACTAGGGTACGGGCCTCCTGACAATCAGATACAACCTCTAGAGATCCCCCAAGAGCTGCACAGACCAGGAGATGGCCCTAATCTTATGCACATAAGTATCGGGGTGCCAGGGAATCTGAGGAAGCGTCCAGATGGGGCGGTAGGCCGGGGAGGGCCAAGAGAAGGCCCAAGACCAGCAACAGGCACTGCCTTCATCAGGCGCGACAGACCAGAGGTCACGTCCACCCACAGATCCGTGGGCGCATCTAAGTCACTCGGGGGGCTGCCGCTGTGAATGCGTCCTCAGGCAGCGCTGTCTGCACCCCACAGGCAAGGCCCCGAGCGGTGGCTCTGCCACGGAGCTGGGCACACTGGGTGCAGGGCCAGCCCTCACTGGCTCAGGTGGGCAGGGACCGGGTCAGGGCATTCACGCCCTCCAGCTGCAGGGGCCCACGCCCGGGTGCGGCGGGGGCAAGGGGAGGGTGTGCGGCTTTCGTTAGACTTAAGAAGGGGTTGGAAAGTCTTAGACTCTGACTGTCCCTTGCTGGGGGACAGTGGCCTGAGTCTGGGGGAGCGCAGGAGGCCAGGTCAGTGCTATGGTGTAAGGGTGCGAGGCGGAGCTGCCGGACGGGACAGACGGCCCTGTGACCGGCGCGCGCCGGCAGGCCCCGTGAGGGTCACCAGGACGGGCGCGGCCCTGGGCACGGGGGTCCCGTACCTTGCAGACCCGGGCCAGCTCGTACTGTAAGTCCTTGATGGCGCTGTTCTTTGACTCCAAAACGTCCTGAGGAGAGAGGCAGACGTGATTTTGAGACTCGTCTTTGGGCGGAGGCAGACAGGGTGGCCCAGGGTCTGGGGCTCCAGCAGGTGCCCCAGATGTGCAGGGAAGAACGACCTGGCCCCACTGAGGTAGACACCCACATGCGAGAAGCCAGCGGGGAGGTCTCCAGGGAGAGGGGACACAGGACCCGGCTCTCCACGAGAACTCCGTCTGGGTGGTGAGATGAGCCGGGCCTGGCTGGTTCTGGAGCCACCCCCACCGCCACTGCGGCCCGGGGGGCCCTCACACCCCGACCTGCCGCCTGGAGGTCGCCCCGGCACAGGGATCCTGCCCACGAAGCTGGGAAACTGGCCAGGGCAGGCGAGAGCTGAAGCACGGCCACCCTGGCCCACGGTGCTGGGACCAGGGCAGGGCTGTCCATCCCCCCTGCCACCCGCTGGCAGCGCAGGGCCTCGTCCGGCCACAGGACCAGCTGTCCTTCCCAGGATCAGAGGCGGGAGAGTCCCCCGGCTGCCAGTGCTGCGCTCACGGCGGGTCACAGAGACGGCAGGCCCAGCAGTGGCCACGGTGCTGGCGCATCAGCTGACCCAGCCACCCATGGGCGCTGAGGCCTCATCTGTCCTATTACTGCTGTCCCCTGTGCCCAGGACAGTCCCAGCACCGAGGAGTGCCCCAAAGAACTTGACTCGAGTGAATGAAGGCTGTAACCCCTGTCCAGATGTGACCGCTCTGGGCAGCCATCCCCGGCACCACCACAAAGGCCTGGGCTTCCCTGCCCCGACCGCCCACGCAGAGCAGGCCATCATAGTGTCCAGGGGGACGCCGGCAGCGGCCTCGCTGAGTGCAGATGACTCAGCCGACCCCAGGTCTAGGTCTGTCGGCCTCCAGAAGCCCAAGATTGGGCCCAGAGGTTTGAGAATGGCTTGAGATGCAGAGTCTGACTGCTGAGCTGACTCATAGGTGAAGAAGGGGCTAGGGGGGCCTCAGACAAGAGCAAAGCCAGTGAGAGGGTGGAGGCCAGGTGCCACAGGCCTGGGACATGCTCCCCGCAGCTGAGGATCTGCACAGCGATCACAGAAGGGAGACGAGGGGCCCCCAACCAGAGCCCAGACCACGTGCTGGGGGCAGCCGCATGGGGCGCGTCGGGAGCCGTGAGCAGCCTACCTCCAGCTTGCGGGACACGAGCGTCAGGGCCGTGGGGTCCAGGTTGGAGGCCGCCAGCACCTCGCTGAACTGCACCTCCTTCTTCTCCACGGCGGTGCTCAGCGCCTGCAGCTTGCGCTCCAGGACCAGGTTCCGGAAGCCAGCCTTCTGCTGCACCTCCAGGACGGCCGCGGTGAACCTGCGGTACAGCTCGTCCCGCTCCTGCTGCACCTGCAGACGGGCGGCGGGTCACACGCGCTCCTGGGGCCTCTGCCCCGTGCCAGGGCGCACTGCAGCAGAGCCACCGCCTCCTCAGCGTCGGCCACCGCGGGTCTGCGTCTACACCGGTGCCCACACCCTCACTCCCTGCGACAGCGCAGCTGTCCACACTTCGGGGAGAGGAGGAAACACCGGCTGGACCCTCCCTGGGACGCTGTCTCAGGAAGCGGCAGGGCGCACTGGCAAGGCCTGGAGAGGTCCCAGGGGGTCAGGCCAGGCTGCCCCTGAGTTACAGCAGTGGGCTCCAGACGGACACGGGCAACAGACTCTAGCAGGTGGTGTGCAGGGGGCCTCTTGGGGACCGACCTCCTCTGCCCCTGGTCCTAGAACCCCAGGTCGACGTGCCCCACAAACAGATCTAGAGCACAGCCCGGGAGCCACCTGCCTGTCCATCAACTGTATCTTTCATCTCCTATTACTGTTACCTGTGAGAAAACCAGGGCTCTGTAGAAATGTGAAAAGGGAACACCCTTTGACCCTCTCCTCCCAGAGGCCACCAGGCGACCATCTGCTGTGACTCCTTTGCTCGGCCCCAGCCTGCAGGCCCCTCACAGGCATCTCTGAAGGAGCTGAATCCAGGTCTGACACGATGGATGTCCCTGCGTGTACGGGACGGAACCGGGCCCGTCCCATCAACGCCGTCTGCGGCTGTGAATCTCAGTAGGTGAGTGAGAGGCATGCTGCACGTGCCACAGCTCACGGAGACGGCGGACCCCGGGACGGAGGAGGGCGTCCTTGCCGCACCGGGAACCTCGGAACCGCACGTCCGGGGAGACGCGTCCCCCCCCCACCCTGGCGAGGCTCTGCGTGTGTGCGGGTGGGAGGCGGCCCCTCGGGCCCTGTGCGCGACGGGCTCGGAAGAGCCCTCTGCGCTGACTCTACTGGAAACCCGAATGCAAACCTCCTGGCCCAGTGACCCCACCGCTAGGAGGGGGCCTCCCTGAGACGGTCGCGCAGCGGCACAAGCCGCAGCAGTGATGCCGGGAACGGCGCGGGGCGGAGCGGCTGTCCCTCACGGGCCCCGGCTCAGCGACCTGCACACTCGCCGGGAGCGAGAGGTGGACGTGAGCACGAGGCCACAGTGCAGGTGCCACTGGGGGCGTTCCCGGGGCGACCCCACCCTCCATGGCGCACGGAGTCACAGCCACATGAGGGCCTGGAGGACGCCGGAAGCCACTACCCCCCGAGGACCAGCAGGAGCCGCAGGAGCAGCAGGAGCAGCAGGAGCCGCAGGAGCCGCAGGAGCAGCAGGAGCAGCAGGAGCCGCAGGAGCCGCAGGAGCCGCAGGAGCAGCAGGAGCAGCAGGAGCACCCTCCCACTTCCTCACGGACCCGGGGGTCCGTGAGCCCACGGTGTGTGCGTGATGGGACTTAGACACGTGTACGCACCTGCCCCCCACCAGGGAGCCCGCCTGAGACCCCAGGCCGCCTACAGGACGTGCCACAGGCCTCTGCCTCTTGAGGGCAGAGGGGCGGGCGGTGGGGCCTCCCACCTCCAAACCCAGAGGCCCGGCCCGGCATGCAGGCCTTCGAGGAGCAGACAGGCAGGCACGGGGGAGGGCCCTCTGCGGCTGGAGCCGGCCTGCTGGCCACTCACCTGGACGAACCGCTGCTCCAGCACCTCGTGCTCCCACTGCAGGTCCTTGAGCTCCTTCTCCGTGACTTTTAAACGTGCTTTTGTGCACTGGAGAGAAAAGAGGGTGCAGGCAGAAAGCACTCAGCATGTGGGTGGCCACGTGATCGTCGTGCAGGCCCCCAAGGGGGGGCAAGGCCAAAAATAACCACCAGAAAGAACAGGCTCAAAGGCACAAGCAGCCCAGCCCCACGGGGCAGGTAGCGGGGACGCCTCTCACAGCACACGGGCTGCGGCCCCAGGACGGAGTCGGGCCCCTCCCGCCGGGCCCCGGGCCTGAGGAGCGGGTGGGCTGACGGCCCTTCTCTCCGGAGCCAGGGTGAGCTCGGCAGACACTCACCACCAGGATCTGCTTGTCCCTCTCGTGGTTCCCGAGCTTCTTCTGCATCTCGTTCATCTCCTCCCGAGCCTTCTGCAGAGGGTCTGACAGGCGCCGGTTCTGCATGGACACCTCCATCATCTCCTTCTCCAGGTGGTCCTCCTTCTTCCGCATGTCCTCCATCTGCTCCTGTCAGCACAGGGCGGGTGCGGGGGGCTCAGCAGGCAGCACTGTGGCCTCGCCTGCCCCGAGACCGTGCCTGCCGGCGGCTCACACGCGAACCCCCTAGACCTGACTCATGTGCAAACAGAGTGTTCTGCACAATTTTAACTTATTCTGAATTTCCCAAAATGCAGTTCCATGAGATGTATTCACGATGCCCCAAGGGGTATTGTGGGAACTCTATCACTGCCGGTACTTGGGTGACCAAGGCGCCTGCCTGTGCCGCGTGCTGCAGCCCCACTGCGGTCCGCCCAAGCCCGTACCCATCAGCTACGGCGGGGCAGAGTCCTGACAGCTCCCAGCTGCGGGCACAGAGACGCTGCCTCAGCCGTGAGCTTCAGTCAAGGGCACTGAGGGGCATTATCAGTATTCTCACAGGCAGGGTGCTGGGTCTGATGGGTCGGGAGCTGTCGGCACACCGGCCCAGCCTGCGCGATACCTTCAGGGAGTTGATGAGGGCCAGGTTGTTGAGCGTGATGTCATTGTAGTAGTTCTTGATGTCGGTGAATGCCTCCTCGTGCCGCTGCATGAGCATGTTGATCTGGCCGTTCTTCCTCTCCTCCACCTCGTGGATCTCGGTCTTTCTCCGCAGGTCAAGCTCATCCCGAAGCATCTTCATCTTCTTATTGTACTTGGCCTCGATTTCTGCGAGGCGGCAGCAAACAGTGCAGCTCAGCAGGTGGAGCACAGGCGGCCTGTGCCCCCAGACGCGCTGCAGCCGGGCAGAGGCTACGGGGCAAGGCACGCCACGGAGCAGGTGGGCGGAGGCAGAGACTCTTCCTGCGACGCCCACAGAGGACACGTCCAGCCCTCACCACCGTCCGCTGTCCTCTGCCAGGGGCTGGCACTGCTGACCAAGCCCTGCACGGGGCTTCTCAACAGCTGAGCATCCACTGACCCTAGTGGCACTCGCCGCGGCCCAGGTGGCCACCAGCCACAGATGGGGCTCAATTATTAACCAGACAGACTTCCGAGATGGGGCCTCCTCAGGCCAGGACCCCTGGAAAAGACCACCCTAAGAACACTGCCCACGAGACCGAGTGACCAGCACACGCTCCGGGCCACCGGCCCGTGCCGGGAGTGGGGCCTGGGCGGTGGCCACGGCCCCCAGCTCCCACGGAAGGGGGCCGCGCCGGGGCTCTGACGGCCCGTCACCTCAGGAGGTGCCCTCCCCCCTCTGCGCACCCGGGGGAGCCCCGCGCTCACAGGCCCCGCGGCGCCCTGCCTCCCGCCGGCTCCGCGCCACCGCCCGCAACGTGCGCGCGAGACACTGACCTCGCACTTGCCTCTCGAAGTCGTTCCGCATCCTGGTGACCTCCTCAGTGTGTTTCTGCAAAGGCAGGAGCAGGATGGGACCAGGGGACAGAGAGGGGCCTCGCGGTGCAGTCAGGCTCAGTGCCCCCGTGCGGCTTCCGGTGGGCGCCGTCCCCTCCTCTCCCAGCTCTGGGCCGTGCCCAGAACAACACAGCTAAGAAGCCTCCGCATTTCATGACTCACGTCCCTTGGCTAAAGTCGCCTCTGAGGTTCCGAGAATGTTAACGGACTCTCCAGGCACTGACCACACTGGGCCCCCGCCTGGCCCCCCGCAGGGCGGAGGGTGCCGTCTGCACAGACCTGCCGGCCCTCTCCAGGTGCCTGCTGACCTACCTTAGCTGGGGCTCAGAGCAACATTAAAAATTATTTCAATAGACAGTGACTACATAAAAATTCTGAGTAATTTTTTTACAGTAGAAAAGTTTTATTAGCAGGGAAAGTCCACTTCCAGAAGCGGATGCAGGCCTGAGCACGAGAAGCGTGGCTCAAAAGGCCCTAATTGTTTTTCAGAGTGACACTTCTACACGAAAGGGCACTCTGGCCACGTGCTGCTGCATGGCCTCAGGTGAGCGGACAGCCTCACACCTCTGGGGTCACTGGGAACCAGCCCTTCGTGTGCTTCTGCCAGGCAGGACCGCGCGATGCTTGAAGGTCCGAGACTCGCGCTCCCTCTGGCTCCGGTGCGAAGTCTGTGACAGTATTGAGCTTTCCCAGATCCCCGTGAGGCTCAGCTGCCTGCACACAGTCTCGGCCTGCAGCCAGGAAAGGCCTTTGAAACCCGAAGTCGGACACATCCTCACTCTGCCCAAACCCTCCACAGGCCCCCGGCTCAGCCGAGGTCAAAGCCCCCGTCCTCCGGGCCTCCTCGCTCCGCTAGGCCTTTGCGTGGCCCACCGCCTGTCCCTTCTCCTGGCCTGGTCCCCCAGCCTGGCTCAGTCCCTAGTGCCTTTGCCCGAATGTCAGCTTCTCAGTGTGGCGTTCCCAGAACTCCCTACAGAGAAAGGGAGCGCCCCTCACCCTGGCAGCCCCCCGGCCCGCCATGTCCCCCTGCAGCACTCACGCCCTGGGGTGTGCTGTGCGCACCTGACACCTCACCTCGCCTGCTCTGCTGGTGCAGACTCTGCTCTCCAGACCCTCCACCACCTGTGTCAGTCCCACTCTTCGGAGACCCCAGAGGTCAGAACAGGGCCTGGGATCTTATGGGCGCTCAGCAAACGAGTGTCAGCCTCCACCAGGAACCACCCCCCATCCTCCCAGCCAAGGACTCATGAGCCCACCTCGCAAGACAAACTGCGTGGCCGCCTAGGGGACGGCGCGCAGGACACACTAACGGTTGTGTTTCCGAACACACCTGACACATACGGAAAGCGACCCTGGGCTGGGTTTTCCTCATGTCATTCTGCGGCTCGGGTCTGAGACAGGATTCTGGGCTTGGCCGCCAAAGCGGGCCTGCCTGGACGCACGCCTTCCGGAGCGCGCCGTCCCCGGCAGCCGGCTCGCGCACCTACCAGCCGCAGGTTCTTCACCACCACCTCGCCGGCCAGCTCCTGCTCCTTGAGCTCCGCCTTCAGCGCCCGCATGTCCTTGCGCAGCGCGCCCTCCTGGCTGCGGTGCTCCTTCTGGGCCAGCTTCATGACCACGGTGCCCTCAGCCTTCATCTCCGTCAGGCTGTTCTGATGCTCGTACAGCAGGTGCTTCACCTTCTGCTTGTAGACCTACGGGCAGGAGGAGTACCACCTACTCACCTGCACGCACACGCTCAGCTGCACAGGCATACCTGCACACATGCACATACAACACATACCTGCACACACACACTCACTGCACAGCACATACCTGCACACACACTCACTGCACACACGCTCACTGCACGCATAGACACCTGCACACACACCTGCACATGCATGCACTTTTATAAAAAAATATCTCCAGGTTCCAGTGTAAAGGACACAAACAAAGGTCCCTCAAGCAAGGAGAGGAAGTGCCCCCGCCCACCCCAGCATCTCTGCAGTGGCCCCACTCACCTTGATCTCCACCTGGTGCCTCTCCTCGGCCTCCTCCATCTCCCGGTCTTTGTTCCGCAGCTCGGCCTTCTTCTCCTCCAGCTGCCTCCGGGTGATCTCCCAGAACGTGTGGATCTTGTCCCGCTCCAGCTGGAAGTAATTCCGCTCCTCGCGCTCACGGTCCAGCTCCTCCCGGATACGGCTGATGTGCTCCTCCACCTGGTGGGGCAGGGCAGAGGATGGGAGGGGCCTTGGGAGCACGAAGGCCACTCATCTAAAAACATGAGAGCTATATAAAGTTAGGAAGGCTCTGGGGACAGGACACATTCAGTAAACAGCAAAAATCTCTTGAATTTGGCCAATAATCAAAACACAATCATATTCTTTCATACACTCCTGGGAATTTATACTAAATTTCTCAAAAGAACACAAGAGCTTTCTGCTCAAAGATATTAGCCACACTGTAATTAAAACAGCAAAAAAAAAAAAAAAAAAAAAGGAAATGATCTAAGATGATTTTAAATACAAAAATGGCTGAGAAATTAAGGTATATCAACTACAAGATTATATGGCCCAAAGATATACAGACATGAAAATCATACAGCAGGATGCAAACACTTTCGCAAAATAATGCAGAATGAAAAAAAGTTTACCTTTAAAGATATATGGTAAGCAAAAACGGAACAAAACCAGTAGACCTCTGACAAACTTTGGTCCAGAGAACTGTCAATCAGCAAATAGGTTAAAAAAAAAATTGGGCAGGCTCCCGGTGATCTGAGCACGACCTCAGGCCCCCCACTGCAGCTTTCCTCGCTGATGGCGCTTCCCCACAGGGAAGACACTTCTCACTTCAAGAGGGCCGAGGAGGTAAGATCCCCAGGTCGGGCGTGACTCCCCATGAGGGAGACACGGTACTCCAGCATCCGAGCAGGCCCTCAGCAGATGACACCATCTTCGTGTCAGGGACCTGCAGTGTCACTCACACAGTCTGAAACAGGGTCCCCTACTATGATTGGCTCACATTGTTAGATTTCGCCATCATTCAGTATTTAGATTCCTTATAAATATCCAGGTTGCTAGCTTCTCTTAACAAATCAGGAAACAGACGGCATGGGAGCCCAATGCCCACAAGGTAACAAAACAGTGAGCTGACTGCAGCTGCGCCCAGCCCCTCGCTCCTCCTGGCACTGGGCGCTTCCGAGGTGTCCGTGCCGCGAACCTGCACGGGCGAGGCCCTGCGGACCCACCACCGCCACGTCACAGTTCCGTCTGCACACGGACGGGAAGGAAACGGGAAGACAAGAGACACCCCAACTGCTGAGGCAACGCGATGCACAACCCGCTCTGCACAGACCAGCCGCGGTGGCCCTGCAAAACACAACCTGGGCCCCACCACCCTCCGCTTAAACTGCCAGCGGCGCCCCTGCATGTTAAGTCCTCACTTAACATCTTCGATAGGCTGTGACTTTAACAGAAACGACGTACAAGGAAACCAGTGTCACCACGGGCTGATGCCATAACCCAGAGTCTGGGCTCCCCAGCATCTTATCCACATTACGATATGACGTCATTCGAGGGCCTGCTGTACAATCGGGCCGCTCTCAACCCCCGCCGGCCGCTCACAGGCAGTCGCCAGTAACACAGGCTAGAAGAGGCGCCACACTCGCTCTTGTGGTTTGCCACAGGCTACAGATTTAGGAGTCTTTTAATTAAAAATGTCATTATAGAATTAGGTCCTCTAGCCCTTAACTTCGTCAAGATGGACAAGTAGCTTAAAATAATGCCTACTGTTCCATGGTAAATAAAATGGTAAACAAGAATGCTATGGATGCCTGTACTATGATAATACCTGTGAAGGTCAGGGGCATAAAAGGATAAGATTGAAAAGACACATAGAAAACTAAAAATAGCTTTTGTATCAGGAAAACATTCCCTTCCAAATCCCTGGCACTGTGTAAAAAGTTATTCGATGCAGCTGCACTGCGTTAAAAAAATATATGCACTGCATGTAGGAGTGCCGGCGAGGGCCATGGGGCCGGGAAGGCCGGGCGGGTCTGGACAGAGCGAGGGCCACGGAGACTGGGAAGGCCGGGCGGGTCTGGACAGAGTGAGGGCCACGGAGACTGGGAAGGCCGGGCGGGCCTGGACAGAGCCGCAGGAGCCCGGCTGTAGGGAGATGGACCAAGAGGCAGGGCAGGACGAGGGGCTGCTCGTCTGAAGGAGGTTCACGGAGACAGAAGGCCAGAGACGACGCAGACTGCCCCGCCCGCCCAGCTGCCCGCTCACCTGCTCCTTGCTCATGTCCTCCGGAGCGAGCCCGTCAACGATCGGGGTGCCTTTGCCTTTCCCTTTCTTCCCTTTCTTTTTGGGCGCCTTCGGTTAAAGAAGAGATGACTGGGTAAGGAAGGGAGGCTCTGTGTGGTGCCCACACCTTCTGGCCGCCTCTGATTCCCACCTGGGGTCACGTGGGAGCAGCGTGTCTGGCCCGGACACCATCGACCCCTCACTGTCGAACACAGCCCCTCAGAGCCCACCACTCCACCTCACAGGGTCCCACGCCAAAGGCACTCATATTCTCTGGAGAAGGAGCTACCTCCCCTTTTCAGGAGAGCGTCTGCTCCCCAGAAAGGAAGGGAGGGGCTTCATCCCAAACACGCTCCTTGGCACAGGGCAGAGACCGCCTTGGTGTGGGTGCAAAATTCATTTGGCCTCAAGAGGAAGAACCCCAATGCCAGCGTCCGGTGTCACCACGTGGGCCATGGCGCTCGGTGACCACCACAGAGAAACCTGCACAACTGTTCAGTGGGCCGGGAGAAGCGCCTCCTCAGCCGCCTGAAGGCTCCCTTCCCTCTGAGTGTGAACCCGCCCCCAGCCCCTGGACCAGAGGGCGCCCCCACCGTGGGCGCCCTGCCCCCTCCGCAGCACCTCTCGTGTCCCCCGGCTGTCACCAACTCGCAAGGTGAAAAAGAACCTTCCACCCCCTCGCACATCCCCACGTCGCACTCCCAAAACTCATGCTTCTGCCTTCACTTCCACCAACTCCCTGTGGCCCACGCTTGTGTGTGTGCCCCTACGTGCCTCCGTAACATCTTTATGATCACAAAAAAAAATTACGTGGAAATCTTAGCAAGCATGGAGAAAAAGGAAAAAGAGGAGAAAGAGAAGAAAAAGGAGAAGAAAAGCATGCATATCCCCATAAGTTAATAACCAGTAGAAACAGTTTGCTGATCTTTTTCCAGTTGATTTTCAAAGCACCACGCACTGCAGTCTTCGCCCCGAATGCGCATGCGCGTCGGCCCCCTTGCTCACCCTGACTCCAAGCCCACCCCATGGGAGGGGTCCTACTCACTAGCGACGCCCACCCTGCAGCCTGGAAACCCAGTTCCCGACAACTCCTTATTGGGGGGCGGGAGGGGGGGTAAGGGCCCTCCTACCTGAGAGGGGGTGGGGAGCTGGCGAGGCAACGAGCTCCCACCTTGCTGCCCTCAGCACAGACCTGACTCCTCGGAGGTTCTCCAAGGAAACGGCAGTTCCCGTACCCCGGGCGTTGCCCTGGGCACCCCATGGGCACTGGACCCTCTGTCCAGGACCTCTGGATGCAGAGGAACCCCTAGCCACTCTGGCACGCCCCCAGCCTCCATCCCAGCGACTAGAGGAGGTAAGGTGCCCCTGCGTCCCACTGTCCTCCACGGGGACGCTGTGAGGTCAGGCCCTAGGCCCCAAGGCTCTGGCTGGCGGAGCCCTCCATTCCGGGAAGGGCGTCGCCGGACGCGGCTTCTCCTTTCTGGGCAGCTCGCACCTCGGGCCCTGGGTCTGGGGCGAAGCGCGGGGCGGCTCTAGGACCGCCGCTGTGAGCACAGGCCCCCGGGCGTCCCGGATCTCAGTACGAGCGCGGGCGGGATCCGGGACCCGCTCTCCCAGGGGACCGTCCCACGAGAGCACCAAGCTCCCAGTCCCAGGGACCCAGGGACCCAGGCCTCCGCGTCCAGGGTCGCTCGGCGCGCAGGGCCGGCGACCCGCCCCTCCTCACCATGGCTGCGGACGTCCGGCCACGCCGCGACCCGCAGACCCGAGCGCCGGCCGCGCCGAAGCTGCGCCGTCTCCCAGCAACCGCTGTGCGGTCCCGCGCGAGATCGCGAAGATCATCGCGAGACTCCGCCCTCCTCTGCAGGCCCTGGCAACGGCGGGAGCGCGTCCCTAGCAACAAGCACTGGGCCCACCCAGGGCTTACGCGAGTCTGGTAGGATTTGCTTGCAGCTGGGCATCAGCCACTTTTGACCTCTCCGACGCCTCGAGACGCGTCTCCCTGTGGGATGTACGTGTACACTCTCGGCCTCCCCCAATAAACTTCAGTTCCATGAAGGGAGGAAGAACTGTTTCGCCCCCTTCTTACCTGCAGTGCCCAAGACAGTACACAGCAGGCGCTCAGTAAAGATGCCTTCAGTGCAGGAGGGAGGACGGCAATTAGATTCAAATTTGGGCTAGGACGGTGCCCCTGAGCCTGACCCCCCCCCCATCCCCACCCCCCATTGACCATCTTGAAGATCCCTCCCCTGCTGGCCTGGTGAGGATGGGAGACAGCCAGGTTTCCATAAACCTTTAGAAGTAACAGTAAGAAAAATACGTTCTAGCTAGCTGTAAACTTTTGAAATCAGCAGGTGTCCCCTTCATAAAAATAAACTGCTCTGCCTGAAGAGGTCCCCTGTGGGCCCTGTTCTCACCCGGGAGGAAAACGCCAGAAACCTCTGCCACAGGATTCCAGATGGGCAGAAAAATCGAGTTATCAGGTTCCTTTCCTCATCAGTTCACGATTTCCAAAGCAAATTTCCGATCCCTGCCACCACACTATTACCTACGTGTACCACTCTGTCACTCGGAAAGCTGACAGTTTGTCATAAGCAGGCGCCCATCTTTATACGCCACTTATGGTCTTTTCACTCAACTTCAGCATTTCCTAACTAGTGGTTTTGAATCAGGTCATGTTTTCCTCATCTGTTTTGGGATGCAGAAGATTCTAGAAGCTTCTCCCCTGGAGAGCTAAGGCGAGAACAGAGTGCAATGAAGAAAGACAAAGGCCTGAGTCTGACTGTCCCTCCCAGGCAAAATAGCCTTATTAGCTGGGCTTGCTCAGACCTCAGACACCCACGCAGTGGCCAGGATCTGAGAGCCACAGGATGAGCCTGCGGGGCTTCCTGTTTGCCCACTCCAGCCCTGCCTGCACAGTGGGACTGCATTGACCCAGCTTGCACAGTCCCGAGTTTTATTTATAGCAGGCCCTGGGGCCTTTGTGAGGTCTGGTCCTGTCACTATGCCTGGGCCAGGGCCTCCCAGAGGCGGTTTGCCAGGCAAGACAATGCAGCTGAGTAACACAGCAGAGTAATTATTATTGTTTAACACTTACTTTGCAGACCCAAAATGCTAGGTGCCTCATGCTGATTGGCTTTTGCTTTAGAAGTCTGGCTGGGAGTCCTGAATTAAATAAATGCATTAACAATAATTCCTTTCAGCAAAGAGGGCAAGAATCAGAGGGTTAGCTCAGGGTAACCAGACAGGGTATTCATTCATCACAAACCAATAGAGTCGCTTGGTCCATCAGCACGGATGGCAGAGATGGATAGTTCAGGCAGCCCTGTGCTCCCAGCAAGGTACACAGTGACCTGTGCTTTTCCTATTGGATTTGAGGACTCTTTTTCAGAAAAGAGTCTTTTCTTCACATCCATGGCTTAAGATACTTTTATTCGGCATCAAGCTGTGCAGCTCAGAAACCCAGATAAATGGCATGAGTTTCCTAAAAAATCCAGAGCAAATATTAGTACCCACAAACCACTGACCACGTTGTTTAATATTTGGCTCTTCCTAACACCCACTTACTTGGTTGTCCAGGTCAACTGCCCCAGGTAGAATGCCTCGGGCCACTGGACCAGCTCAGCAGAGACCAGTATGTTAGGATAACAGAGTGCTTAAGAAGACTAGACTCTCTTAGAGATAAATAGTGAAACATTTACCTATGAAGTGATGTCATGTGGAGGCGACCAAGAGTAGAAAAACGAAATTAGCCATCATGGGAATCACTGAATAGGGTGATGGGTACATGCAGGTTAATTGTCTTATTCTCTCTATTTTGGTTTGAAAATGGTCTTAATGAAAAGTTAAAAATAAATAAACACTGGCTCCTGGGACCCCTTTGACAAGATATCCTCTGTATACATTTATTCATCTCTCAACAAGGACAATTATTAAACAATAACTACTGTTGTAGTTACTGTGGCTGCATAATAAGTTACTCCCAACATGTAGTGGCTTAATGCAGTGACAATATCTATTTTGCTCATGAATCTGCAACTCTGCCAGGACTGGATGCGGACAGGTCATCTTGGCTCCACATACCACCCCAAAGGGGTGGGGGATGGGGGGGTCTCAAAGGACACACATGAGTAGCCTCTTGAATGGCCTGGGCTGCCTCACACAGGGAAGCTGGGTTCCAGGGGAGCTTTCTGAGGGACAGCTAAATCTACCAGGGGACTCAGCTTGGGAAATCACAGAGCACACCTTCAGCCATGTGTCCTGCCCAGGTTCAAGCAGGAGTATAGCTGTGGAGTGTCTTGATGGGCATAGGCAATTCCGGAAGACACATAGAATCAGAAACATCGCTCTGACCATTTTGAGAAAATGCAATCTGCCTCCCTCTCTAACTTGGAGCAACCAGTGCCCACCCGCTGTCTACCCTCCCACCCCCTACCCCTGTAGCTCAGCTTTGTCCCTGAGAGGCCAAATTCTCCACCTTTGGGGCGGCACAGAGGCCAGTGGCTTGTCCTAGTGGGTCAGGAAATCATTTTAGGCAGTTGTAAACAGCAGTTTTTGTTTTCATTTGTTTTGTACACTGAAGAAAAATGAGACTTATTAGCCTGCTTCACTGACTGAGAGTCTCAAAGGCCTTGGGCTCTGTCATTTGAGCTGGGCTGAGAGTAAGGATTTTGTGGGGCTGAAGCTGTGTGAACCACCCTGCCTCTGAGTGGGTGCCTTTCCTGCAAACACCAAGTTCATACCTGTCCCCTACCTCTGAGGGCCTTTTCCACCACAAGCTGTGAACAAGTTCTTTCTCCCTGAAGCTTTTCCTTCAGTTTGTTTTATTTTTGTGAAAGTGCAGACCTTGGGCTTGGCTTCGGGCCTTCTGGCTTTCTGTGTCTGTGCGATCTTGAGAAGGTTACCTACCCTCTCTGTGCTCAACTTCTTCAGCTGGAAAACCAGGATCCCATCTTCCTAGGATCACTGGGAGAATTGATGAGATCTTGCGCTCCAGGGCTTGAGTGAGGTCCTAGGGAAGCAAAGCAGCGTTTGGGGGTGGGACTGGATTGAACCGTTTGGTGCTCTCAACAAGCCCGGACCCTGCCTCCGCTCCCAGGAGCGCCCTCCCTGCCGGCTCCCATCTCCTCATCTCCCATCCCCCACCCACGACCCCTCAGCTTCGCCACCACCCCCCACCCCGTTTCCTCATAACACCCATTACAATCTGCAGGTCTGCGCTTACGGTCCCTCGTCTCTGGTGTCGGCTCCGCCTTTCCCTCTCCTTGTGCAAAGCGCGGGCTCATAGTTGGCGCCCCATACATATCTGGGGCGCAGGGTCACAAATGGACAGCCGTCCGCGCGGCTGCGGGGCGAGTGTGCGCTCAGGGGTGGGAGGCCGCGGCCAGGCCCGCGGGGTGGGCGGTGGGGGCGAGGTCGGCGCCGGGCGGGAGTCCGCAGGGCCGGGGCCGACAGGGGGCGCGCGCGGGCCGGGGCGGGGCCGCACCTGTGCCGCGGGGCCGCGGGGAGGATGGGGCGGCCGCGGCCCCGGAGCAGCTGCGGGCCCCGCCCCGCGGGCTCCTCCCCGCCGCCGCGGCCCCCCGGCTGCTGCCCGATGCGCGGCGCCGGGAGCCGGGAGCCAGGAGCCGGGGCCGAGTCGCCGCCGCAGCGGCAGGGACTCTGGGGCCGGGCGAACGCCGCCGGCCGCATGGAGCCCCCGGAGGGCGCCGGCCCGGGAGGTGAGTGCGGCCCCAGCCGCCGGGAGCGACGCCCTGCCCGCAGCGAGCCGCGGCCCCTTCTCCCCGGCCCACTAGTCTGCCGCGCCCGCGGGCCGCGGACACCGCCGGCCGCTCGGGCGCCCGCCGCGCCGGGCAGGGGGCGCACAGACCGCGTCCCCGCCCCCCGGTCCTCTGCGCGCCGGGCCCCGGCAGCCGAGCCTGGCGGTCCCCTTGTGGGTGGTCCAGGGTTTGTTCCTGGAGCCCTCCGAGCCGAGCCGTGGATCTGGGGATCAGCGCCGGAGTTTGGGGTCCGGGTGGGCGAGACGTGGGGGGCGACTCTGCCCTCTTGGCGGCGCGTCCGCTTTGTTCGCCCAGCAGCGGCTCCCGGGGCTAGGGCGGCGGTGGGGTGGGAGGGGGCCGCGGCGGAACCCTGCTCAGTACCGGACTGAGAGGGTCTCGGAGGGGGCACGGCCCGCAGGGGTTGCCGGCCTGAGCAAGGCCCAGGGGAGCACACATCTGGGAGGGCAGGTGTGCACGGAGAGACCCCCGTCCCCGCAGCCGGTCAGCTGTCCGGGACTCTGGCGGTTGAGACCCTCCCTTAGCGAGAGGAAACCTAGGAACCCCTCTCGAGCCCTTCAGGAATGTTTGTGGGCGCCATCCGCATCGCAACTTGGATGCAAACTGCACGACTCCTCAACCCGCCTACCTGGCCAGGCCGCAGGGGCATCCTTGGTTTCCTGGGGATCCCATCCCACGGAGCCACTCCCTGAACTCGCTGAGGATGCCCCAGCGGCACCAGCGGCCTCCTCCGAGACCCAGAGTGCTGGCCCGGGAGGTGTTCCGAAGCAGTGGGTCCGTCGCTGCTGTTTGCAAGCCGGGTAGCGCAGGTGCGTTCCAGACAGCTGCCTGGGGGCCCTTTGCGACTGGCAGGCACAGCCAGACACACCCAGGGGCTAGAGGGTGGGTTTTCTTTGTTTTGTCATTTGTGGGCGGGATCCAGCTTCCCTCCCCGCCCCCCCCCCCCAGGCGGACATTCCCCGGACCTCCACCCCCACCCTGCACAGCCCAGTGGCAGCTCTGTGGGTTGTGAAAGGGACCATTTAGAGAGCAAGGGCTGGGGGCGCAGTTGTGAGATGTGGGCACAGCAGCCTCCCATGGGCCTGTGTCCACTTCTGTCAGAAGAGACAGCCCCTCCGCTGCAGGCCTGTGGGAGAGGACCCGAGGGCCCTTCAGTGACTGAGCCTCACTCACTGGAAGCCTCAGCCCGGCTCCCTCAGTGCACAAGCCTGCACCTGCCAGGTGCTGTTCTGTGCGGGCACTGTGGTGGGGCTGGGGCCACACTCAGGACTCACGCAGGTCACCCCGTGGCCATTTCCTGCCCACACAGTGGGCTGGCAACCCCCATGCCATGGGCTCTCATGAAGTCACGTGAGGGTGGCTGTGACCGTCATTCTCAGGTCACTAACACATTACTCTGGAGCATGTGGAGCACACAAACGAGTAAAGGAAGCAGTATGGTAAAGCCCCGAGAGCCACCTCCCGCCTGCTAAACCAGATCCCCGCCCCAGCAGTAATTTGTGGGAAATCTAGACATACTTCACCCATAATTATCTCTAAAAGATAAGGTTCTTGTAGAGCGTAATCAAAATCTTGTTTTTGCACCTAAACAAATTAACCATAATTTCTTAATGCTCGAAATGTACAGGCACGAAGATGAGAAGTGTGAGGGTGTGGTGGAGAGTGTACTTCCTGAAGAGCCCCCCAGCTTTGCCTCTGGAAAACCAGAGTCCCAGTCCACCTTCCCCGGAGAGGCTGAGCCTGGCTGGGGCCACCAGCAGCTTCCGCATGTTCGGGGGAGGGGCCCTGAATCCAGGATAAGGACCTGGGAATGGGGCGCAGGTGCCCCAACTCTGTGACCCTCTCTCCCTCCCTGCGCCATTTGGGTTTCTATGGCTTTTATTCACTTCATTAACTTGTTTGTTCACTCATGGGTGTGTGCAGTGTGCCTTGATGCTGGGGCAAGGACCTGGACACATGGCAAAGAACTTGAGATCTGGGCCAGGTTCTCGGCACAAATGTGCTGGAAAATAGGTCAGCAGCATAGCACAAGAAACCCCATCAGCTCCACTCACATCAGCAGCCAGCCCTGGGTGAGGACAGGCTGTGGCACCCCAACTCCGTTCTCCCACAGGGGCTGTGCTGGGCTGAGCACCAGGTGTTGCTTTCCCATGGGCTGGGCCTCCTGGGGCATCAGAAACACCCGCCATCTCTGCCCTGCCCTGGCTGACTCTGGGGCTGCTAAGCCACCCAGCTTGCGGCTCGGTCGGGCTGCCAGGCACCTACCCCTTGCCTGCCTGTGAGATCACTACTCTGCTTCGAACCCCAGGAAGAGCGGTGGGTGTCTCCTGCAGAGATTTGTCCCTTTGCCCACCAAGGTATCAGACTGATGCGCCAGACAGCCGGTCATTAACTGTGACTGTGGCGTGGGTCTGTGGCTTCACTCACTCTGCAGACATCCACGGTGCACCTGCTGTGCACGAGGATGAGCCTGGATCCTGGAGCTCACGCTGCTCACACCCAGCCCCGGCATCTGAGCCTGGGGCCTGGTGGTCAACCTGTGTTGCCACAGAGGATTTTTTTACATTGAGAAATAATTCACGTCATAAAAATCCATCCTTTTGCCATGTACAATTCAGTGTTGTTAGTGTACACGTGGCCTCAACTTACACTGATTCAACCTCGAACTTTCGACTTTATGGCAGCGCCAGAGCGATACGCATTGTGAAACCGCACTTTGTTTTTATCTTTTCCCAGACTAGGGATACGATGCCCTGTCCCTCCCGTGATCTGAGCATGGTTAACATCGGCTGGGCTAAGCTATGATGCCCAGTAGGCGAGGTGTATTAAATGCATTTTCAACTTACGATACTTTCAGCTTGCTGGAATGTAACTCCCTCGTAAGTCAAGGAGCATCTGTATCCACGAAGTTGCACAATCATCACCATCATCTAATTTTAGAATATTTCCATCACCCCAAAAAGAAACCCCCGTGCCTGTCAGCAGTCACTCCCCATTCTAAACCTAGCCCCTGGCTACCGCCAATCTACTTCCTGTCTTTTCTAATTCGCCATCTACCCTCCGTAGAGCTGCCTGTTCTGGGCATCTGGATAAATGGAATCATGACGTACGGCCCTTTGTGACTGGCTCCTGGCGCTCACCATGATGTTTTCATGGTCTGCCCACGTCGTAGCATGTCAGTGCGGCGTTGCTTTCTCATGGCAGAGTAGTATTCCATTGTCTAGATGGACATTTGGGTTTGATTCCGCTTCTACCAAGAGTAGTGCAGTGGTGAACACTCTCATGTGCAAGTGCTCGTGTGGACGTGCGCTTTCCATTCTTTGGGCTAAGCATAGGAGTGGAATTGCTGCTTCATGTGGCGACTGCGTTTAACGGTCTGAGGAGCAGTGGGTGCCCCTGCTGTGAGCACCCAGCCCGGACACGGCCACCCACTGCACCACGGCACGCCATCCCCAGGGCTCAGGGCCCTGTGTCCCTGCATCTGCGTTGGCATCTTGACTCAATCTCCCATTTCCTTTACCTTCTTCTGGCCATAAGACCAGTGTCTGTCAGAAGCTACATCTTCTGCATTTTCCTGCCCCCCACAGCTTCGCCACAGGCCAGGGCGACAGCATTTATAAAGACCAGGCCAAGCCAAAGGGGTATGGAAAAGAATCAAAACCTAGACACGCTGCGTCCTGTGGACTGTGACACGTAGTTGCTCTGCTGTTTCGGGGATGCTGGGATTTGATCGAATGTGCTCCGCGCGGTGCACGGCCCACTGTGCCTGTGGGGGTCTGTCCCGGGGCTGTCCAAGGCCCCCAGGCCCCAGGATCTGTAGCGGAGTGCCTCTCCCCACTCTGGGGAAGGGGTGTGCTGTTTGCCGGTGTCCCCAGGTGTGGCACAGCTCCCTCTAACAGGAGAACAGCGCCCACTACCCCTGCAAGCTGCCCACCCCACACAGGGCAGGAACATGTGCTTTGTCCATGCAGTGCCCCCAGTGCTCAGGAAATCTTGTTTGGGTGGGTGGGTGGATGGATGGATGGATGGATGGATGGATGGATGGATGGATGGATGAATGCCTTCTTGTCAAGATGAGGGGCCCCACCCAGTGACACGGGGACAGGGTGCTGTGAGCAGAGACCCCGCCTCTATCCCATCTTTCAGAAGTCCCCCTCCACCTGGGTCGGGGCCAGGGACCTGCTCCTGCTCGCCTGTGGGCGTGGGGTCAGGGTTTCGCCTCCCTCCTCTGGCCCCTGCTCTCAGCCTTGTGCCATGGCCAGGAACAGAGGCTGGCGGGAAGTGGCTGTGAGCTCAGACCCCATCATCCCCTGTGCTGTGTGCCTGGGCCGAGCTGAGCCACTACGTGCTCCGTCTCTAAAGCCCAACACTCAGCGTCCCTCCCCCACAGCTGCTTGTGACGTTAGAAACAGTGGTAGGGCCGCGCCTGGCACAGAGTCACCGTCACTACTGCCGTTATGACCCGAGTCACCGGCCCCATTTGGGTTCTCTAGATAGATGGCAGCACCTGCCGTGAGCACCCAGCCCGGACACAGTCACCTACCGCCACAGGCTGTGGGTGTGGAAGTGTCTTAGAATTGTGGCCACGGCACAGGCCAGCGGGGCGCGAGCCCACTCCCACGCACCTGCGCCACCTCCCACTGAAGAGACAGAGCGTCCTGCAGAGCGAAGGCCCCCCCGGGCACTTCCTGGATCCTGGACAGGGATTCTCAGATGTTGGTCTGAGGTTCCAGGCAGAGGTCCCTGCTCACCCAGCTCACAGCAGGGGCACGTCTCGCGCGGCCTCTGGGCCAGGAGGTGTCCTTGCCAGGCTGGTAGGCCAGGACAGGAGTGGGTGTAACTCTACCCTCCCAGGATGCTCAGAAGCCACACTCCGGCAGAGGGCGGAACCGGATCCCCTGAGTCCTGTCCAGCCTGGCCTGCCCCAGGGTCCATGTGGTGACACAGCCCGGTACAAAGCTTGACAGGCTGCCAGTCAGCAGCTCCACCTTCCCTTGGCCACACTTCCTGTGGGGGGAGAGTGGGGGTGCCCTCCCGGAGGAGACCAGGACGGCCTTGCTGGATCTGCATCTGGGGGTCGATGCCCACTTCCCACTGAGCTGGGGACCCTCCAGACCCACCCTCCCCGCAGGGCGGCATGCGGGCTGCTGGCTACACAATTGGGGAGGACAGTCCTGCCCCTTGCAGGCAGCTGCTGGCACTGGGGGCCCCAGCTGGGGCCCCCTCGGCCCACCGCTCCAGGCAGCTGCTCCGGGGGCTCCGTCTGCGCCCTGCTCTCGGCGCTCAGCTGGCAGGCTGGGAGTGGGCCGGGGGCTCTGCAGGGCACGAGTCCGCACCTCGCACCTGCTCCGTGGGGTCCCAGGGGAGGGCGGCAGCAGAGCCACTGTGGGGTCATGGGAGCCAAGGGGCCCGGTTACCTCAGGGGTGTGCGAGCAGGCTCTGGAACATTCTGCAGGAGCTGGTAGGGGGCATGGGTGGAGGGATGCGAAGTGAGAGCAGCAGACGGCGAGACTGGTGGCCCTCGGGCCAGCGGTCCCACCTCTGGGTGGCAGTCTCCACCAAGCAGATCCCCAGGAGACCTCCTGCCCTTGTCTGACAAAAAACTTAAATATAAAAAAGTGAGCAATTATATATTTCAAAGAAAAATTGCATAAAAAAACTCCTGGAGGAACACTGTCCCAGTCATGAGGTGTAGTTGGTGGCCAGGGGGTCTGCTGCCTCCCTGTTCTGTCACAGTCCACGGAGCCAGTCCACGCAGGACAGGCAGGTGAGCAGGGACCAGTGAGGAAGTCCCCACCAGACCTTCACAGCCTGTGTTCTCCCAAGCTCAGGCACGGCGGTGTGGGACCCCCCCATGTCTCCTCCCAGGTAATGCATTCTGTCTTTTGTAGGAATAGTTAAGGAGGTTGAGGTGCCACAGGCCACCCTGAGCACCCCGGCCCACGGGACAGGAGACAGCTGCCACTCGCCTGTGGCTGAGGAGGAGGAGGTGGGCATCTCGGGACCGGCACCAGGGCTCCTGCAGGTTACAGAAAGGAGGCGTAAGTACAGCTGACGTGCCTGGCATGCTCCATGGGGACCTGGGCCCCCCAGGAACTGGGGGGCAGGGGCCACATCTTATCCAGACACTCCACGGGGTGTGCTGGCCATCGAACTCTTAAGGCTTGGTCCCCTAGGCCTTGGTTGTGCCATCTGTAAAGTGGGGGACCCCAGAAGGTGTTCGGTCTGAAGTGTGGGGAGCAGAGTTGGGGTCTGGCTGCCCCAGGCTCTATCCAGAGATCTGGTTCTTCCCGGGGTTGTGTGGGGGGCCTGCATGGGGGCCTGGCGTGGGGGGGGGGCCTGTGCCGATGACAAGCCCCCACCCCCAGAGCCCCTGAGCAGCGTCTCCTCCCTGGAGGTGCACTTTGACCTCCTGGACCTCACGGAGCTGACAGACATGTCCGACCAGGAGCTGGCCGAGGTCTTCGCGGACTCTGACGATGAGAACCTGGCCGGTGACTCGCCAGCAGGTGGGGCTGGCGCTGGGGTGCGGCGGGCGGTGCGGGCAGGTCCCGGGGTCAGGACCACCGGGCACTGCTCCCTGCAAAGCCCTACTTTTGAAAATAATTTTCTCTCGATTGTGTTTAAATGAGTACTCGTCACCAGTGCTGTTTTAGTCAGCATATCTACATTCTGCGTACCTGTTGTGCCCAGCTTTAAGGGGTCTTCCTCTTATGGCCACCCCGCGGTTTTGATTTTCAAACGCCAAAGGCCAAAGCCACAGATCTACTGAAGGTGGCATTTAAGAAGTGTGAATTTAATCACGAGTTAAGCTGAGCAGAGCGGGGTGCCATTCCACTGCCCTGGCCCCGCCTCAGCTCAGCCTGCCTTGTTTTCCCCTTCAGTTCCCAAAGGGGCACTGCCCTTGGCCCAAGACCCCAAAGGCCTCAGAAATGGCAAGGCAGCCAGCAGGGGTGTGTGGGCCCAGTGACCTGCCTCTCTCCCTGCTCATGCCGTGCAGGTGGAGTCTGGGGGCGAGAGGCTCATATCCCAGCCCTGCACTCGGCCAGGCCCACACGTCTGCATTGCTGGTGGCCTGGCCCTCCACTGTCTAAGCCCCCAGGGGACCCCAATGTGTGACTGGACCTCATGTTGGAGGCACCCACAGGCCCAGCCCAGTAGCTGCAGGAGACATTCAGAGCCCCCGGCCGTGCTGAGCCCACCTCCGTGTTCCTACCAGGCCTGCACCCACTGCCCCGGCCCGGCTGTCTGAGATCCCCGTCCTGGACCCGCACCAGGGCTGGGCAGAACCGCGAGCTGCAGCCCCTCGGCACCTCTGAGCGGCAGCCAGCGACTGTGGACACGATTCTCACTGTGGAGCCGCCGGAGGAGGACTAGGCCGGCCCAGCCAAGGCAGGGGAACCCCACAGTCGTGGCCCAAGGACACTGCCCAGCCCACATTGCTCTGGGTCAGGGCCTCGAGGCACCCCAGCACAAGCACAGCCCAGTGGCCTTAAGTCCAGCTCTCTCCTCATCCCTGGGTCAGGGCTGATACCCCCCAGGGACGGGACGCGAGTGGCCTGGGCCTTGTGGAAATCTGTCTGCAGGACCAGTGCTCTCGTGTGTCATAAGATCCCAGAGTGGGTGCCAGGCGAGGGGGGAGCTGACCAGATGACAGCGCTCTGCAAACCCCCTGGGGGTCTTGGGGTTCTGGCTGTGAATGGCCATGCCGAATCCCAGACCACAGATGCTCTGCTGTCCAGCCAGTTATGGGGGAGGGGTGTCAGTCCTGAAAAGTGTCACCTTGTTTTCAACCTCGTCCCCTTTCTACCGCCCACAGGGCACTGCTAGCACCAGGGCCCTTCCCCGGGCCCTAAAACCTTGCCTGTCGATCCCTGTGAGGCAGCTGGACCCGCCCTCCTTGGCTCAGACACCACATGTGGCGTAACTGCCACCAACTGCTAGATGGGTGGGGGCAGGCGGGGTTCATCTCCTCCCCATTCCTTGCCCAGGACGCATCTCACAGCCTGTCATGTACATGCATGGGTCTGTCTCCAGCTGGCATTCTGGCCTGGGATGGAGTGGCCCAAGGGCCGCTAGGGTCGTGAGGGGACCTGGCCACTACCTCAGGCCCCCAATTCAGGGGCACCAGGCTCAGCTGCCACAACAATGCTTTTTATGTGCTAAAGGACAGAACAGGCTTCTGCCGACTGCGAGTCCAAGATAGTTTTAATATAAATGCGTGAGCTTGCTTTTCGTCCTCAAGCCAACCTGCTCTGGCCTGCTGCTCACTGAACCATTGCTGGGGAAGGCACGTGGGCCCCCCGTGCGTGGAAGGCCAGTCCCCGCGGGAATGCAGTTTGCCTCCCATGCTGGGGCCTGGGGGGGGCCCTGCCTGCCCTCCGCCCGTGACGGGCAGCAACACGAGGGTATTTACCAGGCAGGCAGTAATCTCACTGCACACTGATCCTGTAAGGGCAGCCGAGAGCCCCACCCACCCTACCTGCCCAGGTCTTCCTTCCGATTTCTGTCTTTCTTGCTGCAGCTTCCAGAACTCAATTATAAAAAGTGGGATTAAAATGTCACCCATCCTAAGGCCCAACTATGGTCTCTTCCTTTGTAGCTGTCATGAGCTCAGGGGTGCATGCTGGCGGGCGGGGAGGGGGGCGGGCTGCTCCAGGAGCAAGCTGGTACTGTTGTTTTTCCAGCTGAGGCCACTGGGGGCCCCTCTGTGCTGCACTCCGGACTGCTTATTTGGGTCACATTTCGGGAACAAGTGCCCTGGATCTCAAGTCATGAAAATGAAGCCCCTGCCCCCACAGAAGCCCAGGCTAGACGAGGTGCGGGTGCCGCCTGGACAGCCTCTTCCCAGCCCCGGGGGGGTTCCCAGGAGCTCCAGGGCAAAACCCCAACCACTGTAATCCCCTGTGAAACGAGGGGCCCAGAGACAGGGCAGGGCGCCAGCCAGGTGGTTCCTCAAACCTTACGCCTCCTCCACTGAAGATCTTCGGGCAGGTGACCTCCGTCCACGGGCCCAGGAACTGACTCGAAACTCGTGCAGAGTATCAAGGTGGTGTGAAGGCCACAACAGGTTGAGGGAGCAAAGGAAGGGGCTGAGAATGGGGGTGCAGGCAGAGGGTGCAGTAGGCAGGGGAAGTCATTGAGGGTGCCAATGGCCAGGTATGGCCATGGCTGTGCCCAAGGAAGGGCTGCACCCAGCCTCAAAAGGAAGAGACCCCCAGGCTCTGGATGCCACGAGTGGGGCCTTCCTGGGATCGAGGGGAGCATGCCCTCTCCAACAGAGGGAGCCCCGAGATAGGACCCTGGCAGGACCCTAGGCAGCCACTAATAGAGACTGGCTGGTGGAGGCTGCCTTAGAGAGTCAGCCTCGGAAACTTCAAGACACAGCAGTGCATATTTCACAAACAGTGGACGTCAAAAGTGCTTGTCCCAAGCGGGAAATGCTATTTTTGAGGGAAATATAACAAATGATCTGGACAACTTAAGACTGAATCCCAGTCTGGTCCTGGCCGGGCTGAGGGCGGTGGGCACGCGGGGCAGCGCGCGGGCGCCCAGAGCGGCGTCGGGAGCAAAGGGCTGTCCCGGGGGCGACCGGCACCGCCCGCCCCTCGAAGGCAGCGGCCAGCGCCCTCACTGTGGTTCTGAGGCTCCCGGAGGCAGCTGTGCGCCGACGACAGACGCGTGGGGACACCACGCCCCAGGCTCCCAGGACCAAGCGGACAAGCGGCGAACGGAGCTCCCGACCCAGAAGTGTCCTCCTTGCACCTTGCTGCTGTCCAGCACCAGGAGGAAGAGCGGCAGAGGGGTGACAGCTGGACGCCACGGCCCAGAGCGGCCTGCAGGCAGCAGAGGCCTGGCCTCCTGGGGAACACACCCAGGCGCCCCTGGCCGGCGAGGCCCCCACGTGGGAACAGGAGCAGGGTGCTGCTGATGGGCCGGGCCCGTCACCTGCAGAGCAGGACTGCCACACCCAGGTGTAGGGAGGTGGGGGCTGCGGCACCCTCCCCCTGCACACCTGCGGGAGGTGGCGTTCCCTCCTGACTGACAAGCAGGCCCTCCGCGGCCCAAGCGTTCCCGTGAGAACCTCGCACTGCCCCTTGACAGCTGCCTCGGACCTCCCTCTCCTCGGTTCTGCCAGCTCGCCAGACCTGGAGTTCTCAAGTGAGGCCAGAGCGCCTCTCCTCGGGGTGGTTACAGTGGCCAGCACTTAGGACTTCCTGCTGAGGCACGGTCCCCACCGAGCGCACACTCAAGACTCCCGAGGACACACGGCTCTGCTCTCCAGCCAGCAGGGCAGGACAGGACGGGAGGTCGGGCGGGCACCCTCGCGGGCCCCAAGCGCCCTGCTGAAGAATGCAGTTCCAGTTACGTTCTAACCTGCCTTCTGGGGTCTGGACGCTGCTTGCTGGGCCCTCCTCCCGCCCTGGTTCCAGCCCTCCAGCCCCTCGGGGAGGGCTGCGTCCTCCTCCAGGCCCCCGGTGCCTTCCACAGGCTCGACGATGGACCTCTCCGCAAAGGGCCGGGGGCCCAGCAGCTCTGCCTTCTCCAGCAGCCGCCTGCCGACCAGCAACTCACTCCCAGGATAGCGGCCACCACCAAAGGTGAGCCTCAAACTCAAGCCCCACACCCCACGAGGATGGCCGTGCCCCACTCACCTTGTCCACTTGCTCCAAAACCAGGTCAGCCAGCCCAGAGCCCGCTCGCGGGCGGAGCCGATGAGCTGGGCGGCGGCCTCATTGTGCGGCTTCTTCCCGGCATCTCGCCGGGTTGGGAGGGAGCTGAAAGACACCTGGCCCAGCTTCTCACGCACCCAGATGGCACGATCTGCACACGCACAAGTAGCCGAGGGCGAGGCTGGCCGGACTCGGCCCGTCGGCGCGCCCACCGCTGCGTCGCTGCCCTGTGCCTGGGCATGGACGATCCGCACGACTTCCCTCGGGCCATCCTGGGCTCCTGCGCTGGGCCGCCCCGTCCCCAGCTCAGCGCGGTGTGCAAGCACTGCTCTCTGGGCCAGGCCCAGCGTCCAGCCGGGGGACGACAGGCACCTGCGGGCACAGCCCACTGGGAGCCCCTTGCAGGTGCTGCCCTGACATGTCCCTGACCAATCTGGCCTCGCTCTGAGCACTGGCCTTCCCACAAGAGCGTGGGGGGGAAGGTGACCCCTGGCCCTGTCCCCAACCACGGGCCACCCAAGGACCAACACGGAAACCACCTCCGTCCTGAGAGGTTCTAGGAGCCATGCTGCCAGGTGCAAAGCTTAGGAGGGAGGCTTGTTGAACTTCCCCTCTCTAGGGTGTCGGGTGGCCAGTGTGCAGACCGCGCGTGGAACCGGCATCCCCCTTTCTGCCTACCGCCCACCAAGGAATCCGCTGACAAATTCTACACGTTTCATTCCTTGAAAAGTAAAGGGTTGCCACCTTGAGTGTATCATTCCCGTGTGACCTACACAGGCCACACAGACACCCACAGGTGGACACTCAGGCCTGGAGGCCAAGGGTTGGGCTGGGAGGACGGGTGGCCCTGAGCCCCACAGACACGCGAGGACACAGAGGGGGTGAGACTGACCTTCAGCAAGGGGGTCCCTGTGCCCCAGGAGCTAGCCCACCACCGCGTGCCGGGCCTCCTGGTAGGCCGCCACACTGTCCTCTCGCTTGGCTGCAGGGCCTGAGTCGTCTTCTCAGGGAAGGCAAGTCAAACTCTAGGGCGAGTGAGAGGCACAGAAGGACGGGGAGCGAGCAGGTGCGCGCCCAGCGCCCGCCCTCCACTCAGGGCACGCTGGGGCCGGCCCGGGTGGACCCCCCGCCCATCTGCTCCACACTCCGCAGGCCCCGCTTGGTGCCTGTCCCCCACGCCGGCACTGTGCTGCGTCTGCTCTGCAGGACCCCACCGCCTGGCCCCACACACACTGCACTCGGGGGCCTGATTTCAGCCGGCGGGCCTGGCTACCCTTTGTGGCCTGGCTAGAAGCAATGCTGGGAGCATGGGGAGACAAGGGGTGATCCTCGGTGTCCCCCTATACAAGTGACAGGACAGAAAGAGACAGAACGCTGGGGAGCCCAGCCTTCTCACTGGCCACCGAGCCAGGGCCGCCAGGACGCCCTCCAGAAGCTGCGCTGCGGCCTCGGGCTACTCGCCACTCTGCGAGCTTCTCAACATGGGCCACGTCAGCATCAGCTGCACTGAGACAAAGCAGTGCCCCCAACCTGCCTCCCGGTGCTTCCCGCAGCCCTGGGCCTGGACCATGAGGCACAGCTGCTGGCCACGTGGACACCTCCCTGATCTCTATGCCCGGGAGACCCCTGCCCAACTGACTACAGCTCCCCAAGCGGCCAAGCCGAAGATGGGGGCCAGGCGGCGAGTCCTCGCAGGCGCACGCACCAGCAGCACCCTCAGCCCATGCACTGGCTGGGCAGGAAGCACCCAAACTGGCTCTAATCCAGTGCCCTGGGCCCATCTCTGAGTCTCAACGCAGCTCTAGAAGGTGCGCGAAGGCTGCTGGCAGACCCCGAGTCCCGAATGTTGCTCTGGCAAACTGTCCACGATTCCTGTGTGCTAGAGTGAACTGGGGCCCGGGCTTACAAGCTCCCTGCGGCCCACACGGCGTCCGCTCCGCTTCCCGAGCGCAGAGCTCGGCCTTGCGGGCCCTCGGATGTGCAGAAACGAAGGTTCGTTCCCACGCACCCCAAAAGCTTCACCACGTAACTTCCTTCTGGCAGTTCCTCTTTCATCGCCTTCACTGAGACATCGAAACCGGAAAGATGCGGAAAAGGCGCTGCAGTGACCCAGAAGCGGGGAGACCGAAGCGCGGCTCCGCGGAAGGTGGAAAAGGGGGGAGCTCTGGCACCCGCGACCGCGCACGCCTGTCCCCTGGTTCCCCGCAGCGGGGGAGACACCGAGGCCACCCAGGGTCCTGCAAACTGTATGCTGCCCATGAGGGCAGAGACAGATGGGTCCCTCTGGGCGGCTGTGAGCACAGCCGCTGGAAAGCTGCCACCAGTTTCGCCCGCAGACCCAGCTGCTGACCCCTGGACGCCCTGAACTGGGGAGAGGATTCGCTGCCTCTCCCCAGTTCGAGGTGGGCCTCCTCATGGCCGCAGTTACAGACGTGAGGGGACAGGGACCTGGCCTGGAGTGTAAGCTTGTGGCCTTTATTTATCTGCTTAAATGTCCCATTAAAAAATTATTCAAATGAGAACTAACTTTGCTGCAGAAATGCATAAAGAATTTAGAATTTTTATAGTTACAGCTGTCAAAAAAAAAAAAATCTGTTTCTTGCCTGAGGCCATTTTGGTCATGGAAACTATTGCACCCTCAAAAACAAACACAATTCTAAGATTAAAATCATGTGAGACTTAAAAACCGAAGGACACTCTGATTTATCTTTGATTGGCCAAGGTTAGTGCTTTTGTCGGGCCAGGGGAAGCAGACGCTTTTCTAGACTTTGTATTTTTTGTCTCACAGAGGAAAAGGACAGTTTTACCATAAGCTGCTAACAATACTTAACAACAGTTAAGGACAGGACTAGAGACAAGTTAGGATTTTCACTACTATAGGTCAAAAGCCATTACAGCAAAACCTCACATATTAAAAGCTACCATACTAAAAAATCCTAAGCACACTCCATATCCCAGGAGGAACTGTGAAAGCCCCAGCGTAACCAAACATGGGCTCGCCCCAGCACTTCACTGTGATGAAACTGGACCCACGGGTTACAGCGCCTCTTCCTTCAGCCGTGCCGCCTTTCCTGGGGAGACAGGCTCCTCCCTGAAGTAACGGCATTCCCCAGCGAGTGTACCTCGCTAATCGGCCTTACGGAAGCTCAGAAAGGAGATGCAGCCGGTGGTGGTGAGGAGCCACCTGGGACTTCTGTGCCATGAACGAAAGGTCCCTGTCACAGTGAGCCCCACACAACGGGGCCAGAAGCCACTGTGGGAGAAATAACACTAAAACATGTCACAAAGGCATGCTGCCGTAACAGGAGTTCTAGACAGAGGAGCGCAGAAGGCGGTGCTTTCTGGGCACTGCTAGCAGGGTGCCAGGTGCTTCTCCGTCAGCGAGCGGCCGAAGGAAAAAGGGGCCTGGAGGTGAATGACGAGGCCTCTGGGGCCCAGACCTCCCAGCGTTTCTCCAGCATCACCCGAAAGACAGTGGTGCTGGCGGCACGACAGAAGTCACCAGAAGTCACCAGAAGTCTATGGCCCTAGGTGTACCAAGTACAACCCTTCCCTCCAACACGTGATAAAATGTCCCATTCCTTCATCTTGGTTCAGATTTAGTCATCTTCTGACTTGACCAGGGAACCACATCAGGTCAGATGCAGCCCTCGGAGACTCAGGTCTACCAACCGTCTTCACCCCGGTTTGGGTGAGCTTTTCAAATTGGTCTTTGCATCTGCGAGGCCAAGACGTGAGGCTGGGCAGAGCAAGGTCTTCCTTCAACAGGCAAAGTGCCACTGTTCTTTCTTTCCAGTCGTTTCCAGTCAGACCACAAGTAAGGTGTCCCTGGTCTGTGCCTCAGATTCACGCAGGTGCAGCCCGACAGGCGCTTGCTACTCAGTGTGCTGGGGAGCTCCCAATCAATCCCTACTTCCTTCAGGAGCCAACTATCCCATGGAAAAGAACATGGCATTTACTCTGTTACTCCATTGTCTTCATACCTCATACAACCACCTAACATGTCATATACTTGTTCGTTGTCTGGTTCTCCTCCTTGTGTGGCAAGGACAGTGTAGGAAGCTCACTGAATGAAAAAAAAGTTAATGGAAGCTTCGCGGGCTTCAGCTTCTTGTGATGAGTGCTGACTACATCTCTTCATTATAAACCAGACTGTACCTGCCTCTCCAGCCTTTGCATGCTGCCCTCGAAAGACAGCAGCCCACGAGGCAGAGCTCCTGCCTAGTCTGTTCACCGCGATGCAGTCCCCTGGCCGGCAGATTCTCAACAGATGAATTACTCAGTCTGGGGAAAAACTCAAAGGCCGTCCAACTTCCTCCATTCATAACCAACCACTGAGGTCCAGGAAAGTTGTTACTCATGACACACCTGTGCTGCATGCTGTACCAATTACTGACTTCCATGATGTGTCAACAACCAGAACAGCCCTCTGCAGCGCTAAGATGCTACACGGCCACAGGGGAAGGGCTGTTTTCGCAGATGTTGCTAGAACTTACAACTGACATGCACTGTCTTCAAAAAGAATAGATATGAGAGGGGAAAGTTCACTCCTGAAAGCAGGACAGACACAACTCCATGGAATCAACCCTTCTTCCTCTTTCGCTACCATCTGAAACCAAGACACCTTGAATCAAAATACCAAAACTCCGCGTTGGTGCATCAGAAAAAAAATCAATGGGATCCCTAGCCCCTGGAATGTATCAGTAGCAAAATAAAGCAACCTTAAAATGCGAAATATTTCCTAGTAACTACCCCAGGGGAAGGCGTACTACACGGGAGCATTTAGAAGTGAAGGCGCGGGGGCGGGACAGGCCCAAGCCGCAGGGACAGCCGCTGACCTTCCACAAAACACGGGCACAGCGGTGCCTACGCGCAGGACAGGCGTGAGACTTAAATGAGAGTCCGTGTAAAGTTCTCGGCGCGGAAGCCGTCAAGCAGCATGAACTTATCAGAGTGACAGAGCTGGGCTCAACGCATGATTTTTATTAAAAACAGGTAACAGTCTGCAAAACTCTCATCACATCCGGGTCCGAGAGCAACTCCGCGAGGTAGAGGCAGCATGTCAGCGCCGAGCACAGGAAGAGGCGGGCTCGCAACCCGAGCGAGGCGCCCGAGCAGACGCGCGCGGGTCCGCAGCGGGGCGGGCCTCGAACGCACGCCACGCCACGCGGGGCTCTTCGGCGGGAAAGGAGGCAGGAGCCCTCGTCCGACAGCCCGAGAGGGGCGGCCACGGGGACTGCGGGAGCGGGGGAGGCGCCGCGGGGAGAGCGGGGGCTCGGGGCGCGGAGGACGCCAGGCGGCGGCGCCCACCCCGCCCGCGCGCATCGGACGCCGCCGCCGCCTCCCGGAGCCGGTGGGCAGCGCCTCCCCGCTCACCTGCCGAGCGGTCCGAAGGGCCTGGCCCGGCTCTCCTCCCCCGCCCCGAGCCACCGCCGCACCGCCGCGCGCGGCGAGCAGCCCGAGCAGCCGGTGCCGCGGCGCCCGCCGCCGACCTCGCGCCGCCGGGGCGCGCGCATGCGCAGTAGAGCCGCGGCGGGGAGCCTTACGCGTGCGCATCAGGGCCAGGGGCGCGGGGACCTCTCCCTAGGTGTCCACCCCATCGCCTTACTCTTTCAGGGTTTGAGCATGGGCTGCCTTGCCCTCCACAGCCAGCTGAGCGTAGAAACCCCATGGAACGACTCTAGCTAGGTCCTAAGAGAACACCCAGCGCCTTTAGACTTATTTTAATCGGGCATCTGCAAGGACACGTATTTCCGGGGTCCTCCATGGGCAGCAGCTCTCAAAGGCGAACGGCGGCCGCAGATTCGCCGGTCCTCGCCCCACTGGTCGGTCCTGCTGTCCTGTTAGTTATTCTGCGAACGAGCTGGATTGCTACTCCGGTACCCCTCGTGCACAAAGGGACTGATTCAGCGTGTGCTGTACAGCATTATTCCCCTTAACGAGTTTTTGTTCTGTGGATGACAGAAACCACGCCAGTTTTGATTGCCTGAAGCTGTGCTTCGAGGAATTGGGACACTCTGATGGACACCAGAGGCCCAGGCTGCCTGCCAGACAGTAAAGGATGAAACAGCCTGAGTCTGGGCAATGGGGCTAGGCCAGCCTGTATCCAGGGACGTATCCAGGGACGTCAGGCCTCACCTCCTCCCTGCTCCGATTTCTCTTTTGCAGGTTCTGCAAGGGATCTTTGAGTGACCACAGGCCTACCTGCACTGGAGACTGCTGGGATTTTATTAGGTTTTGGAGGCAAGGATGCCCGCGAAAAGGCCCCTAAATGCAACGGTTATCTCGAGTGCCAAAAGGGAGCGTAAAGCAATTACCCTTGACATAAAGTTAGAAGTGTTAAGACGATTTGAAGTGGGTGAAAAGCTCAGCCAAATCGCAAAGGCTTTAGGCCTGGCTGTCTCCACAGTGGCCACAATCCGAGATAATAAAGAAAAAATCAAAGCAAGTTCACAAATAGCTACTCCCTTAAGAGCCTCTCGGTTGACTCGCCATCGAAGTGCAGTCATGGAGACCATGGAGCGGTTGTTGCATGTGTGGCTTGAAGACCAGAGCCAGCGAAATGTGCCACTGAGTGTCACCATTATTCAGGAGAAGGCTAAGAGTTTGTTTGATGACTTACAGCGAGAACAAGGTGAAAGCTCTCCAAAAGAAAAGTTTAGTGCAAGTAAAGGCTGGTTTGTGAGATTCAAGGAGCGCCATTGTTTGCCCCACTTCAAGATGGACAGCATAGGTCCTGGCAACAAGGACACATATCCAGAAGTGCTGAAAGGCATCATCGAAGAAGGTGAGTATACCCCCCAGCAAGTTTTTAATGTAGATGAGACAAGGCTTTATTGGAAGAGAATGCCTGAGCGAACATTTCTTTCTGTGGAAGAAAAGGCTGAGCCAGGGTTTAAGTCATCCAAAGATCGCTTGATGCTGCTTCTTGGTGGCAATGCAGCTGGGGACTTTAAGTTGAAGCCCTTATTGGTGTACCACTCAGAAAACCCCAGAGCTCTGAAGGGGTTCTCCAAGCCCAATTTGCCAGTGATTTGGCGCTCAAATAAAAAGGCCTGGGCAACCAGGAGCATTTTTCAGGAATGGTTCACATACTTTTTTTGCCCTGCCATCGAAAAATACTGTGCCCAAAATAATTTAACCAACAGAGCATTGCTCATCTTAGACAGTGCACCGTGCCACCCAGTAAACTTGAGTGATCTGTCCAATAATGTGAGAGTGGAGTATCTTCATGACAGTACAGCTGACTCGATCCAGCCCATGGGCCAGGGTGTAGCTTCTACCTTCAAAGCTCATTACCTGAGAAGGACTTTTGAGCACATCCTAGAAGCAACAGATGGGGAGGACCCAGCTGTGATCAGGGAGTTTTGGAGGAACTACACCATCATGGATGCTGTGGACAACATTGCAGTAGCTTGGGAGGCACTCAGACCAGCAACAATGAACAGCGTGTGGAAGGAAATTTGGCCCCAGTGTGTTCAGTTCCAGAGTGTGTCTCAAACAGATAACATTGCACAGCTTCAAGTGAACATTGTGACCCTTGCCAGGACTGTGGCTTTTGAAGAGATTGTGGAAGCCGATGTGGACCAGTGGCTACGGTGCCATGAGGAGGCTCTCTCGAACGAGGAACTGATGCAGCTGGACCAGGAGCCCGCAGGAGAGGCGGGGGGTGAAGACACTGCACCTGCCCTGCGCCAGCTGAGCACGGCAGAGCTCGTGGCCGCCTTCTCACACTTTGAGGCTGGCTTGCAGGTCCTTACCAGTTGCAGCCACAGTGATGAGTGGAAACTGAAAGTCTCGAGCGCAATCAATGATGCAATAAACTGCTACAGGGAATTGTACAATGAGAAAAAGCGGCGCTCGAAGCAACCGTCTTAGGTCGTTTCTCGGTGTGTGTACGCAAAAGCGGATCAGGAAGCCGGAAGCAGGATGAGGACGGGCGGGGCCGGCCGCGCCTCTGCTTCCAGGGCTTAGTGTCCCCGGAAGCCCTGTTTCTGGTATTTTCATTTTGACACTTGAGAGTATCAAATTTTGTCATTAAAATTTTACTTAAATATGTTCTTTAAAAAATTGCATGCTAGAATGCCCAGGAAAATATTTCTTTAAAAACAAAAGTGAGGAAACCAGCCCTTCTAGACATTAAAATACACTGTAAGCATCTGTAATTAAAGCAGTGTAATAGTCAGACCTGTGGAGTAAAATAGGAAGTCCAGAAATAGGTTCAGATAGGCTTTTTTGAAAATAGTGCGGGAGTCTAAATGTAAAAACTGAAGCCACGGAAGTACTGCCAGTACAGGTGACGCCTCAGACCTGGGTGTGACTCCAAATCCAGAGGAAATTAAAAGCTTAATTTGGCCATTTAAAAATATTAAAAACACCAGAACCTTTCTGGGGGCGGGGAGAGGGGCATACACTGCAAACAAGGTCAAAGCCAAGTAACAAACTGGAAAGAAATAGTTTCAACATATCTCATAAGGGCTAATATCCCTGATACAGGAAGAACTTGTGAAGATCGAGAAGAAAGAAAGACCAAAAAACAAACAGAAAAAGGACAGAATTTGTGATTCATAAATAAATTAGATCTTGAAACATAAAAAAGAAATTCGACCTCACTTGTAATTAGAGAAATGCAAATTAAAGATACACGGATACCATTTCTCACTAATCAGATCGGTAAATAATCAGAGAGCATGATTGCACATTCTGTTGGTGAGGTTGTGGGGTAACTCTCAAAAGTGCTCTCAATATGTTGCTGGTGAGAACATAAATTGGTAGAACCGCATGGAGGGGCATTAGACACCAATAAAAAATGATGTTTTTTGATTTGGGAAGCCCATCTTTAGGATTATACTTTACACACCTCCAACAACAACAAATACATGAGCGCAGATTGTTGCAGCCTTGTTTGTAACTGCAAAAGCTAGGACACACCCTGGAGCTTCATCTGTGGATATGTAATGGCAGCTCCACTCGGTAGGACGTGTTACAGATGTAAGTGGTGGTGACAGTGATGGAACAGGACGGGGTCTGAACTGATGGAGACTGGTCTCCAGGGCATGTTCTTAATTGGCAAACAACACACAAGAGTGTATGTAGTATGCTACCTTTGTGGAGAAAAGGGGAAATAAAAACATGCACATATCTTACTAATTTGTGCAAAAAGAAACATGGGAAGAGAAACCAGAGACTAGAGTTATGTCTGGGGAGTCGATGGGAAGGGCCCAAGGAACGGGGAGGACGACATGCAGCTGGGGGCAGCTTTTGTAAAGTTCTGGCTTTGGGGACCATGTTAAGATGTCACACAAGCGAAAATAAACAAGGGTAGGGAAATAACATGGGGACAGAACCGCATTTCACATTGATGACACACCCAACTCCATCTGGAACAGTGTGTTTTTACTGTATGGCCTCAGCTAAATGCAAAAAGGAACTCTAGGCAGAGATGAAAGTCTAGACAGTGAGCTGCTTTTTAGCAATCCTGAAAGTACTTTGTGTGTTTGAGGGTTGAGCAAGGATATATCATGGATAATGGGGCCAGGTTTCTCACTGTGAAGGAAGGGAATTACAAGTATGAAAAAGGGGGAGGAAAGAACCTTGTGCTCTTTTGAAATCAGAACTATCTGTGAATTCATGGCTTTTAATGTGTTTATAGACAAATAGATAGAGAGGGGTACTAGGGCCTGGCAACAGTGGCGGCTCTGCGGTAATGGGCGTAGCATCCCTGGCGACCACATCCTGTTTACTGAACACCATTCTCCACTACGAGATATGTGGAGAAATGGCTGGTTTGGGAGCTGGGGCTGGGAAAGCCAGGATAAGCCGAGAACACCTTGTGATGCTAGAGAGCAAGCGAGTACCTACGGGATGACAGGACACGGGGGACGGGTCAAAGTCAGCATCTCTGCAGACAGCTCAGGTGACTCGCCGAGGAGGACATGGCATCGCCTCTGCGGAATTCCCACCGAAAGCCCGAATCCAGTCAGAACCCACATCGAAGGCCACTCTTCAAAACGCTTCGCCTGCTTCTCAGATATCAGTGTCACATACCCTTCCAGGTGTAAGAAAGCTGAAGAGACATGGAAACTGCAGAGCAAATTCCGAATGTGGGCGGTCGCAGGCGTAATGGTATTGCATCAATGTTGATTTCCTGGTGTTCTTGGAAATGGCACTGTGTCCATGTAAGATAACCTCCATGTTTACAAGTGATACATGTCACTATTTAGAGATGAAGGGGCATCATCTCTGCAACTTAACTGTCGAATGGTTCCAAAAAAAAAAAAAAAAATGTGTGTGTGGAGAAAGCAAGCAAATGTGTCAAAATGTTAGCATTTTGGGAATCCAGGAGATGGATTCATTTCTGTAAATCTAAGTTTGTCAAAATAAAACCGTTAAACGAATACCGTTTCATAACCTAGAAGGGTAGGAGAAGATTGCATCGTCCACGTAATGTCCAAGGTAGAGCTTTAGTTATTTGTCCTTAGCACCAGCCCACAGCCAGCCTCTCCCGCCCTCCACGTGTCCCCCGCAAATGCTCTGGTTTCTTCAGGAACAGGGTTGCTGTCAGCCTACCTGGGCTGCAGCTGGATATGGATGATGCACAGATATCTTGTAAAGCAGAGCTGAGGTTTTCTGGGTCATTGCCCCTTTGAGATCCTGGACAAAACCATAGCTCACATCTCTGCAGAAAAATGGATGCGTCCAGGGGTTTGGATGTGATTTGCGAGTGGGGTGGTTTCCTGAAGTCCAAGGGTGATGGGAATGGCCTGGAGGTGCAATGAGGGCCCTCAGCGGCCTAGGTCGTGAGGATGGACAGGCCGCTAAGAGCTGTACCTGAGACTTGTTACACTGGGTTAATGGGACGACCCCTCCCCGACGCGGACTCTGGAAACACGACACAGCGCCATTTGCTGAGCTGTCTCGGCATGCCACTCGGCACCTCTCAGGGCCAAGGCAACCCCATGAGGTGCAGTGTGTGTATTCGCCCACCTCAGAGGAAATGGAGGCTCAGCAACATCAGAGCACTCGGGCCCACCTGGCATGTCTGTGCTCCTCACCCCCCGCCCCCCAAAGACACTTGTCCCCAAACCAATAACACTCTACTCTATCAGATGGGAAAGCTGTGGGCTTTCCCTAAGCCTGCTTGGTTCGCATGTCAACAAATCCTGCCTTGTCCCCAATTCACCACGCACACCAGAGTCCAGAGAACACACATTTAATGAGACAGCGGCTGCAGCTTCCTTACAGCTGGGAGTCCCCTGCTGCTCTTCCGAGGTGCTGGCTGTGCAAACTGCTTCCTCAGTGGGCTCTTGTTAGCAGTGCTGTGGACTCAGAAAGACCACCCATGATTCTGTTCGGAGGCTTCGTCATCCAGAGAGGGTCGGTGCAGGAAAGGTGTGAGGAGAAGTAATTGGGGAGCAAAAACGTAAGGGAGCCAACTCCGTCCAGCAGACGCCAGCGCAGTGACGCTCTTTCTGGACACTGATCGTAACTGGAGCGTGTTGATCACGCAGGGAATTTGGGAATGCCTAGCTCATGTCCCCAGGACAGAAACGTGATGTAGCCCGGCGGGGGCGGAGGGGCAGGGGTGTGGGAGTAGACCGAGGACCTGGTGTTGATACCACAACAGTACTCGCTACTCACTGTCCCACTGAGACGAGAAAGAACACACAGCAAGAGGACCGCCTGAAAAGCCGCTGTGTGACAGTCTCCGCCTGCCCCTTGCGTCGGCCAGCAAGCAGAGCCTGCCCTTCTGCTGCCTCCCAGGCGAAGGTGACGGATACCTCAGTGGCTGTGTTCCCTGGCACCACCCACTGCCTACGTGTGACAACCAAGTACAGCCCAGGGCAGGAAAGAGGGGGAAGCTATGCCCTGAAGTGTCCTGTCCCCATGAACCTTCCCCTCGGCACAGGGTCTCCAACACACAGAGCATTCCAGAAAACGTCACGGCCGGCTGCGGCTCCCTCCCCTAAGAGCTGTGGGTCCCGTCCCACATCCAGGGGCCCCTTTCTCTGCCAGGTTGGGGAAGGGTCTTCCTTCCTGCTGGGAGTTCCCGGTGCCTGACCTCAGGGCCCCTGCGGTGGCCGGTGGTGGCCTCTGAGCTGCCCTCGCCTTCCGCAGGCACTGAAGCAGCAGCACAGGCCTCAGACAGACCTGGTCCCCAAAGAGGCCACTCCAGCCAACCGTGGCCAACCTTCTCGCTTTACCTGGAACCTTTCTCGGCCACACCTGGAAGCAGGACGGCCTCTTTGGGCTGGACTCCCAGTCACCCAGCTCGGAGTAATCAGGTAAGCTGGACCGGGCCCAGGCACAGCGGCGAGTCCGCGCTGGGGACAGCTCCGTGGCCCCCTGCTCGCCACGCGGCACGGACGGGACTGGTGACCCCTGGACTGGTCCTGCCAACCAGGCCCCGCCTCTCCCTAACCTACTCTAGAGACCTCAGGAGGCCTGGCCAGGAATGGCCAGAAGACTCCCTGAGACGAGGCTGGGTGTACGCAGCCGGCACCCTTGGGTCTTGCCGGCGACTCCCCTGAAGCCCTCCACCGTTTCCAGGGTGGCCCCTTGGGGGAGACGAGATGCCCCCTCAACTCCCTTCCCCATGGAGCCCCGCAGTGGGGGAGCGGCACATCCTGGCCCTCACAGCAACACCCCCAGGAAACAGCCAGGCGCAGCCCTGAGGCCCAGCAAGTGCCCGAGGGGGACAGTCCTTGTGGTGCTGCTTGGAGTGGTGGTAAGTCCATGGGCTGCACCCTAGGGGTCTCCAGAGCACAAGAAACACCTTGACTTTCGCATTGACCAGCAGGGTGGTTGTCAGACAGGCCTGGGAGGGGCGCCCGTCGCTCTAGGCGTCCAGGTCCGGACCAGGCTCCTGGAAGAGTGACTGCTTTCGCAAGGTGAGCCGGGCACACTTGGGGCACGTGGTAGAGTTGTCGTAGTAGCAGTCCCTGGGGACGGGAGACACAGTCAGACCCGGGGTGCAGCGGGGCTCTCTGCACGTGACATCCTACCAGTGCGCCTTCACGAGTTTCCTAAGTCGGGTCCCGATACCCTTCTACAGCTGGGGAAACTGAGGCACTGTTTCTTCCAAAGGGCACAAGCAGGGTCTGCACCTAGGGGTACGTGCCAGGCCTGTGCTTGGGCACCCCGCCCGTCACCACCTGACAAGGCCCGTCCTGCTCAGAGCTCTTGGTGACTCAATGCCCCGACCCAGTCTTATCGCCGCCATGCGGTCTGTAGCTAGGGCACTGGAGGGGCCTAGGGTCCCATGGTCTGAACTTCCGAAGGGGATACAGCAGTGTTTGACCTGCCGGACCCCATGCAACCTGCCAGCTCAAGGGAGTTCACAGTTCCCGTGCGAGTTTTTGCTGCAGCCCTGAACCGCGACCCCGGCTCTGCAAGGCTGAGACAACAGCTTTGCTCTGACACACGGTGCGCGGCAGGCAAAAGCCAGTGTGGACAGAAGGGCGTCCAGTGTGAGAAGCTGTGCAGGGCCCAGCAGACGGACACTTATCGTTAGCAGTTATTAGAGAGTTAAAATGTTTTTCTTCCAACCTATGCGTATTATTTTCACGAACATCTAGGAAGCCTTTAGTTCACAGATGCTTAAGCTGTTTGATCCTAAGTACTTAATAAACAAACTGTTAAGCTTTTTTTTAGCTTAGAGTAATTTGAAAAAAAATTCACTGAGACACTAGAAGGAGCAGGAACTGGAACGCTCAGGCGACACGGGCCGCTGCTGAACGTGGGAGGCCGGCACCAGCCCTGGGGAGGGCGGCGGGTGGCCTGGCGCGTCCTGGCCCGGACTGCTGCGCCCCGTCCCCCGCCCACAGGCGCTGGCTCCTGGTGCAACTTCCAATTCAGCCCGCACCCCAGGGCTGCGAGAATCAGGCAGCAGAGGCCGAGCCCCCTCCCCCCACCGCAGCAGGGCAGGCTCCCAGCTGGAGGGAGGGGCCGGGGCCGCACCAACCTGTGGAAGACAGCGGAGCAGTCACTGCACACGGACGTGTGGCTGTCAAAGGGGAAGAGCACGTCACCCTCTCTGCAGAGCTCGCACACAAAACCCTTGGCCTGGCACCGCTGTGGGGGAGGGGAGCAGGTCAGTGCTGCTCCGGGGGGGGGGGGGCGCCGGAGGCCACGCCCGCTGCTCTCCCCACCCTCAGGGCTGGGAGCAGGGAGCCGCCTGGCCTGGACTGGGCGCCCACCTCGCAGTCCAGCTTGATGTGCTTGGCGAAGAGCGTGTGGGTCTCGGTGAGCGAGCAGCCCAGGCGGCCTGTGTGTGCGTCCAGCAGGTCCTGGATGGAGTAGGTCTCGTCGCTCTCCACAAAGTGCTGCCGGTCCTGGAGCTACGGGCCCAGCGAGTGTCCGCACTCACACAGCCTCTCCCGCCACACTGGCCACAGCTTCGCCCCACCTCTGCCTGGCGCTTGCCACTTCCCCAGGGTCCTGACCCCATTTGCCGCCCCGACACCCCTGCCGCTCCCCTGCTGTACCTCGTCCACAGACCCCACCACTCCTGCAGGGCTGCTTGTTCTTCCTGTCCTCCCCACCCACAGGGCACGGCCTGACAGGTTTTGTCCCCCGCTCCCAAGACATGTCTGCCCATCGCAGGCGCTTAGTGAGCATTCCTCCAACGGGTAAGTGGGGGAGCCTTGGAAATGTGTTCTGCGCGGACCCGGGCCAGCCCGCACCTGGCCCACGGCATGGGGAGCCGCGCGCAGGCCGCAGAGGCCACCGCCGCGTCCCTCGGTGCTTCCCACACCGCGTCACCACAGCACACGTTTGAGGGAGGGAGCCCCGTTTGCTTATGCTACACCGAGTGCTGCTGCCACAGGGTGCGGAAGACCCTGTGCCAGAGGCTCGACACACACAAGCCATCGCGCCATCTGGAGGGACCTGGGCGTGAGGTGCCCTCACCCGTCGGGCTGCTCCCGGTGCGCCCTCCCCAGGACCCGCCCGCCCCGGCCAGGCAGCCTGACCTGCAGCAGCAGGCGGGCCTCCATGGCCTCCTTGCAGGTGATGAAGTACGGCTTCATGAGCAGGATGTCCTGGCGCAGCTTCTGTGGACGGGAGGGGCAGTGGCTGCCAGGCCGGGGCCCCACCGGCCACTTCCCGGGGGGCCGCGGGTCTGGCCCGGGGCTGGCTCTGTCCGAAGCGTCTCGCCTTACGCTCCAGGTCAATACCTTCACAGCCCCAGGATGAGCCCCAGAGCTGAGGGCTCCAGCACAGCTCAAGTTCCAACCACAGCTGCCAGGCCAGGCAGGACCCCAAGGCCCCCTAGTCCTCAGTCGCCCTACCCCACACGAGGGTGGGAGCAGCTCCCACCCACCGCCCCAGTGGCAACAGGCTCCGCATCAGCTCCCTCCCCTTTAAATGAGGCCCAGACCCTGTCCCCACCCCACCAGAGCCACCCTGCCCTCCTGCAGACAGGCCACCCCCACCCGTAGGTCCTGGGCGCCGCGCATGGCTGGGCTGGACGAGGTCGCCTAAGTGTAGACTATTCACAGGAATTCGAAAAAAAAACAACGTAATGTCTCAAAAATGTATACTGATTGTGTTGGGTATATCGGTTTAAATAAGATATATTATTAAAAATGTTACCTACTTTTTACTTTTTCAAGTAAAAAGTATGTGGCTACTCAAAAATGTCAAAACGCTTTTGGGTCCAGCATCACACTGCGAGCGGACATGGCTTTACTGTCTCTACTCGGGAGGAGAGCTGGGGCCCACGCTCACGCCCACGCCCACGCCCGGACCCCAGCGGCGCCCTCGCCGCGGCCTCACCCGGATCTCCACCAGCTCCTCCACGTAGTTGAACAGCAGAGGGTTGACCTCCCGGAGCCTGAGCACCGGCCGAGACACCATCAGCGCCAGGTAGCGCATGCTGCAGCGGGACACCTGCGGGGGCGAGGTGGCGCAACTGCAGCAGGGTCCCGGCCCAGCCCCCGCCTGCGGGGGGTCCCGCCCCGCCCCGCCCCCTCCCCTCCTGGCCCCCCCTCCCCCCACGCCCTTCGGCCGCACCTTGCGGGGCTCGAAGTCCCAGTTGTGCACCACGCGCGCGGGGATCACGGCCAGGTCGTTCCAGTGGCAGTGGCTGCAGTAGTACTGGCCTGTGTAGTCGCACTGCCGGGCCTCGCTGGGCACGCCCCCTGCGGGGGGGGGGGCGGTCGTTATGAAGTCGGGGCCGCCTTCAAGGCCCTGGCCCCTCACGCACATGCACGCACACGGTCCCGTCTCCCAGCTGTGCCCACGGAACACGGGAGCAAGAGCAAGTGGCCGGGTCGCGCCCCGCAGACCGGCCTCAGCCTCTTCTCAGCCAGGCCCGATGGCTCAGGCGGGTCAGGGCGCCTCACTGCCCCGCTTTCCATCCGTACGACGGGACAATAACAAGCCTGCCTTCCCGAGACTACTGGGGGGGCCCCGCGAATTAACCCCAGTAAATAAGAAGGCCTGCCATGTGGCGCACGTGTGAACACCGTGTGGTTTCCCCAGTCCCCATCTAGGGCGCCCTGCCGGCCGCACACGGGGGGGGGGGGGGGGGGGCGGGGGGGGGGGTGCTGAGCACAGGCCCAGCCCCGTGGAGCTCCTAGGTGACCGAGGCTAAACCAGTCGGCCTGAGTGCAACGTGACAAGGTGCTGTAACCGCCCCTTGTGGCTTCCCAAGGAGAGAGAGACGTTCTGAGCAGCCATGCGGGCCTTGGCAACCTGGCTCTTCCCGTCTTCTCCCCCAGGTGTTGGCGGCCCCCCTGCCCAGAGCAGCCTCCCGCAGCCCGGGCCCTTCCCGCACTCACGCAGAGAGATAGGCGCCCTGCACTCGGCGCAGCGGTAGCCCTGGCTGTCCAGCCCCGCCTCCGGGCAGATGTTGAGCTCGTACTCGGCTTGGTGGCTGACTTTGGAGCGCACGCAGGGCTTGGAGATGAGGTTCAAGCACTTGCTGTGACAGCGGTAAGAACACCCTGGGGTGGAGACCAGCAACTGCCTTTTAGAAGGGGGGGGGGGCATCCTCACCCCAGGCTGACCTTCAGCTGCCGGGACCCCCGGGGGCTCTTCCCCAGTGCACAGACCACTCCGAGAGCATCTCACTGCAGAGCCCTGGGCCCCTACCCCTGAGCCCTGCCCAGGTGTATGTGCAGATCTTGCCCTGAACTCCCGATTCACACTCCTGGGGCCAACCTGCCACTCCCACCTGGACGCCTACATGGCTTCACCCCCAAGCCCGAATGGGATTTTGGCTCTCCCTTACCAAACCCACCCCAGACACAGCCTTTCCATCTCAGACTTCGGCAACTCCATCTCCCCCTCCGCCGCCCCCCCCTCCGCTGGCACTAAAAATTGTGACGTCATCCCAACGCCTCTCTTGCTCCCGGTTTCCAGCCCTTCAGATAGTTCTTCGGCTGGTGGCCTTCTCGTTCCCCCCGATCAGGGCACTGTCACCCCCGCCCGCTCCCGCCTTCGCAGCCTCCGGCCGACGCTCAGCTCAGCAGCCAGCGACCGCGGGCACCTGTGTGTGCAGCACACGCGAGGCCGCCGGCCCCGCGTCCCCCGCCGTGCCCCAGCCCCGCTGCTCTCTGCCCCTCGCCGATGTCGCCGCACACCACAGGGAGCCGCCTCCCCGCGCGCACACCGGGCCTGCTTCCTGGCCTCCACGGTTTCGCTTCAACATCACACGATGCCGTCTCATCCCGCCCCCCTCCCGGACCGTGCTACCCCCTTTCCTTGTTTTTCCTCGCTGGACTGTACCGTCGAACGCTCTGCCTCGTTTACTGATTGGTTCCCCCTCCAGAACAGCACCACCCGATGGGACCCTGCGCCTGCGGAAGGGTTCCCTGTACACTGCCCTCCTGTGGTGCGGAGTGAGCCAACAGCTCAGCTGAGAAAGCTGAGAAAGGAACACTCCTTTTAATCCATGCAAATTTGTTTGAATAGCCACGTGTGGCTAGTGGCCGCGGCTGTGCTGGACGCACAGATGTGGGTGTGCCCCAGTGAAGGCGGGTGGGTCTTTCATCCCTGTGCATCCACAGCACGTCCTGGGCCCCGGGAGTACCGAGGATACTCTACGGAATTCACCTGCACACAGCCCAAAACAGGAGCACACCTGCCAGGTCTCTACCCCGCCCGGGACCCAACTGTCCGCCCAGATGAGCTGGTCTGGGTCTCGGCCCACCTGTGCAGGTGTACCAGGTCTGAATGAGCCCCCAGATGATGGCATTGCATTTGTCACAGGTCTGCTTGACACTCTTGCTCTTCTCCTTGTAGAAGCGGTGCTCGAGGAGGACTCGGATGTGGGGCTCATCTTCATTGGGATCCTGGAGAAAGGCCCAAGAAGGGGTCATGGGGGAGCCGGGCTTCACATGGGCCCCTGAACTTTTGTCTCCCAGGCACCACTGGTGGCAAAGGTTGTGAGTGTCTCTCAAGGTCACAGCCCCTCTTCCCAGGCGTGGAGCACCCAGACTGCAAACGGCCCACCCTGCACCCTCGCACCCAGGTGCTGCTCTGTTAGAGCCATGGGCACGTGAGCAGGACTGACATGCCCTGCGCAGCTCCTCCTACCCATTTCCTCCTGGCTGAGCACAGACCCAGATGTGGGTGGGCTGCCAGGGGCTGGCAACCCCTTGACCCTGGGGCCCCAACCCCTTGGACCCCAGACCACCTACACCTGTAGCTTTTCTACGTAAGTAAAATTGCACTTCTAGTTCCTGTTAGCTACTGTATTTTGGAGTGTCTTTGTTACCACAGACTTATCTCTATCCTAACGAGGATTTCACTTTCTAAATTCCTAGGGACTCTGGAGCCAGTGCAGGCGCAGGGTGGCAGCCAAGCCAGAGTGCACAGACTCGAGGATCGCATCATGGACACCTGTGGTTTCTGGTCTCCAGGATCCGTTACCTCTACGGTTATCACCTTCAGGACTGCCCCGCCCCCCAGTCGTGTGGTTCAAGGTGAGACTTACCTACATGTGCCAGTGGGGGGCGCGTGACCCAGGACTGGCCAGTCAGTCGCCAGGACTGCTCGGGGGGTGGGCATGTGACCCAGGACTGGCTGATTAAGATCAGACTGATTCCCGTTGCACGGGAAATGAAAGAGCGCCCGTGTCCCTGTCCCGTGTCCCTGTCCCGGCCCTTGCGGTCGTCTTCTGGCCCAGGAGCTGCCCACCTTCAGCTCCTGGAGCTTCAGCCGGAGGTGGATGAGCCTCACAACGGCATCCTTCTGCCTCTCCGAGTGCTCAGGCAGCTCCAAGATCACCTGCTTGCACTCCTCGATGGCCTGCCGCAGCTGCTGGATGTCAGAGGCCAGGAACAGACCCTGGGCAGGCGGGGGCGGTGGGGGGGCATGTGTCAGATCCCGCCCCGCCGCCCACCCAGCCAGGCCAGGCACATCCTCACGGACGGTGAGGCACAGAGCGGGCCTCCTGCTCCCCACTTGTGCAGAACAGGTCAAGCACCTGCTCGAGGCCCAGAAAGGTCAGCAGCACGGGCAGGAACCTCCCCACACTGCCTGCCCCCGGCGGGACCTGAAGACCTAATTCAGGATGTTTTTCAAAACACAACTTCCTTTTTAAAAACAACATCATCGTTTTTCTAGCTATACTACTTCGCTTTCTTCTACAAGCCGCCTCTTGGATAAAAGCTGGGGAAATGCTGCTCGCCCATCACGAGGCAGAGGAAGTGGCCTCCAGATCAATCACCAAGCCACAGACACCCCGGGCAACCCCTCACCGACAGCCACAGCACCCCAGTGACCCAGGGTTGGGGCCCAACACAGTCCCCGGACTCAGGACGTTGCTGCCACAGGGGAGGGAAGGCAGGCTCAGGCCTACGAGCTGGGGATCTGGGGCTGACTGTGCCCCGGAAGGGGTGTCGCTGCCCTCAGGGGCTATCTTGGGGTCCAGAAGACCAGGCACAAGGAGGTGAAACCCCTCCTTTTAGGGCTCACTGTGAAGCTCATAGGAGGGCATCAAAAATTTCACAGTAACGATACAAACAGACAAACGAAATACTTTTCTGTGCCGGCAAAGCCTACAGGCCACGTACAAAGTGAAAGCAAATTAGAACTTGGGGCTTTTGGGTGAATCTTTTTTGACTTAAGTTAAATTTTAATGTTACTATAATGTTTCTCTCAAATGAAACATGGAGGCAGTCTGAATAAAACTAAAAGGTTTTCAAACTTTTTGTTTAAAATCGTTGAAGCCCTTGTACATATATATATTTTTCCAAATAAGGTTTCCACAGAACGAAGTGTAGAACACGTGAGTGTGGCCCCCGCGGAGCCGAATGTGGTAGGGGGCGGGCCGGGCTCCCCACAGCGGGTCTGCCAGACTCCCCAGGTCCCCAGAGAAGTCGGCCCTCCCGTCTGCCCTACAAGAACCTGGAGTGTAGGGGACAGGAGCAGCCCTACGTGAGAACGGTGGCCTCGGGCCCCCAAACGCCAGGTCCGGCCTGTCTCCAAGCTGGGGTCAGATGTCACATGGGCCTCAGATTTGAAGCCCAGGAACCCTGGCCGAGATAGGCATGGCCCCAGTGCACAAGGGTGGGGTGATGAGGAAATGGGTGGGTCCTCACACCTTGGGTCTCCCCTAGTCTCACCCCAGACCCTGAACCTTACTTACCACGGGTCGGGAGAAGTGGTCCTCAGACAGACCGAGATCCATCACACGCTCGGTACAGCGGAACTCCGGCTCCACAGGGGGCAGCTCCGGCAGGACCTCTGGAGCGAGGTGCAGCGGGGGAATGCAGGGGTGTGGGGGTGCAGGGGTAGGGGTGAGGGTGCAGGTGTAGGGGTGAGGGCAACAGAGAAAAGTCAGTCTGCCTTTCCCCACGAGGGGGCTAGGGTGGCCAGGGCTGGGCACTCAGGGATTCGGGGAGCCCACCAGAGGTGCCAAGAGAGGCCTGGCCTTGCTCTGGCACCTGCTGTTTGCACAGGATCTGTACCTCGTGCAGGTAACAAAGAGCCATTGAAAGAAGTCACAGAAGATGCCCAAGGTGCTAATAAAGGTCCATAAGGCTGTATTCCTAAAAACCCCGACTGGATCCCAGAAAGGCTGCGGGAGGGGGTACCCCATACAGTCCCTGAGCCCCCATGTGGGCTCCAGGTCACTGCTGCACACGCACCCCATCAACTCCACCTGCAGTTCTGGGCGCTGCCACCCTGACAGGCACCCTGTCCCCCAGCTCTCGGCACTGAGTTCACTCCCCCAGTGTTCCGTGAGGCGGCGCCCGCTGTGGGCCGGGCCTGGGCCACAGCATTAACAAGACAATCACAAATCCCTGCCCTCAGGAGTGTCCCTTCTCACAAGGAGGCAGAAAGGAGTAAAGGACAGAACAGGTGTGTGGTGGAGAACGGAGCGGCCAGCACGGTGCCCACCCTGGGAAGCCCAGGAAGAGCGGGCGGGGGCAGGACACCCAGGGGACATGGCTCCTGGGACACCCACCTTCAGGAGCCAGGTCGGGGGCCTCCTCGCCGGCCCCCTGAGCATGCTGCCTGGGTCCCGGCTGCTTGTTGAAGGGGTTGAGGTGGGCCTGCCGGAACCGGGCCAGCTTCTCCTCACATTCCATAGCACCCCACCTGCGGGCGGGGACGAGGCGGAGGTGAGCGTCCAGCCCCCACGCTCGGGCGCCTGTCTCCTCCGCGTTTCTGGGCTTTCAGAGCAGATGCCTCTTCCACTGCCCAGGGGAGTCTGGGGGAAGGCCCCCACTCCACGGCGTCCATCCCCTTCGGCCCCCCTTTCCAGCCCCCGCCCCGCGACAGGCGGCATGCTCCCACCGTGCAGGGGGGATGGGCGGGGCCAGGAGAAGGGCCTGACTTCCCCACGGTCCCCAGCCAGGCAGTCTGGATCCCGGGCCCCCCGGCTCCCGGACTCTGGGCTATGGTCCAGCTACGGCCTCACTGCCCACTAGAAGAAAAGGCTCAACAGACCCCATGACGCATGCCTTCCTCACTCCGGGCCCCTGAACCAAGTCACCCCTTTCCTGTCAGAACACCCCAAAACGACAGTGCCTGAACATACCAGTCGGCGACGGCCATCGGGGCACGAGGCTGGGCACAGCGCCCAGGTGCAGCGCCCAGGCCTTCCCCGCTGCCCGCAGTGTGGCCTTGGGCAGAGCCCGTCTCTCCAGTGCCCCACGGGGCCCCCATTGCTGCCTGCGCCGCAGCGGCCTGGGTTCCCACCAGCGCCCTACGTGGCCTGAGTCAAGGGGTGGCCTCACACCTTGGGTCTGAGACAACAAGCAGACATGTTTCCTTCACCACCTGGCACTGTGTCCCCTCCCTGGAGCTCAGCACACTGGGCGCACAGGGCTGGTGGCTCCTGGCAGAAGGAGGGCTTTGGCTGGGGTGGGAGTGTCCACCCCAGGCCCCCACCCAAGTGACTGGGCTGAGCGCCTTAGCCTCTCCCTCTAGGGAGAGACAGAGCCACAGGAAGTCAGAGAGGTTTTTATAAAGCTTTGTAGTAACTGCCTGGCTGTCAGGTATGCTTTCCATACACCTGTTTACAGGCTGAAATAATTCATTATAAAAGACAATCCTATGTCTACTATCTGCTCCTTCCAAATAAGAACAAAGCCCAGAGGGGACAGCCCTGCTGGGCGCCCCCGCCACCCCTGCCCAGTGCCAGCTGTCCTGCACCCGGGCCAGGAACTCCCATGGCACCCGCAGGACGTGTCCTGCCTGTTTGGCCTCTGCGATGGGCACGCAGGGGAGAGTCTCAGGCTGGCAGAACGTAGCAGCCACTGCCTGCCTGCCCCAGGTCAAGCCCGGAAGTCACAGGTGCCATGGGCTCAAGCTCCATCTTATTACCTGATGGCTTTGGGCAGCTCATGCTGAGGCCCAGTACCCCACCACCACCCTCCACGGCAGGTGCCACAGTGTCCTAGGAAGCACCCAGAGTGCAGGAGAGACCCAGCCGTCCAGGATTCACTTGCCCCTTTTTCCTGGGTGGTGACAAAGATTCTTTGCTCGGCCAGACTTGACTCAGGCTCCCGAACCTTCTCCTAGGCCCGTCTGGGCTCCTCCTGGTAAATCCAGCTTTAGCAAAAATTCTGCCAAGTCAGTTTGGCAGGAGTCCCTCACCCCGATACCTGGTCGCTCTCTTATCTGATTGGGCACCTCATTCCTGCCATCCACCCCAGACAGCGGCTCTGCCCAGCATGCCTTCAGCAAAGACCCTATTAGGTCAGTTCAGCCAGAATCCCCCACACCCTTAGCAATGGTTCTGAGTAAAGTCTGTTTCTACTGTTGTAACAACTGTCCAGGTCTGGTTTTTCTTTGACAGTGGGGTACCCTGATTTTCAGCTTATGTAATTTCCCAGCTTCCTTGCAGCTAGATGTGGTCATGTGACTATGTTCTGACCAGTAAGATGTAAACAGAAAGATCCCATGAGACTTCTGGGAATTGTTCTTAAAAGGAGGGACTGCCCCTCTTCAGCCCTTTCTGCCTCTCGCTGGTTGGGATGCAGATGTGATGGGTGGAGCTGAAGCAGTCACCTTGGTTTGTGACGTAGAGCCCTGAGCTGCTTACCCCCAGCTTCATTCAAAAAGGAAAGAAGTAAACTTCTGTTTAAACTACTGTTATTGGGCGAGAGATTTCTGTCTCTTAAAATCAAAACAGATCCCGACTGATCACGCCCACAACCCTCTGGTAATCACGTGGACCCGCCCCGCATGGGCCCCAGCTCTGTGAGCTCCCGGCTGTGTGACCTGGGCCGATGCCTGGCCCTTCCTTTGCTTTCGTTTTCTCATATTTCAAAGATTAAATGTTAGGATTAAATTAGGCAACAACACTTCTGAGCACCCTGGCCAGCACATGGCGAGCATCCAGTAAATACCGGGCATGACACGTTATCGTCACTGTCACTAGTATTGCCGAGAAGCAGGCAGCCTCGATTTAGACTCTGGCCTTCACAATGATGAGCTACACGTCCCCATTTTCCTGCCCCTCAGTTAGGGAGAATGCCTACCTCCCAGGGTGGGCAAAAGGCCTACGTGCTTGTATATGGCAGTGAAGCCCATAGCTCAGAGCTGCTACTGAGCAAACTGTCACTGTCCTCATGTGAGGAGCAGCCCCCCCAGGGGTCTCTAAAACATGGCAGAGGAGCCCAAAAGCAGGAGCCCCCCAGCTCTCCCCAGCAGTTCTCCTCTGGGCTGCACACTCCCAGGAAAAAGCATCTTCTGTTCACCTCCTCATGGGCAGTGCCAGCCCCAGGCCCGGCACAGGGGCCCTGGATGACCCAATGAGTGGGACCGCTGGACTTCTCTCAGCCTCAGTTTCCCTCCTGCCAAGTTCGGGAATCGTATTTCCCTCAGGGCAGACAGGATGCTCCCACACATGGGTTTAGGGGGTGCAGTGCACCAGGGGCACCCAGAACTCAGGCTTGGCCTCACAGGGGAACGGTCAGGAATAGAGAAAACCCACTGCTGCCCGCTCTGCCCTGCTCCTGAGACTGCCCCGACCAACTCGGCAACCAAAAGGAGCCTGGGAATGAGGGCCGGGGACTGCCCAGGAGCTGAGGGCCTCGGGGCTGAAGCTCAGGGGCGCTCGCCACCACCAAACATGTCCTGCCAGGGCCTGGGCCCCGGCACCACCGGAAGCCCCCAGAATTCTCCCTGGAGCGGGCAGCAGGGAACACACACCCTCTCTGCTCACCCCTGGAAGGAGGCCTGCTGGGATCTGGCAGGGGCGGACCTACTGCCCCTCTGAGGATCGTTTGCCACTGAAGCCTGGCAGAGTGGCCGCTAGCTTCAGGGACCCAGCCAACCCTAAACATACCTGCCTCACCTTCGCCCACAATAGCGGGCATGTACCCTGGGGGCCCTCACTAACCAGCCCACATGGGGGCAGGCCTCCTCCGCCACCCTGCCCATTTCATAGGTGAGGAAACTGGGGCTCAGAACAGCCCAGCATCGGTGGAGAAGGGCACAGCCATGGGACCCCAAAGTCCACAGACAGAACGCGTTGATCGTAGGAAGAGGTGACAGTGTCACCTGGGGAGGCCGTTCCCTGTCTGGGGTGCTAAGCCCTGCCCGAGTGAGGTGGGGGGCAGCTGAGGCCACCAACGCGTCTTCGCTGGGATGAGAACCGGAAGGCGGACGTCCAGACCCCGCGGGTCTGAACCCTCCCAGGTCGCGAGCGGGTGCCTTGGGCAGGTCCCTCACCGCCTGTGCCCTCGGTGTCGCTCCGGGAAAGAAAGCTCCCGGAGCTCCGGGTCGCCGAAGGCCGAGTGGGCACGGAGGGCCCAGAGCCCGGTTCTCTCCACCCGCAGCACCCCCGCCCCTCACTGACCCGCCTGGGCGCCCCCCTCCTCCGCTCACCTGACCGCCGCCGCCCCGGCTACATTGTAACCCGCCCCGCCGCCCTCGCAACATTGTATCCGGCCCCGCCGCCCGCTGCTGCCACCTGCGGCCCGGAGGCTCATGACACGCCGCCCGCAGTCTGCGCGCCCCGCAGCCTCCACGTCCCGCTCTGGGAAATGGGTGACGCTTGGTGTAGCCTGCTCGGGATGGTGTGGGAAGGGGCTGCGTTTCCTAGATATTCCGCAATTACAAAAGCCGGGGTTTAAACTGAATTCACACTTTTTAAAATGGTGGTATTTAATATTTTTATAAACCCCAGTGGTTGAGGGAAAAAAAGGAAGAGAGAACCTGCTCGCGAGGCAGCCACGCTCGCTCACGCACGTGCACCTGCACGGGCCTGCGCGGCGTTCGCGGCTGGGGAGGGAGGAGGGCGCTGCATCCTGCCGCACCTCACAGAGCGGGAGGCGGGCCGGCGGGCTGGGGGCTGCTGGGGGAGGGTGCGGGGTGGGGCAGAAGCCTGTGCTTGAGGCTCCTCCTGCTCCTCCCACGCCCTGTTTTGCTCCTCTCCGTGACCCTCATCGCTGGCTTATGCACTTTCACTTTACTCATCGTCTGTCTCCACCCCCACCCGTCCCCACCGGGACCGGAGGGCTGCAGGCCAGGGTTTTGTTTGCTTTCCTCACTGCGGGCGCTGAGCTATACGACTGAGGGAGGGAAGGGAGCCCGGGCGACGCTGGCCCTGAGAGGAAGGGGGTCCCAGCGGGCGGGTGGCCCTCTGCACCAAGGTGTGTTAGCAGCAGTCGCTGAGCTGACTCTGCTGCCCCAGGCCTCAGTCGAGGCTGTGACACAGAGAGCCAGCAGAAAATTAGCGAGGGTGCAAATTAACAGCAGACGTAACGAGCACTAAGACGGAAACAAACGGGGCGGCAAGGTAGAAACAAGGTCAGGGGAGGAGGACGCTGAGCTCGAGACCCCAAGGGTGAGAGGGAAGGACCGCAGCAGAGCTGGGGAGAAGCCCCGGGAAGGGGAACCTCGGTGCGGAGGCCCAGGGAACCGAGAGTCGGGCCCCCCCCTCCCCCCCCCGCAAACAGCCAGCATGGTGGTGTGGGGCAGCCTGGCGGCAGGGGAAGTGGGAGGAGAGGGACTCGTATGAGCACTTGGCTTAGATTTGCGGTGAGATGGGAGCCACTGGAAGTCCCTGCTTTCTTAACAGCTTCAACGAAGCATGGCGGACACTCAGCAGACGTCACGTGCTTTGGTGTGCGTCCGGCAAGCGCGGGCTCGTGCACGCGCCCCAGGCTGAGCCCGTGATCGTGATCGGGCCGTCAGCCTACCCGCCGTCCTCGGACAGCTCCTCGCGCCCTTTGGCAATCCCTCCCTGCCCCACCTCTATCCCCAGGTGACTGCCGATAGCTGCTTTCTGCCACTATGTGGCATTTTCTAGAATTTTTTAGAGGTGTACGTCCTCTTATTTTGTGCTCTTTATTCCCACTGGCTCCTCTCCCTCAGCTTAATTATCCTGAGACCTGTTCGTGTGCTGGATGTCAGTCGTTTAACCCACGGTGTGGAGGGGCCACAGGAAGCCGATCCACTCACCCGCTGATGAACATCTGGGCTGTTTTCAGTGTTCGCCTCAGTGTGCTTGGATGGAGAGTGGGTTCAAATCTTGACACTTCTAAATATGCTGTCGGGAGCAATAAAGGAAGGGCCCCGCCTAGGCTGAGCACGTGCCACAGCCCCCGTGGGCAGAGCCTGTCACAAGTGCTTTTGTGGGTTGGCACCAAGGGTGCTGCTCTCTTGGTCCTCTAGGGGTGCTACAGCGACGCACCGCAGACTGGGTGACGCAAGTGACAGGAATTTGTCCCACAGAGTTCTGGCGTCTGGGGTCTGAGCTCCAGATGCCGGCATGGGCCAGGGCGGGCGGGGCCTCTGCTGGGCTTCAGGCGGCCGTTTCCACTCATGTCCTCACATAGTGGTGGAAAGTGCTCTCTGAGGGGCCCATGCTTGTGACTGCACCACCTCCCGAAGGCCTCGCCTCCTCGTGCCATCGCATCAGGGTTCGACGTGCGAGTCGGGAGGCACACACAACGTGCAGTTTGTGAAACTCTCAGACTGTGAGGAACGACGTTTGCGGCCACACTGGTGGCGACGGGTGTCTGGCTCCTGCCTGGAGTGTCGGAGTCATGTGGTCACCTAACCCAGAGAAGGTGTGAGCTCCAGGTGGGGGGTTTCCACACCAATGCCCCACAGCTGCCTCAAGTCTGCAGCGCGCCCAGGAACTGGGCATCACATACTGCTCACGGGGACTCAACTTCACTTCGGTTTTGCCCGGCGCACTTGTCCTCGGAACCCCACGTGCCCCTGGCCCATCCTGCTGGGGAAGACCACATCCCACCCTGCTCCACACTCCGGAGAAGCAGCTGCATGTGGTGCTCTTACAAGGCTGGGCTTTATCAGTACCTGCGTGTGTGTGTGCTCATTTGTAATTATCTAAGCAAGTAGTTTTCAAAGAATCTTAAGAGCAAACATCTTTTCTTTCAAATAAATCGATGTGGAATTCCAACTCCTAACACACAAGCAGAGACTCATTCTTTGCAGCTGGAAAGCGCCCTAGAGAGGGGAGGTGAGCTGGTCACGTGGAGGGGGCAGACTCCAGGGTCCTCTCCTTTCTCAGGCTGCCGCTCTCCCCAGGGGTGGTAAGAATGGTGTCTATTCGGCCGCCATTCTCCTCCATTCAAACATGGCTCTGCCACTGGCAGTCTGTCTTCATGCCTCAGTTTCTTCCTCTGCAAGCATCTGCCTCACAGGGTTAGGGAGGGAGTGACAGGTTCAAGACCGCCTGGCTCCCCAGGGTAGGTCCAGCTGTGGCCCTCCCGGGGACCCCAGTGTAGAGTTATTGGGTTTAGCAACTAAGGAATGATTGCATAGTGGTCACATGCCTCCAAGTGGAAACTCATTCTCGATTACCCAAAATTCCAGTTTAACTGGGCGTCCTGTATTTGCTTGGCCAGCCCCATCCCTGCGCGTGAGGCCATGTCCTAGCCGCTGAGCACTCCGTGCACACTGGCCAGGCAGAGGACATCAAGAGGGCTGAGGCTGGAGTGCGCCCCTGGCCCTTCACCCAGACTGACACGGACAAGTGGACCTGAGGGCAAACAGCCAGGGAGGTGGCCGACCTAAAATACTACCCACTGGGTAATGCTTACTGATGTGCCAGGCAGGCCCTTCTAGAATGTTCTGCAAGAGTGAGTAGCCACTGAGCTGGCTCCTCCTGCTTCCCCCTGCCCCTGCATCCCTGCAAACAATGCCCCCTCGCGGGTGATAGATACGTGGAGGAGCTGACGCGGACGGCCCGTGTCTGGCCCATGTCTGGCCCGTGTCTGGCCCGTGTCTGGCCCGTGTCTGGCCGCGTGCCGCTCTGCCCACTGCCCACGTGCGTTCCTGCACAGCGGCCCTCGGGAGTGCAGCGGCTCGGGCAGGCGTCCGTGCAGAGGGCGGGGCTGCTCCACGTCTGCGAAGCAGGGCGAGGGGGGAGAGAGGAGCTGGAACCCCACGGGAGAGAACCAGCTGGGAGGCCCCACACCAGGGAGAAACTCTAGGGAGCAGCAGAGGTGTTTGGGGGGCGGCAAGCGCCAGGTTCCTGTGCCTTCACCTGGGTCTGGAAGGAGAAGGGGCGAAAGGGTTGGCCTCAAAGCCAGCTCCACGAAGGCGAGTAGGCCCAAGGAGGCTGGCACACTTGACGCAATGTGAGCAAAGATAAAGTTTTTGTGAGCACACGTGCTCAGAGGGAAGTGGGGACATTTTTAGCAACGTGCAGAGGTACACAGCCCTGGGCCAGAAGCCCGGCTCTGCCGCTTGCCAGGCGGCAAGTGCCTTATTGCTCTGAACCTCCTTTTTTGCTGTGAAACGTGGGTAATAATGTGGGAGTTAAAGGAGATGTGCGTGTGGGGCCCGGTAACAGAATGCACCCGGGGTCCGGCATGAGCACCCGTGGGTTTCAGGGACGGGGTGCAGCCGGGAGGACCTTCGTCGACACCGAGCAGGTGTCTCAACTCTTCCTGGGTCACACAACCCTTTTCAGATCTGAGCTATGGACACCTGTGCGCAACTCTGTGGAGGCCGGCAGGCCTGTGAAGCCTGGGAATGTGTGCTGGGTGCCCTGCTCCCCCCCAGCCTCCTTCACCGTGTGGTGGTGAGGACCCAGCACAGGTCTCAAATCCCGGTCATGTGGCCAACGGTCACACACATGTCACTTGGCTGTCTCATGTGGAGTTGGTGTGTGGGTGGGAGATGCTTAGAGCTGGCCTGGCACAGGGCAGGTGTCCAAAGTGTCAGCTCCCAGGACTCACTTCTGTGCTGCTCAGGGCGCCAGGGCCTGGCCTGCGTCAGGGCCACAGCCCGACACTCGGCCCCTCCGGCCTTCAGTCCCCTCAGCTTCTCTTCTCCTGCATAGATATCCACAGAGAAGGACGAGGCACACAGTGCAGCCTCAACGAAAGCACTTGTACGTCCTGCGGGAGCTAGGCTGGAAGACACGGCCTCGCCTCGAGGGGTTGGGTGTGGGGTGGCTGAGTGGAGAGGGCTCCGGCCAGTCCAGCTCTGCACACACTGACTTGGGCCCTGAGCACTTGGTGCCTGTCCAGGTTCCCACTTCTTTCTGTGCAGAAGGAAGTGGATGGGCAGGTCAGCACCTTGCAGGTGCCCACGCAGCAGGACACCAAGCACCCTGCAGCCACAGGAAATTACCACCGGGGGGCGCATGGGCCACACATCGCTCCCCGCCTGCCTGTGCCTGCAGGCACAGCCACAACTCCTTGCCGGCCCCCTTCGCAGGGCCCAAGCCCACTCTTCAACACTCCGTGCTTTCCCAGGGCGTGCTCCAGGCCCCCCTTCCTACCTCCCAGCTGGGTCCTGGGCTTCCTGCCTGTAACGCCCAGCACACAGATGAGCCAGAGGGAAACTCTGGAATGTGAGTCACGCTGTAGGAGAGCAGGGATCGTCCCCAAGCCATGGCAGTGCCGGGCCCGGGGCTCTGAGACAGTGCTGCATCCAAGACAGGCCCGGTTTTCCTCCACTTCCACTTCCAGGAGCCCCTTAGAGACTGTGCCTTGAGACACCCGCAGGCTCTAAGGACAGGGCTATCTCAGCCACTAGCCTGGTAGAAAATGGCCCTTTGTCCTGACCCAACCCAGGCTCCCTTGTCTGCCTCTCCTCACCCCTCTGGGTCCAACTTTCCAGAATAAAAAGAAATCTCTAGCACCAGGCAGGGGTGTCTGACAGCAATAAATTTATTAAGTATCCTCCCAAATATGAACACAAACCAGTAAAAAAAACAAACAAAAAATAAACAAAAAAAACCCATAAAACATCAGGCCCGGAGCTGACAATAAAGCGGAGACGAATGAGGGTCACAAAAACGGACACGGCCTATGGGAGGACGGAGCCGAGCGGACTCGCGTGGGCTGGGAGCACTGTGGGTACTGAAGGACAGACACGCGGGAGCCCTCGGGCGGCGTGGCGAGGCTGGGGCGGCGGCGGCGGCGGCACAGCGCGGGGGGCACGGACCTCTCGGCCCTGGCTGCAGCCTGCCCCCCACCCCCCGCCCCCGCGACCTCACTTGGGACCCTGGGCCTCAGACTCCTCCTCGTCGTCTTCGTACATCTCGCCCTCCTCCTCGGCCGTGGCGTCCTGGTACTGCTGGTACTCGGACACCAGGTCGTTCATGTTGCTCTCGGCCTCGGTGAACTCCATCTCGTCCATGCCCTCGCCCGTGTACCAGTGCAGGAAGGCCTTGCGCCGGAACATGGCCGTGAACTGCTCCGAGATGCGCTTGAACAGCTCCTGGATGGCCGTGCTGTTGCCGATGAAGGTGGAGGACATCTTGAGCCCGCGGGGCGGGATGTCGCACACGGCCACCTTCACGTTGTTGGGGATCCACTCCACGAAGTAGCTGCTGTTCTTGCTCTGGATGGCCAGCATCTGCTCGTCTACCTCCTTCATGGACATGCGGCCGCGGAACACGGTGGCCACCGTCAGGTAGCGGCCGTGGCGCGGGTCGCAGGCGGCCATCATGTTCTTGGCGTCGAACATCTGCTGGGTGAGCTCGGGCACCGTCAGGGCGCGGTACTGCTGGCTGCCCCGGGCGGTGAGCGGCGCGAAGCCGGGCATGAAGAAGTGCAGGCGCGGGAAGGGCACCATGTTCACCGCCAGCTTGCGCAGGTCGGCATTGAGCTGGCCGGGGAAGCGGAGGGAGGTGGTCACGCCGCTCATGGTGGCCGACACCAGGTGGTTGAGGTCCCCGTAGGTGGGCGTGGCCAGCTTGAGGGTGCGGAAGCAGATGTCGTAGAGCGCCTCGTTGTCGATGCAGTAGGTCTCGTCCGTGTTCTCCACCAGCTGGTGGATGGACAGCGTGGCATTGTAGGGCTCCACCACCGTGTCCGACACCTTGGGCGAGGGCACCACGCTGAAGGTGTTCATGATGCGGTCGGGGTACTCCTCGCGCACCTTGCTGATGAGCAGCGTGCCCATGCCGGAGCCCGTGCCGCCGCCCAGCGAGTGCGTCAGCTGGAAGCCCTGCAGGCAGTCGCAGTTCTCGCACTCCTTGCGGACCACGTCCAGCACCGAGTCCACCAGCTCCGCGCCCTCCGTGTAGTGGCCCTTGGCCCAGTTGTTGCCGGCCCCACTCTGACCTGCATGGGGGTCGGGAGGTGGCACAGGCGGGGTCAGACCTCTGGCCTGCATGCCCTCTGCAGAGTGGGGTGCCCTCCCGTGCTCCCCAAGCCTCTGCAGCAGCCATGCTGCATGTTAGGGCCCCTGCTGCCCGGCTGCCCTGCGAAGGGCTCCGGTCCAAAGCTGAGAACATGGGCTGCAGGTCTCGCTCTGCCTCATTAAAAGGGTCCTAGGTGAGCGGATCGGCTGCCCCCACCTCCCCCTACCCTCCGGCCTGCCATGCCGGACGCATGAACTACAACTCCCAGAGTCCCTTGCAGCTCGGGGTCAGGATGTGGATTGTGCCCATGGGTTAGGGTGCTGCGCTTGGGAAGGTAGAAGTGGGGTGAGGCCCCCTTCCTGTTGCTGCAGGAGTGTCCAGGGCCCTGCCACCAGCCGTGGGCACGAGGACCACCTGCCCTCTTGTCACGATGCTGTGCTGGCAAAGACCAGTCCTCCGGAGGCCCTGACTCTACCCCGCCAGCGCCCTAATGACCCCATCAGCCTAATTCTGTTTCACACCTAGATTTGCTGGAAACACACACCGGTTTCTGTCTTTGGGCCTCCACCGCCAACTGCGGAATGCAAGGTCACCTCTGCGCTGAGAGGTCGTGGCGACGGTGGCCGTGCCCATTTGTTCTTGCTGGTCTGGGGCCTGCCATCAGTGTGGGACAGGGGACACTTACCGAAGATGAAATTGTCAGGCCTGAAGAGGTGTCCGAAGGCCCCGGACCGGACACTGTCCATGGTGCCGGGCTCCAGGTCCACCAGGATGGCCCGAGGCACGTACTTGTGAGCTGAGGGAAGAGGCGCGGGTTACGTGGGCCACAGAGGCTGGAACCACGTGCAGAAGGGGGGCTGACGCCACGGCCCGCCAGGACCGAATCCCACGTCCACGACGGACATCGTTTCACAGCCCGTGCTAAAGAGCTTCCGCCCACGGCTCTGGGGACCCCTGCCCAGCCCTGCCCCTTCCCCGGGACTGCGCCTGCGTCTCGTGGCCACAGCACGCGTTGACTCTCACATTGACAGGGGTTCCTTGTCTTTATTCTGTGAGCCTCAAGTTACACCTGCCGGCCACCAGCAGGACGGCAGATCCCGGGACCGAGCATCGAGGCACCCTCCCGCCCCGCCCCCCGCCCAGGACAGGGGCTCACAGGAGGCCTCATTGTAGTAGACGCTGATGCGCTCCAGCTGCAGGTCGGAGTCCCCCACATAGTTGCCGCTGGGGTCTATGCCGTGCTCATCGCTGATGACTTCCCAGAACTGCGGGGGAAGGGAGGGGTCAGCAGGTGGCCAGGACCCTCGCCTGGCCCCTTCCCTCCTGTGCCCTTGAATCCCTGGGTGTAAAACCAGGAGCCGGCACCCGAAGCCTGCACTAGTCCCTTTGAGAGACTTTGGAAGAGCCCCAACCTGTCATTTGTGAGAAAGTTGTCATAAAGATCCACGTCCATGGTCACCGGAGCCCTCAGAGTAGTTCAAGCTCAACCAACACAGGCCTACAGATCCAGCCACACACTTGCTGGCAGGGTTGGCAGTAAATACCTTCTGCGGCTGAGTCCTGCTATTCCCTTTCCAGAGGAGACTGGGGCCCAGAGAAGGTAAGTGATGGGAACGGAGCCCAGGGTACACGTGGCCCTCTGCCTGGCACCCCCAGCCAGTCCACACACAGCTGGCACTGCCCTCAGGCCCATGGCCTGCTGCTGCCCACACTGCTCAGCCATCCTTGGGCAGGAACCCACAGCACCCCACAAGCTCTGCGCCCACAGCTGCAGCAGGCAAAGGGCAGGCCGGGGCCTCCACGAGGACTGGACCACCCCTCCCAGCAGTGTGACCTTGTGCAGGTCCCGAAGACGCTCTGGGCCTCAGTGTCCTCATCTGTCCAATGGGCCTGATGACACAAACAGGTCACTGTAAGAACAAACTGGGTCACTCTGCGCAGCACGTGAATGGCGTGTGAAGGAGGCTGCCTGTTGTGTGGAGTTTTTAGCACCTCTGTCCACACAGGACACACACCCTGGGTGGAGGGGGCTGCACAGCTCTGCCCCTGCCCCAGGCACTTCCAGTTGGCCCATGTGGGCAGGAGGTCGTTGGTCACAAGCTGTGTGACTTCCCAGTGCCCCTCCCCTTTGCTTCTCAGGGTTGGGATGACTTTCAGAAGATGAATGGATGTCAAGTCCTCCACAGAAGTCATGTGCTCATGACAAGACAGCCCATTTAAAAAGCAGCTAGAGAACAGTGTGTACATGCTTATCTATATATGGGTGTCTCTGACAGACACACAGTCGCCTTCCGGCAGCTGTGCCCCGGCTCGTGGTCTTTCCACGGGATGCCCTTTGGTTCTTTCCGAATTCTTTGTCACGTGCATGCTTTAACTTCACACACACACAAAAGATTAAAGATAAAATTGCTCAAAACCTGAAAAGTATAAACAGTGTCATTATTATAAAATGTATAAAGGAATCTTGGCAATTCATCAGAGACTTTTATCCAAGGTTAGAGGTCCCCTCTCACCATGTGGGGCTGGACTCCTTCCCTGTTTTGTGCATTTCTGTCACTTCTAAGTTTTATTTTTTTGTGTGTTAATTTCGTATGTAGAAAAATACATAAATGCACAGAAATGTCACTGAGGCACTTAAGGTCTGATTGCAGCTTCCCATTGCTGCCTGGTTCCCCATGCTTCCTTCACACTGAGGCTGTCCACAAGGTGAGCCCAGGGCTTTGGTCCTCACAGTCCTGGGCACCAAAAAACCTCTGGCTTTGGGGACACACACAGCCTCCGCAGAGGGGGGATGGCACGTGTGGGGCCAGGAGGAAATGCCACGCCTCCAACACATCTCTGGAAGGCATGGCCTTCCAGGAGGCGAGGGTCCAGAGTGGGTGCAGACCCCAGCATCAGCCAGGGTGTGACAGTGACTGCACCCCTCGGGACCTCAGCTTTGTCTTCTGTAAAGTAGACATGATGATGGTACCCACATTGAATGGTTGGCACAAGGCCTGACACATAAAAACATTCAGCAAATATTGGTTCCATTGAGCTAAGAGGCCTTAGATGCTATTTCAATTGGCAAAGCCATAAACACAGGTAACTTAAATAAAAATAGAAGATGGTTTTAAAAAGTCAGCATGCTTTGCAACACTGTGGCACAGTAAAAGACCGCCACTGGCATGCGGTCTCCAAGACACGAGGAGCAACGATGCACAGAGTGGCCGCGGAGTGGAAAAGGGGCCCTCACGACGGACGCGGCCCTTTTCTGCAAAGACGCGTGGTGTACGCGCACAGAAGGGGGGCTGGAAGGGCAGGGAGCGGGCGCGCCCCGCGGGAGCGGAAGCCGACAGGGGAGCAGGCGCGCCCCCGGGAGCGGAGACCGACAGGGGCAGGTGGGTGAATACGCACGTTAGCCTGACCGGCGGAGTGTCGGTTTTCTAGAGGAGGAATATACTGATGCTTGCTTTCGTGGTTAAAACTAATAAAAACTGTAATTTAAAATAGTTAATAGATATCTTAGTAGACTAGATCATGTAACATTTAATAAATAATAAAATACCTTTTGTAAATTAAATAAGAAACAATTACGATCATCACTACCGACGAGAAAACTGCCAGCTGGCCACGGACCCCAAGGTCCAGGCCACCGGTCCTGTTTCAGACCCCAGGTTTTCTGTCTGGTGTCAGGGCAGGTCAGGCTCTGCGCTCGCGGCGCTGTCCGCGGTGCTGAGCCGTTGCCGCTCGCCGCTCAGGGGCACAGAACAGAGGGCGCAGCGGCTCGCGGAGGGAGGGCGGCATCAGGGGCATCAAGCTCCTCCGAGCCCCCATGGCCTTCCCCGCTTCCCTGCACAGCGAGGGCGCCGTGGTGACCCATTGGGAAAGCTCTGGGAAAGGGGGCAGAGTGAGGACACCGGGGAAAACCCTCCCCCGCTGCTGTCAGGGCCAGGCCCCTCCCCTTCGCGCCCCGCCCTAAGACTGGGAGGAGGGGGCGCAGACAAAGGCTCCAGGACGGCCCTGCCTGCCCCTAAGGGAGGAGGGGGTCCCCGGACTCATCCCCCTGTTGTAGGGTGTCGGGTACCACGCATATCCTGCTGTATCCATGCAGACACAGATTCACTGTGGTCCAGGCAGGTGCCTGCTCTGCCTGGAGTGCGGAGTTTTTTCATTGTTGATGGAAGGGCGACACTCGCTCTCACCACGCCCTGGCGAGTAAAGCCCCTGGCACAGCGCTCAACGCTAGTGGTCAGTGTCGCAAGTCATTAAGGCCGTCATGCTACTGCTCAGGAGAGACGTTTCCCCTCCTAGCCCCGGGTGGCCTCAACCTCCCTGCATCGCCCACCACCCCTCCCCAGAGCGGGCATCTGGTCCGGGCACCGACCCGTAAGCAGGAAAGCAGAGCCCCTGCCAGCCCCACCCGCCACGCTGGTGGCTGGTGGAAAAGTGTGCCCTCCCCACTCACGAGGGAACAGAAGAGGCCCAGGAGCTGCCGGCCCAGGGCGGAGGCCGAGCTGCTGTGCGGGGGCGGGGGGGGGGGGAGGGGGAGAGGTGGAGGGGGCCAGAGCACCTTCCCCGGGTTTGCATTCTGGAAGGGTTCCAGGGCAGGGAGGCCTGATGGAACCCACTCAGCTGCTCCCAGCAATCACCGCAGAGGGCTGGGACTGGAAAAGGAAGAGCGGCTCCCCTACCCCCGACCCACCTCTTTCTTGTTTTAATTGTAAAAAAGGACCAGAAACAAAATTTTAAAATGAACATGAGTAAAAATCAGCAGGAGAGGAATAACAAATAATGAACACACCCAAGGGTCACAGCGCTGAGAAGCAGGAAAATGTCACTGCGGAAGCAGCCGGAGGGGGTAACTGCCCCGGCCCCGCTAACTCAGCGCTGCCCTCCCTCCCCCGTGGCCCTGACCCCGCAAGGAGCAGATGTTCAGGGCAGGCCTGGCCCCTGGGCCATTAACGAGCCCTCAGCCCCTCCTGCCTGGCCAGGGCAGCTGTCAGCGACTGGCTCAGGAGCCCTGATTCAATTTGAGGCCCTCGTCCCCGGGGCATCCCCCTCCCCCAGCCCCTTCCGCGCGCGGGCAGGCACAGCTGTCCCTTCCGTGATTGGGAGTCACCGGCTACCGGCTACCGCCTCCTGCGACCTCATCCCGGGCGCCTCCACCCTAGAGCCCAAGTTGCAATTTACACGTCAGCCACGTGGCTGCACCAGCCCCGCTGTAATCAGCTTTTTGTTCTTCTCTGGTTTCCACAGCAACAGCCTCCAGAAGAAGCCTTGCTCGGCCCCTTTCCCTCCAGGCCCTGTCTCCTAGCTCGGTTCAGGGACCAGCTCCACCACAAGCCCGCGCCGGGTCCCTGGCCTTGGTCCTGACACAGCTGCCTCATGCCGCGCGTTGCTCTGAGCAAGCGCGGCCCGCAGCGCCGCACCCACTCCACCTGGGCCCCGCGCGCGTGTCCGCAGGGGCTGGTTGTGTGACCTTGGGCAAGGGCCGGCCTCCGCACACTTGGGGACGTGACACTACTTCTTGGGTACATGCCGCTTCCCCTTCACGCCTCAGTCCTGACATCTGTGAGGTGGGCGAACGACGGAGGGGAGGGGCCGCCCAGAGCCCAGCTTTGTCCCATGTCCGACGCGACCCGCGGCGGGGGGAGGGGAACAGGCCAGGCCAGGAGGGGCTGCGCCGAGGGGCAGTCCAGTCCTAGACCAAGGTCAGCTGAGTCCCGGTTCCACCCTTCCCCCAACAAAGGCACAGGGTGGGGCCAGGAAGCGCGGCTGGGGGCACGGAGGGAATTGTTATGGCTTTGAGGGCGCAGACCCACCCGAACCTGCCCACGGCTGAGTTGTGACCCCAAAGAGGGCCACGCCCAGCCAGCGCCCCAGCTCCGCGGCCGCAGCCAGGGCAGGAGGGCGCAGCTGCGGAAGGCGCGTCGCTGCGGACTTGCCCTGCGCTCGGGCGGGCCCCGGGGACCCGCGAGGGCAGGAGAAAGGCGAGGGCGGGGGCGGCAGGGTGGGCCCGGGGCTTTGTTCTCGCCTTCGCGGTGGCGAGCGCGGTTCGAGGGCACGACGCCTCCCTGCTTCGCTCCCTGGAGGCCGGCTCGGGTGGGGACGCGGGAGGCGCGCTGGGTGCGGGGTCCGGCGCGTGGATGCGGCGCGCGGCCTCACCTTGGCCCCGATCTGGTTGCCGCACTGGCCGGCCTGGATGTGCACGATCTCCCTCATGCTCGGTGCGTGTGGCGGGCGGTGCGGGACTCGCGGACGGCCGGGCTGGCTGCGGAGGGTCTGCCGACCCCGCTGCCCGCTCTTATAGGCTGAGCCCCGCCTGCCGCGCCCTGCGTGGCGTCACCGCGCGCGACCAATCGGGGGGCGCCGCTGCAGAATGCGGCACGGGCGCCGCAGCATCAGCGCCCCGCATCCCCGCTTCGCCGTGCGGTGCTGCGCCTCCTCCCGCCACCACCAGGGTCTGGCCACCGCCCCCCTGCACCCCCCCCCGCCCCCGCTCACGCGAAGGGAGGGGCTGCCGGGCTCCGGGGAGGACAATAGAGGCCCCTCTCGTCCCTCAGACCCCGCCCTGGCTGCCTCCTCCGGTCCCGCTCCTCGGCTTTGCAAGGAGGGTCTTTTCTTCCCCACACTTTTAGGGACCAACCCCATCTTCCCACCCCGAAAAGTCGCGACGGCCGTCCCCCAGCTCCCTGTTTTGTGGCGTGAAGGTACAGACAGACAGGGCACTCTGAGCTTGGTGCACCCCTCGGGGGCCGCACGGGCAGGAAAAGGCGGCAGCAGGCGCTGGAGGCCAGCGTGGGGCGGGCTGTGCGCCCGGGAGGGAGGGCGGTGGCCAGTGACTGTGGCAGCTCCGAGGCTCACTGTCCTCTGCAGTGGGGCGCCACCTGCCCCCCCCCAGGGCGCCGCCCATAGATTCAAAGTGGACTTTGTTCTGTGCCTGTGGCGTAGCCACTGCCCGGCGAATGTCGATGTCGGGAATTGCCATCAGGACACAGCCAGGTGAGGGACAGACAGGGTGGGGCGTGGCCTCACTCCCTGATGTCGCCTCTGGAGTCTTGGTCTCCGTGAGGTCAAGGCGGGGGCCGTGTGGGAGGACGATGTGCGTACAAGGTGGGTTTGCGGGAAAGGCTGGGAGGGTCCGCTGGTCGGAAGAGGAGGGAGGGTGCCCTCACTCCCTGGATACCGGTCCCTGGAGTAGCTCTCCTGCGGCCAGCGCTCTCCTGGGGCCAGGTGTTAGGGCACAGCCACCTGACAATGGGCCCTTCCGATGTTTCAGCACAGCGGCCCTCCAGGACGGGCAGCCCGCAGCGGTGGGCACGTGCGTCCAGCGTGTGCTCGGAAGCGGGCTGGCGCGGGGGGCTGCATGTGTGCCCCTCTCCTCCTGAAGCTCCCCAGTTTGGCAAGTCCAGATAGAAATGGGTCTTTTGTTCTCCACAGAAGCCCCTCCCCCACAGTGTGTCCATGATGTGGCTTTCTGTGGTTGGCTTCCTGCCACTTGGGGCTCCTCCCTGTCCCCCCCCCCAATCGGGGGATTCTTGGTGAACATTTGGCTATACCCTGGAGCCGGCAGCGCCTCCCTGTCTGAGCAAAAGCAGTAGCTTTGCGACACCCTGCCAGCAGGACCCATCATGATGGCATCGGGCCAGGCAGCTTCCCCTCCAAGCCCAGGAGGCTCTGGTGCAGGCTCAGGGCTGACTCACCATGCCGTCTCCCAGCAAAGGCTGATGCTGCCGGGAACCAGCTCCAGCCCCGAGGCCGGCAGTCAGGGCTGGAGCTGCCAGTGTGGATGGGGGACTGGCCAGGGGCCGAGCTGCCGGCATGACGAAAACTGCCTTGGAGAGGCTGCTGCCCTCACCGAGCCCATCCAGAAGGGGTGACAACTCTCAGTGTCTGTGGAAGCAGCTCGGGTCGCAGCAGAGGGAGGACCCGAGGGCCGGCAGCAGCAGCACTGCCCACCCCAGCCACCCTCCCCGCGGGGCTGGGACGTGGGTACCCCTGCAGCTGCTGGACAGCTTCTCCCCACCTGGGAGGCCGGGTCTCAAGTACCTCGCGGGTGGACTGAGCACTGACCGACCCCTCCCAGGAAGACAGCTGGGTGAGCGAGAACCCCGCCCCCGCCCCACCCTGGCCCTTGGGCCCCTCCAGAGGGCCAGGGTCACACAGGCAGCTGAGGGCGGCCTGGACAGTGTCTGAGCCTTTTGTTTTTCAATGAGACAAGCCAGGATTTATTGAGATGTCCCCGGGAGGAGCCGGGGCCCCGGAGCCAGCACCGTGTTCCGTGCTCTCTGCCTCTCACTTTCACCCAGTACTTCGTTGCGAAATAAAACTTCAGACTCTACAGGAGGCTAAAGGGCGTCTTACTCTGGCCTGACTCCGTGCGAAAGGAAGAACGCGGAGCCTTGTCGCCATGGAGGGGACCGTCCCGGTGCACCTGGTCTGCACATGCTCCCCTCGGCGGGGCTCGGGCCCCGGGGTCCTTTGGGGCATAGTTTCCTCACCTGGCAGGCCAGCCCAGGTCTCTGGGACTTACTTCTCCCCACTCACTGGTCCCACCCCTAAGCCCCTCCCCTGATCCTCCACCCTCAAGCTTCAAGCAACTTCTGGAAGGAAGCCGAGAGCAATGAGGCCGCCCCAAGCACGGCATTTACCAGACCGCCTGCTGCCCTCACGCCCTGGGTACTGGTCCCTGGACGGGCCCAGGGCCTTTGCTCCACCAGAGCAGGCTGTGGCCAGTGCTGGCTGCTGGCGCGCGTGGTGCAAACGCCATGCTCCTGCACACACATCCCCCTGCCTGAGGCAGGGCCCGGCTGCTTCCTGCGAGGCTAGGTCTTGCTGGCCAGAGTCCCTTCTCCTGAGGCCGTGTCCACAGTACTCCTGATGGCTCTCGTCCACGTCCCGGTGGGTGCCGGCGGGCCCTGGCCTGGCCTGGGGCAGAGGTGGGGCGCTCCTGGCGTGGGCAGTGTCCAGCAGCCTGGGCACCTGTGGCCCACTGTTCCCCAGCCCCTACTCCCCTGAGGGCCTGTGCGTCCGCACCTTCCGAGGTCCCCTAGCCTGGCCTCTGTGGCAAGTCGCTCCCCAGTCATACAGGAGCAGGGCCGTGTGATAGCACCACCTCCCTCTGCTGGGTGCCCTGGCCGCCCCTCACCAGGAGCACAGCAGCACCTCCTGGAGCGTCTTCCGGAGCTCCTGGCTGCGGAAGGCATAGATGACGGGGTCGACGATGGCGTTGCAGATGACGAGGGCCAGGAAGAGGTTGAAGTTCTTGAAGATGCAGCCACAGGTGGGGTGCTGCGGACAGAGGGCGACGAGTGCGAGGTGCAGGAAGAAGGGGCCCCAGCAGAGGAGGAACACGCCCAGCAGGAGGGTGAGGGTGGCGGCGCCCTTCAGGCCGCAGCCCTGGCGGGCGGGGCGCTGCGTCTTGTGGAGCCGGGCGATGCTGCGGGCCTGCTGGCGAGCCCGGGCGAGCATGTGGGCGTACAGCCCGGCCATGAGCGCCAGCATGGCCACGAAGAAGCTGACGAGACACAGCAGGACGGCCGCGTGGTCGTAGTAGGCGATGAAGACGGTGCTGGCGGCAACGCTGGCCACCCAGATGGCCGCGATGGCCCGCCACAGCCGGGGCAGCGTCACGATGCTGTGGTAGCGCAGGGCGTAGAAGATGGAGACGTAGCGGTCCACCGCGATGGCGCCCAGGAAGCAGAGGCTGGACACCATGGAGCCGCAGGTGAGCACGTCGATGACGGCGTCCAGCTGCCGCACCGCGGCGGCCCGGGCGGGCAGGGCGCCCGCCTCCAGCAGCAGCATGACGGCCGTCTCCAGCACGGTGCTCGCGCTCACCAGCAGGTCGGACACGGCCAGGCAGCAGATGAGGAAGTACATGGGCGAGTGCAGGTTGCGGTTCTTGGCGATGGCCGCCACCACCAGCACGTTCTCCGCCAGGCTCAGCAGCCCCAGGCTGAGGAAGAGCCCGTCGGGCACGGACACCTCCAGGCACCGGGGCCCCGTCTGGTTGGCGGCCGGCCCGGGGTGGGCGGTGGCTGGGAGGGTGGCGTTGAGCGTGCCCAGCAGCTTCCTCTGGGGCCCCTGCATTGGCGTTGTCCCGCCGGGCAGCAGGAAGGGGTCGTTCCCTCGGGGGGCTCCGCTCAGCGCATGGCGCCACCTTCACACTTACCCTCTGCCCGGCTGGACCAGTGTCGTCCCCGGCTGGACCAGCTGCAGAGGCCCGAGCCTCTCCACCAGAGGCTGGTCCTCTCCCAGCCACGATCCCAAGCTCCACAGCACCAACCCTCTGGGCCCGCAGCCCCTTTCCTGCCGTCCCCTGAAGGGGCAGCCGCCCGGGGCCACCTGCTTCTCTGCCTCCCGCCTGTCCAGGCCAGGGAGGGCTGAGGCCGGAAGAATGGAGCCTTTCTGCACAGCGTTAAAGTCGTCCTCGGAGCCCCTCCTCCTGAGGACGGCCACATGATGGGCGTGTGCCTGGGAGTGCCCGGAGTGCCCGGTCAGTGCCCATGGCCTGCCACCAGGTGGTGCCAACGACACCCAGGGCCCCCGACCCGGAGCTCGGGGACATCTCATGCCCAGAGCCACCGGGGCCTGCCAGCCGCCCGCAATCCGCCCACCAGCGCCCCAAGTCAAGCCTCTGCTCCAGGTGTTTGGATGTGGGGGTGTCCTGGACCTGTCCCCGAGCCTTCTACCCCCTCCAGGCCCAGGGCAAACACCGCCTCCTCCTTGAAGCCCTCATGTTCCCCAACACCTGTCTGATGCCACTCTGCCTCAGGAATTGCCACCAGCTGTTGACTGGCCATCCCGCCCTAACCCTGACCCCCACCCCATGTGAGATGTTCGCTGAGGGCAGCCATGTCCCCGGTCCTTCCTCTGAGTGGCCAAAGGGCTGCAGAAAAGGTGCTCTTGGTCATCGCGGAAGACGACAGGGGCACAGACACCTCCTTCCCTGCCGGCCCCACTTTCTCCGTGGGACCTGGCGCTGCGGAAGCCTCCGGCACTTCCTCACTGAAGCACGTCTGCCGACCACAGACCCTCCTCTGAAAGCCTAGGGGGAGGGAAGGGACTTGTCTTCCTGTTGACAGGTGAGGCCACGAGGCAGGCACAGGCCGGTGGGGGGCTGGGAGGGGCCTGAGGGAGGCCTCCTTTGAAAAGTGCTGAAGGCCATCCTCTCCACCTCTGCTGCCTGGTGGCCCGAGGGCCCACGTGTGAGAGCACCATCAGCATCCAGCCGTCTGCACCAGGCATCTCTGACGCCCATGTGCTTGGAGCTTCCCTGCTGCGAGGTGCGCCGCGCGCAGAGACTCGCACGCTGTAAACATGCAGCCGGTCGGCCCCGATCTGAGCGAGCGGCCCAGCCGCACGCGATCGATCAGGTCACACGGCCGCTGCGCCAGACACCTCGGCACCGTCTGGCCCTGCCCCGAGCTTCCTATACCCGGACAGGCTTCGTGCCCTGCCCCCTGCACTGAGACGTCCTCGGCGCTGCAGAGTGGGCCCCGGAACATGGCCCTGCTGGGTGACACCAAGGAGCGGGATGTCAGGGTCAGACCTTCGGTTCTGGTAGATTCGACCAAACCACTTTCCAAATGGCTGGACCTGTCTGCCTGTTCCTGGCCGTGCGCAGACACACACCATGTGGGAGGGCGGGAGAACCCCCCGGGGAGCAGCCGCACGTGCCCGAGGGCCCGCAGCGGCTGGCCGGCCCCCAGCAGCCGAGTCCACAGCGCCCGAGTCCCGGCTCCATCAATGGGGCCTTTGAGGTGGCCAGTGCTCCACCCCCAGCCTGAGACTTCAAAGGGCATGAGAACTGGGCGGCCTTTGGCAGGGGACAAGCCCTTCCTGCTGAGGCCCCATCTGCCGCTCACGGGTCCACCTGGCGGGGACTCGTGGCGAGGGAGACGGCTGAGCTGGGGAAGGCCGGCTTCGTGGCTGGTCCGGGTCTAACGACAGCACAGCTGGTCCCGAGGCCGACGGCGCCACTCGCCATCCATGCCCCAGGAGACGGGCACACGGCCCCCCACAGTGCGCCACGCCAGGAGGCGGCGCGCCTGCCCCACCCTGGGGAGGCTGTGAGAACAGGAAGCCCCTTGGCCTTCCTGACCCTTGTGTCCCCAGCACCAAGAACAGTGCTGGGCACACAGTAGGCCTGCGACACGCGAGTGTTCAATGGACAGTGAGCTCTGTGGGGAAACGGGCAGAAGCCCTCGCCAGAGTCCATGGCAATGAGACACGGGTCACTGCCCGGCAGAGGGCCCAGGCCAGCCCCTGGCCCTGCTTCTCACGCGGGCCCCGGGGCCAGCGGGAGCCACGGCCTGGAGGCTGCGGCCTGTGGCATCCCGGGAAAGGCTGGCCCAGCATCTCCATTCAAGCAGTCTGGGTTCCTCTGAAGGCGTGCCCACCCCGCGGTGCCTGCGCTGGAGGCCCTGATGGGGTCTGACCCGCCAGCCACCCCGCCCACGGGCACAAGGCCTGGGAGGGCTGATTCCCGCCGGCTGGACACCGGGTGTGCAGACGTGGTGGCCACGCCATTCTCTCACGACGCGCTGAGGAGCCTGAGCCCGCTCACCTGGCCTGGGCCCAGCCTCTCCACTCCGCCGGCCTGTGGACATTGGCCCTCCACTTCGAAGTCCACCAGCTCCTCCGCGAGGTGGCCGCCACAGCCCCAGGCACCGCACCCCGCCTAGGGGTCAGCTCCCCTCCCTGCTTCGTCTCCAGAGAACAAGCCCCTTCTCAGAAGACCCCCAGCAGACTCCTGGCCGACTGGCTGCGGCTCCCCTCAGGCCACCCTAGTGGAGACGTGTGCACCCAGGACAGGCGGGACCCTCGCAGACGGTGTGCCCACCCCCCAGCACATCGGAGTGGGAGGAAGCTGTGGGTGCCAAAAAGAACAGCCCTGGCGTCTGCAGGGCCTGTCCGTGCCGCCCACGCGCCCCACGCAGAGGCAATGTCGACCCGAACCCTGGACGCCCCAGTGAGAACTGCTCAGAAGGTGACCTCACGGGTCTCCCCAGCGGGGGCCTGTGCCGGTGACCGGGACGGCTGGGGACTTCCTGGGAGGAGACGGGTGGACCAGCCCCGAGCAGAGGCGGGTGGGCAATGACTGGGGCCCGGCCCCCTAGAGTTCATGGGCAGCGCCCCCTCCAAACCCCATCCGCTGTCTCCAGGGGTGGCCAGGGCATGGAGGGGATCCGGGGACAGGACACCCCAGCCCGCTTCAGTGCCCCAAACCCTTCCGGAACCAAACAGGCTCTGCGGTCACAGGTGGCCCCATGTGGTTCTCAGCTGTCAATCGAGGGGGCCACGACCCTCCCAGGAGCCGAGCCTGCCCCCCACGCTTCGTTCACCCCGCAGATAAGTGCCCCCCACCTCTGCCCTGAACACTGCCCGCAGCTGCCACGACCCACCTCTCAGGCTCCCCGATTCGGTGCTGCCCCCCTTTTCCAGGAAAACCGTTCTGTCGGACTGGACAGCCTATCTGCACTGCCCAGTCCAACGACCCCGGCGTCGGCCCCGCCTGCCCCCCAGCCTATCCCGGCTTCCGGCCGGGAGCCCCGCTGGCGCGCACGCGACCCGCAGCGGGCAGGGCGCTCACGCGCGCGGGCCCGGCCCGGCCACGCCACAGGAGGAAGAGGAGGCAGGCGGACGGCAGGTCAGCAATTGTACTTCAGGGGGCGGCCGGTTCCGACCAGACAGAGCAGGGCAGAGCTCAGTCCCACTCCCCGTCCCCCTCGGGGGGCTCCTCGCGTGGGGCCTCCAGGTCGCGGAAGTGGAAGTTGGCCATCATGTCCCGCACGGCCAGCATCAGCCTGTTCAGGCCCTGGTTGTGGTTCAGGCCCTCGGCCGCACCGTCCTCTGGCCTCTCCCCCTGTGGCAACGAGGCTCATCTGAGCAGGGCCTCTCCTGGGACGCGGGCCCAGCCCCCCAGCTCCCCTGGGGCCCACGTCCACGTGTCTGACAGGCCAGGCTGCCAGCGGGGTCCGTGGCCACACCGAGGCGAGGGGGCCCTTGTGTGTCTGGGCTGGCGGGGCGCCCACGCGGCTGCAGTGCTGGGCGTCCACAGGGGAAGGCACCCCGCGCCCGGCCAGCCCACGCACCTCCGCGGTGTAATTTGGCAGCAGGGACCGGAAGAAGAGGGCGATTGTGTTTCCGTGGCTGACGGGACTCAGCCTGAAAGAGAAGGTCAGCGAGGTCAGGAAGCCAGGAAGGGAGGCAACGGGGAGCCCAGAGCGGGGCCGGCCCTTTAAAACGGCCCGTTGCAGGGCCAAGAGCGGGCCGCCCATGGCCGCTGAGCAAACACCAGCTCCGAGCGCCTTCCAGCCCTGGGAGCGGGGACCGCGCAGGCTCCAGGGCGCAGGCCTACGAACACGAAGACCCCGTCCCTGACGCGAGGAGCTGCAGCCGGCACCGGGGGCGGGCGCCGACCTGCCCGGCTCTGACCCTGGCTTGCTCTGCAAGGCCGAGGTCTGCGGAGCCTGGGGGCAGAGGGGCAGCCGACGCCAGACGGCCACGCTCCGGGTCGTGCTCAGCGCCCCGACGTCCGTCCAGCATGCGGCGTTTCCTGGACCCACGACGTTAGTATTTTTCATCTGAACCGACTGTAGAACTTGACTGGGAACTAGTACCCTATGAACACGCAACCCGACTCAGTGAAGGAGAAAAGAGGCTTCACTGAAAGACGCGTTCTGTCAGCATCTGGAAGGCACATGCCCCTTAGGGACGCCCTGTGGGCGGCTCTGCCCGACCCACGGCTGCAGTGCTGGGCTCCAGGTAAGGCCACCACTCAGCCCCGCGGGCGTGAAGGGGAGCGCCGACCCCACCGGTCCCGGGGGCTGCCCACGCCAGTGCCGCCCAGCCCTGCGCGTGCCTGGGGCACAGTCTCCACTCCTCACCGGGCAGCCTGCCCCACGGCCCTGCCACACCCTCCCTCCGGCACCTGCCACAGCACCTGCTGGGAGGCTGTGTGGACAGGCGAGTGAACAGGCGCGGCCCGCGCGGCCACTGAGGCCGCTCCGCGGCCCACGTCTGGAGGGGGCGTCCGGTCCCGGGGCCCAAAGCCAAGGAGCGAAGCGGCAGGTGGACAGCTACCTCTCTGGCCTGACGTAGGAGTAGATGGTGTCCCGGGGAGGCAGAGGGTCGAAGCCCACCATAGGCTGCGTGGTCACGTCCTGCAGGGAGGGGCACAGCGGAGATGGCAGGGAGGCCAGCGCCGCGCTTCGACCCCCCGCAGCCTGTCCGCCGACCCCGGTCTGCACGGGCCTCGGGGCTGCAGTCGGCCCTTGGCGCCGAGCTGTTCACCTTCAAAGGCTCTGGGCGAGGGGTGGGGGAGCCGTCTTCCCCCCAGGACACTCGCTGCTCTGCCCAGGACTGGTGGCTCAGTGGGGTAAGTAACAGAGTCACATGGTGGCCTTTGCGCAGGCCACCACCTGTGCTCAGGACTTCAGGGGGTCACTTCAGTGCAGCAGGCCACAGGCTACCAGGCCGAGGCGAGGGTGCCTGCACATGACCTGCCCTGGGGGGGAAGCCAGCGCACAAAAAGCTCCCGGGGCAGCCCCCACTCACCGGGGGCAGTGCCGCAACGGCTTCCTTGATCTCGGACAGGACCACGTGCCGGTGGATGTTTCTGGGTGCACGCTGGTACAGTGCCTTGCGCCTAGGGCCCCGGAGAAAAGGAGGCACTGGAGCGGCGCCCGCCCCGCCCCGCCCAGGCCCGTGACTGCGGGAGGGCCCGTCGGGCCGAGCGCCGCCCTGGCCCCTGGCCCCCAGCCCACCTGCTCTCACATGCCTCCACGGCAGGGTCCCCGGCGTCCACCGCCTGCAGGACCTCACGGACATTCTCCTCCAGCCAGCTCATGGTGGCGGGCTCCTTCCACAGGAAGTGTGACCGCCCGAGGTACAGGCTCACCAGCTGGCTCAGGGCGGGTGGCTGGCTGCGGGGGGGCAGGGCCTGTGAGCAGACCCCGCGGGCCGGGTCTCGCACGCCCGCTGGCGGCTGCGGGGGGCGTCCCGGGCATGCCCGCAGGGGCCTGGGGGTGCACGTGCGTGCTGGCTTCTGCACCGCGCAGGAAGGAGTCCCTGCCTAACAGGAACAGAGCGCAGCAAAGGAACCCGGGCCGACAGGCTCCGCGCGCTTCTCGTGGGGAATGTGGTGCTTCGGGCTGCAGGCCACTCGCGCCTGGCAGCTCCGTGGCCACAGACAGGGGTCCCGGCCCCTGCGGCGGGGGACAGCCCGGCTGCCGACGCGACATGCGGCAGCGCCCGCCCGGAGCAGGCGCCCCCTCGGGGCGCACACGAGCATGCCCCCGGGCCACCCTCCAGTCGTCACCTGATCTCGGCGTCAGGTCCGAAGAAGCGGTGGCCGGCCACAGCGGCGTCTGGCCGCACGCTGCAGTGCTCCAGCAAGGGCATCAGAGCTGCGGGCGGGAGCAGAGGCCCCGGTCACGCACGCCCTCCCCGGGGGCGGGGGGGGGGGGCGGCGGGGCTGGGGGGACACTTACCTCCAGGGAACATGGTGAGCGCTTGCTGGAGCAGGGCGGACGCCTGTCCCCGCGCGTGGGCGAACTCCTGCTCGGGCAGGTCCGCCTGCTGGCTCAGCAGGAAGTATGCCAAGGGCACGGAGAAGGCGAAGTTCGGGAGCTGGGACAGGTTCCGATGAGCCTGCGGGGGGCGAAGACCAGACACAAGTTCACAGAACTCGGCGTGACAGTGACTTCGTCCCCTGTCGGGGGTCCTCTCCGCGTGGGACAGACAGGGCCGTCGTCCCCCCTCGTCCATGGGGCACGTCCCGAGACCCCCAGTGGGTGCCTGACGCCGCGGACAGGCCCGGGCCCTGTACAGCCACGTGCTCCCCCCGCGTGGGCCTGGGACCAAGAGGCCACCGGCGGCAGCAACGGCCTTCGACGCCGCCTGAGGTGACGGCCGAGCCGGCACGAGCGTCCTCTGCTTCTCCTCCACTTCGCGGATGACGGCGACTGGTCCCCAGCGTCGGCCGCAGCCCAGGATGCTGCCTCCTCTCCCCGGGCCGAGGACTCGCCCCTCCGCACTCAGGGCCCCTCTGGCCCCCCCGTGGGGTCCGCGTCGCCAGCGCCCCGGCTCTGTGCTTCGGGGCCGTCAGGGGGACGTGAGCTCTGGCACCGCGGCAGCGGACCCGACAGCCGAGGCGGCTGTCCAGGGGCTGGGAAGGCGGGTGCAGGGTGGACATGTGGGCGGAGGGAGACGCGCGCCCCCCGCAGGATGGACATGGTGCCTGTGTTCATCACACTCCTCAGCGGCACGCAATTTAAAGCTTGCCAGTGGTTTGTATCTGGAATTTTCTGTTTAATTTTCCATTATTTTCAGACCAAGGTTGACCCTGGGTAAGTGGAGCTGCAGGTTGGGGAACGACTCTGGGGGGACGAGGGGGAGGTGGCCGAGGGTGGCACGGAGGCTGTGACGGGCGGCCACACTCTGCCCGCTCTGACGGCCCAGCCTCGGGCGCCCGTCGGCCTCTCAGCGGAAGGGGGCGGGCGGGTCCAGACGCCCCCAGCGGCCCCACCTCCATCTCCCCTCCCCCGGCCTCTGCCTTTCTCTGCGTTAGTGAGAGGACGCGGCGTGCCACGTTTTCCCTACCACGTGGGACACGGTCACCATGGTTTTGGAACCTCATAAGCGACCGTGAACACTCCTCGGCAGCCCTGCCGTGGGGCCTCCCTGAGGCCACTTTTCTGTCACTCCAGACACGCCGCTGAACCAGGCCCCCCAGCTGGCACTCCTGGCCAGCTGCACCCCGACGACACGGATCTCACGATGATCTATGCAGCTGCCTGTCAATCACACGCCCACAAGTGCTGTGGCAAAGTCGAGCACACCACTCCCGCCACGAGTTCTCCCCACAGGCTTGGTGCTGCCCGAGACAGTGTGTCCTGCTGAACATCGGGTGAGCACGTGTGGCAGTTCAAGAAAAAAGGTGAAGTCGACGTTACCGTGCTACACGTGACCCAGGACGTCTGACACGGCACTTCAGCGCGTCAGCCCCATGACGGTCACTAACAAGGCCGTTTACGCCTTTTCCGTGCCGTCCGGACGGACGCATCCGGGCGCCGGGGCCTCGGCCCGCGTGTGGGGGCCTGGTCCCGGTCTACGCCGGCCCCCTCGGCCGTGGGTGCATGCACGCTCGTGCACACGTGTGAGCAGGCTGAGGGGCAGACAGCTGGGAGCAGCTGGGGTGCCCCCACCTTGCCGCGGCCTCCCCGAGCGCCCCCTGCAGCATGCGGGACGCCGGCCCGGTGTCTGCACGGCACACCTACCTCCCACTCCTGGAAGAGGCGGATCAAGTACTCGTAGTTCCGAGCACGCAAGGCCAGGTGGTCGATGAGCAGCAGCATGCACAGGGGGTCCTCGTCCGGCTCCAGGCTTGAGCGGGGAGGCAGAGGGAGGCAAACCTGAGTGGGCCAGTGTGGGCGCCCACGGGCCTGTGGCCACCAAGGACGGGGCCGGCGCCCCTGCCGGACGCTTACCTAAGGATGAGCTTGCAGTACTCCAGCGCCGTGCGCGGGCAGCCACGCTTCTCCAGGAAGCTCATCTGCTTGTACAGGGCCAGGTAGAAGCTCCTAGACCCAAGAGAGTTCCCTGTGAGCTAGGGCGGCCGCAAGGCACAAGGCCATGTCTCCTGGGGGCCTCGTGAGCCGTGTCCGCCCTCTGCTGGCTGGCTGCGTGGGCATGTCCTGTGTGGCCTAGTCACCGTGACCGCTCAAGAAGGTCCCTGTGTCCGCAGAGGTGAAGCTCTGTTCACACTATGCAGCCCTGTGTGCATCTATGTGCAGAAAACCAAGCTTTCTTGTTAGCTGGAGCTTTTAGCATCTTGGATATTTTTGCGTTTTTTTTTTTTTTAACCATTTATCGCCTAAGAGAACAGTTAAAATCTCCCATGTAATTCCAATCTTAATTGATACTCAAATTTCAATAGTTGACATTAGCACTGTTGTTGTGACTTGAATGCCTGGGAACATTGTATCTCGTAACCTGTCTCAAAGAACTAAGAATTTAATGGAAGAGACCAAAAAAACCCAACACATCCAGCAGAGAAAATTCAGACCCAGCACTCAGTGCAGACAAAGGGCAGAGGGCAACAGCATGCCTGGGACCCAGGACAGAGGGTGGGGCAGCGGGTAGGCTGCTGAGGCCACCAGGCCTGACCCGGCGAGGCTTGAGAGGGGGCTGAGGGCGGGAGTAGGGTCTGTGAGAAGAGTCACATGTGCACGACCATTCAATGCAGGGTACAGGGCCAGGCTGAACTCAAGCTACTGATTTAAGATCATGCACACAAAGCATCACAGCGTGCTGTAAACTCCCGGGGTCCTTTAGCCCAAAGACACAAGAGAACACAATGACAGACCGCACGGTGAAGAGGCTGAGCAGGCTCGCTCCTGACACAGAAGACAGCTGGGCCCGGGCCAGCCTGAGCCCCGCGTCCTTGAGCCCGGCCCTTCTGCATGCAAGCTTTAAACACGGTCCTGGTCCGGGACCTCCCGAGGACAGCCCAGGCCACCTGCTCCTGCGTCGCCCACACTCCTGTCGCCTGTGACGGCTTCAACACCCCGGAGGAAGAGCAGTGCATGTGGCGCCTGTGAGGCCCCGGGCGGCTGGCTCACCTGTTCTCAGGTCTGCGGTAATCCAGCCGGCAGGTCCCACTGGTGAGGCTGAACAAGGGGTGGAAGGCACACTCCATGCTGTACAGCGCTCGCTCTGAAAGCCACACGAACAGCAGGGGACAGCGTCACGGCCACTGGGCAGCGACTGCAACCCCATCCTGTGCGGCTCGCAACAAGGAGCGCTCTGGAAGGAAAGAGGCCATGTCGCTGGGACTTTGGGGAGAGACAGAGCACAGATGTGACCTCGGGGATCACTGGGCCAGTCTGCATTGACTTCAACCACAGGGTCCGAACCAGCAGCACCAAGACTCTAGCCAGAGAAATGCAAACACACGTCCTCACAAAGCCCATCCGCACATGTGCCGGCCGCTCGTTCACAAGGGCCAGACGCGGGAACAGCCCGGGCACCTCCCAAGTGCTGGTGAGGAATAAAACGTGGTCAGTTCACACAGCGGAACATCACTCCGCTGTTAACGGATGCGAATGAAAGAAATCAGAGAGAGACGCGTGTTAAATGAGCCTATTGATAAGAAATGTCCAGACCGGCAAACCCAGAGACAGGAAGAAGACGTGCCGGGGGCTGGGGACCGGGAGGTGACAGCTGATGGGCTGCGTTACTTTTTAGGTCATGAAAATGATCTGGGATCTACGAGGCTGTACAACTCTGGCACCTACTAAAAACCCGTGAACTGTATGCTTTAAATGGGGGAATTTTATGAATTATATCTCAAGAATAGTCCGGCAAACCCGTCTGTATCCCGTCACCGCGTGAAACAGCATCGGGGCCGCTGGCCTCTGCGACCCTCCGGAGAAGGGACTTGGGGCCGGGAGCAGCAGGGTGGCTGCGGGGCTCACCGACGAGGTCGCGGGCCATCTCCTGGTCCTCCTGGAAGCGGCAGGCGTCGCTGAGCTGCAGCAGGGAGTCCACGTGGTAGGGGCTGGTCTGCAGCAGGACCTGCGCGGAGCGGGCAGCTGGCAGGGCTCGGGGCATGCGCCGGCGGCACCCGGCCCCGGGCCTGTCTTCTCCTCAGGCGTTTACACCTTGAGGAAAGTATGGCCAGGGGTGGTGAGGCCCGGTCCCTGACGTGATTCAAAGCGGGAGCTTGGGTCCCAGGGCCCAGGTGTCTCCCACGCCCCGGGAAGGAGCGGCCGGTCCCCAGGTGGGGCGGCCGTGGCGGGCCGGGGCGCGTGGGGCCCACGCACCACAATGTTGCTGGGCTCCATGGAGTCCACGGCGGCCGTGAAGCGGTGCTGCGTCTGCTGGTAGTCCTCGCTGTGCTCGAACGCGAAGAACGACAGGCCCCTCCTGGACTCCAGCAGCCGCATCGACAGGCCTGGGGAGACCGCCCCGTCAGCCAGTGCCCCCAGGCTGCCGGGCTGCCTGCCGGCGGCTGGGCCACAGCAGCCAGCCTCCCTGGCCTCTTCCTAGGACACTTCCCCGGGGGCTGCGGACACAGTGCCGACATCCCAGGATGACAGCCATGAGGACCGCGCAGCTGCCTGCTGTCCAGCCCGGCTGGCTGCAGACACTGTCTGCTGAGGGCCAAGACTGGGTGGCACAGAGGACAGTGTGGGGGCCGGGCCGGGGCCGAGGAGATGGTGGTCATGGCCCACGCCTGGACGCCCTTCCCCTCTGCTCCTCATGCCGGGCTTCGGTGTTTCTCCCGATGAACCCAGACACTTCCGTCTCCTTCCGGTCCCTTCCTGGAGTAGGTCAGTGGTTCCAGGTGATCCGGGGCTCGCTCTCTCCTGACTGCCGCACCAAGGTCCATGCCCCAGGGGACCACACGGCTAACGAGCCCCCACCCCTGCTGGTGCTCAGGGCAACCGCGCCACCCCTGGCTCTGAGAGTCTGAGGCTCCCAGACGCACTGTAGGTCATGCGGCCAGGCAGCCCTCACCTGGCGGCTAGCCCCCAACCCCCACGCAGACCTCCTGCACGGCTGTGGTTTCTCTTTAAGTGTGCTCGCTACTTTGCAACAAAATATAAAAGATCACACTTTAAAAATGAACTTGATTGCTTGCTATGGCATAGTATGCACAGGAAAAAAGAAGATGGGAGGCCAAAGCTGCATTAAAATGTGGTCAAGAGAAAACGCAGTGGGCGTGGGGGTCTGTCTCCCCCTCCACCCCACACTGGGGTGCTCCTTCACACAGAGGAGAGGCCTGGCCGAGCAGGTTCCAACCCCAGTGGCACCCTGTGTCAGCCAAAGCACAACCCCCACAGCTCTGCAGCCCCTCACCTGGTTTGGTGTACCGGGGCCAGGTGCTCTTAGGGGTCGTCAGCCACGTACACTTGGGGTACACACGCTGTCTCTGCCGTGGCCTGGAGGGGCGGGACACGGCACAACCTCACCTTCGCTGCCGACTTCTGCGGGGGCTGCTGAGCAAGGCCGTGGGGCAGGCAGGGCGGGGGCAGGCGCGACAAGGACGCACGCGGACCGCGCCAGCAACGGAACGCGAGCCCAGCCGGACGCCACTGGGAACCATGACCTAAACCACCAGCGACCAGAGAAAGAGAACAGGGACACGGAAGCCATGGTCCAGTAGAGCAGCAAGGAAGTGAAAGGAAAGGAAAGCTGAGAACCGAAGTCAGAGACACCAGAATGAGCGCGGCGCGCAGGGGAGGCGCGGGGCCAGGCTGGGGGCGGGGCGGGGCCAGGCTGGGGGCGGGGCGGGGCCAGGCTGGGACAGGGGGCGGGGCCAGGCTGGGGCAGGGGCGGGGCCAGGCTGAGGGTGGGGCGGAGCTGGGGGCGGGGCCGAGCGCCCACAGCCTAAGTGCTCCCTCAGCGCCCCTCTCCCGAGACCCAACCCCGCCACGACAGCACAGGAGAAGCGCGGGCCGTTCACTGACACCAGCACGTGTCTGCGCGACAGCTAGCCGGACAGAAAGTTTTAAAGAGATAAATGTAACACAAGAAAAACAGTAAATGTAATTACTATCGATAACTTGAATTTGCACAGAAAGAAGAACAGGTGAAAACGTAAAGCAATGGCAGAAATGGACCGAGCAGATGTAAACAAATGAAGCCAGGGTGGGAAGAGGTAAAACGCCTGCCCAGGGCAGTCCAGGTGACAAAGGGCAATATTCTAAAGCAAAGATGTTTCCCATTAATAGTCTCCAAGAAGACAAGGTCAGAAACCCTTATGTCATGAATAACACCAAAAATAAAAGCAAAACAAGGTAAATAATATTCGAAATGCAAGGGAAATGTGGGCAAATAACATGAAAAAATCCTCAATCCTCAAAGAACAGACAAGGCACCAAGACTGCCTTCTGTCTGCACCTTAAAGCAGCCGCAGCTGCTCCGTGGGGGGCGGAGGCAGCTCGGCTGCCCTGCAGGGTGGCGGGGGACACGCAGCCAACCGGATCGGGACGCCTGTTCCCGGGGATTCCACCAGAAACGCCAGCACAGACACCGGGACCACAGCCAACACACCGCCTGGCGCCCGTCGGGAGGCGGAGACCTCACGGCAGCAGGGCCCGAGGAGGCAAGCTGTGTGCGCACAGAGGTCCTGGGGAGGCCACCGCCCGCCTTGAACGGATCTCTGGGGGTCGAAGCAGACAATTCTAAACTGCTTGAATCTTTAATGAAAAGTATGTAGTTCTACAACTAGAAAAAAGATGTGCTTGAAAAGACAAAGTTCTGTGTGTGTGCAAAGCCCCAAGGACTGGGCTCTTGGTGGCCTGTGTCCCCGCAGACCACCCGCACCGACCCACGGGCCGAGCCCGGCTCTGCGTGGTGCCGATGGCGCCGCCCACTCGGAGCTGCTCCTTCTCTGAAAGGAGGCCCGTCCCGGAACCTCACCTTCCGTCAGCTGCGCTGCTGACTGAGAAGCAAAAATCCTGCCTAAGATTTCGGGGCTAGAAACTCAACATTTCGGGCTTCTTAGGCCTCTGTGGGAGACAGGGTGGGGTCAGCGCCCGTGACCACAAACGAGGTTGGACACCAGCTGTGCCCTGGACACCCCCAGCCCCTCCCCTCTGGGGCTCGGGGGACCCTCTGCAGTTCCCTCAGCCCAGGGCCCTTACCTTTGCTCACCCAGGACAGCTCGGGCACCAAAGTACCTCTTCAGTTCCGTGTCTGGATTCAAGTGTCTAGAAAATGGGAAAATGAACAGAAAAATGGAATTGAGTTCTTTTACAACAATTCCGAGATTTTTAGAGTGTCACGTAAAGACCCACAAGGAAAACCACACGTGGCCTGCTCCCTCTCGAAACACGGCTGCCCCCGCCAAGGCCAGGCGGAGACCTGCACAGGTCACCACTAACTCAGGGAAGGTCGGCTTATTTTGGGGGGTGGCAGGGGGCTCATTCATTCATCGCAGGATGGCACCCTGCTTTAGCACTGTCCAGAAAGAGTGTTTCCACTTACACAAAGCTAGGGGAAAGGGCCCCGAAATGGAGAAACTCCCCTTTTCCTCTTTCTCCTTGTTCCTATGTCCTAATGCTTGAGAATAAACTCATGTCGATTTTAAGTAAAAAACAGTACATTTTCTTCCTCCGAGGCGCGCTTCCTCACCACAGAGCCGGTGGTGACAGCCAGGAGGGGCGGGGCAGTACCTGTGCTCCACATACAGGACATGCTTCTTGGCGCTCAGGGGTGGCGGGCCCGGGTGCTGTGACCCGCTGCAGTCCTCGATCCTCTCCAGGACGCGGTCGATGTCCTCCAGCCCGCTCTCCTGGAGGCCAACCCGACAGGGCACTCAGCCCACCCAGCACGTTAAACGTCTCACAACCAGTGACAGGATGGTTTGCTTGTATGAAGAGCAAGCCTCCTACGGTCTACTTCCTGACGCGGCAAGCCCGTGATTTAGCGGGGGGGTGGGGGGGGCCTTCCTGAGGGGTGGCTCAGGGGAGACAGAGCAGTAGAGCCACGGGGCCTCCAGCGACTGCGTCACATGCCCACAGCCCTCCACATACAGGGGCTCTCCCTGCTTCAGGGGACCGAGCTGGGGCTTGTGACTCTCAACAGTCACAAAGCCACACCTCTGTTCAGGACAAACAGAAGTGGACACCAAGGCCCCCAGGGCAATGATGGGAAAGTATTTTCTGATGACTCACTGCATTTGGGAGCATCTACATCCCGCCATCGAAGGGGTCTGTGGCACTAGGACAAGGTCAGGGCCAGGGCACAGGTCAAGAAGAGGCTGACAGAGGCAGGGTGGGGCCGTAACGCTCGAGGACCAAGTGGACAAACCAGCAGCGAGATCTGGCACAGAACGGCATTTCCACGACCTCTGCAGCCCTCATGCCCAGGGGAAGCCGCTGAAGCATCAGATAAAAACAGTGTGTCCTCAACCGCCCTGAGGGACAGCCAGACACGCAGGGCTCCCTGACATACCGACGTTTCCCCTGAAGTACTTTTCTTGTTTTTCTGTTTCTTTTTCTTCTTTCGGAGTTTGCCACTTGCATTTGGCTAAAAAGAAAAAGAAAAAAAAAATGCACATCTTAATCAAAGGAGAGAGACAATAAAATCTTACCCCTGAGAACCAAGGCAGCAAGCTGCAGAGGAGCACAGGACACAGGCACATCGTCCCCTCCCTGCCACCCGGGGGTGTCCTGTGAGCTCACCTACTTCTCAGCAACGACAAGCACCTCCCACCGCTCTCCCCGACTGGGGTGTGACGCCCACCTTCCTCTCCCACCCCGACGGCTACCAGTCTTGAGGACTCTATGCGAATCTCGTCAGAGCTCCCCAGGAAACTCTGGGGCACCTGGGCGATGAACGAAAGAATTCAGGGGCAGGCGGCAGGCAGCACGGCACCTGCTCTGGGGCAGTCGCCCCGTCGGCCACCGCTCCGTCTTCCTGGGCCTCGGCACTCCCACTGTGGGACCTCCTTTTGTTCCCTGACACCACGGCATCTGTGAGCAGACAATCGGACCTCTCCCCATTCACCACAGGTCCCTCCTCGAGGTCCTCAATGTTTATCTGGAGAAACAGGTGGGAGAGAAGGGCGTTGGCACACGCCTGGTCCCGGCTGCACACTGGTCCAGAGAAGCCCCTTCGCAGGCGTGGCGGAGCGGGGGGGGGGGGGGGGCTGAGTGGGCTCCTCCAACACCGCCCAGGGGCGGGGGCGGGGCAGGCACGCCCGAGGCCCCTCGCTTGCCAGCACTGGCCTTCTGCACACAGGCGGATCTGGGTGCCTCAGTCAGAGAACCGCGCTGTGCTGGGTCCCCGCCCAGATTCTCGAAAACGGGACAGTGGTGAAAGAAACGAGCCACCTGCACACACAGCACAGCGGGTCTCAGGGGGCGTGTTAGACGGGGGCGAGCCCCAGAAGCTCACACTAAACACTCACGCACTCACACACACGCTCACACACACCCCCACATGCTCAAACACATGCTCACACACTCACACACCCACGTGCTCACGCACACACTCACATGCTAAACATGGACACTTCGCACGCACACTCACACATTCACGCACACACTCATGTGCTAAATGCACACACTCACACACACACTCGCACACTCTCACACGCTAAACACACACTCACGCTCACACACACTCACACACTCACGCACTGGAGGCAGTGGGGCAGGGGAGGAGCAGACATGGGTACGAGTCACTGGAAAAGTCCTGGCCCTTTAGGTGATAAATCGATCAACAAATAAAAGCAGCCAATGGGGACCAATAACTACCATGCTTCGGGGGTCAGACTTGTCGGGCCGCTCTGGTTCACTCAAGACCAAAACCAAATAAATAAAACTGTGCTCAATTTAAAACATTTGGAAAATACAAAGCTCAAATAAAAAAAAAAATTAGCATCTACTCCAACTGCACGACCCTGAGAGAATTTAAAAACTAAAGCTGAGACCAGGCTGCCCTTGGTGAGTTTTCTCTGCTGGGAACGAAGGCGACGTGCTCACCGCTGTCTCGGGTGGAAGGCGTCTAAGGAGAGCGAGCAGGGACAGGCGCGCACTGCTTGGTCTCACTCCCCTCTCCGCGTGGCAGGGATGAGGCCCGAGCACTTTGTGCTCGTCTGCCTAGCAAGTCCATAGATCTTCCTTTAATAAAGAGCGCCTGATTTGAAGACACGGGAATTCTACCAAAACGGGGTCTGCCATGCACCATGGTCGTGTTGCGGCGACTCCCACCAGGACGCCTCCTGCTGCGAGGTGGCATCGGGGCAGCCAGGGGCCCGGGATGGTCCAGCTGGTTCAGCTCTGGGAGCAAAGGAGGGAAACTGGAGGGAGGCCTGCTGGGGACATTGCCCTGAGCCTGCCCTTCCCCCGGCACCCCACAGACGGTGCCAACGCCACCCAGGGAGCTGGGTGCTGGCTTCCTTTTATTAGCTCATGTTCGCTTCCTTTAAAAAATCCTTGTTTTTAGCCCCGTTTTGAAACTCGAGGTGTTCTGAGGAATTCGGATTCATAAGCTCAGAGCGAGCACACACATGGGGCTCTCCGACGACACTCGGCTCTGCCTGCCGATGTGCACGTGTGGTCGCGGCCTGCCGCGCAGGCAGCAGCACTGACCGCCGTCCAAAGCTGCCGCCTTGTCAGTCTCAGAGTGCCGCGCGGGGGACCATGTCAAGAGGACCGTCTGCCCCACCACAGGTGTGCCTGCCAGCACTCTGCAGGGCACGGCCTGAAGGGCAGCCCGCGGAATGCCAGGCAGGACTTGTGTCTTGGGCGGGAGGGGCTGATTTTTTAAAAATCTGGGCATAATTTACATATCGGCTGAGATGGATCCATGATACAGTGAGTTCTGGCAACTGCACAGGTAGGCGCCCCACACTCTCACCAAGATGTAAACAGTCCTGTTCCCCCAGAAATGTACGCCTCCCACCACCCGCACAGGCGTCCCCCGCCGGCCCTGGCCACACCGCTGAGATCCCTCTGGCACGGATGACCCCTGCCTGCCACACAGACCGGCCGGGAGCACGCACGCCCTCCTCGGTCCGCCTCCGCACACAGCACGGTGTCCTCAGCTCACCCGCCTGGCGGGCACCAGGTCACCAGGACGCACATCGGGCTCTGCTTGCCGGGCATCTAAGCTGTCCCCACTGGGCTTTTATAAGTGATTCTGCTGTGAACTCACGGAGACGTCTTTGGGGCAGTGTCTAGAAGTGCAATTACTGGGTGAGAAGGTATAAGGTTCATGCTTGACTGTCTGACCTGCAGCCAAAACGGCCCCACGACTTGACCCTTCCCAGAGAAGTAGGCCGGCCCCCCTTTCTCAGCTGGCACTTCCGATTTTGGCTGTCCTAGCGGGCGGACAGTGGCCCTGCACCGCAGGCTGGGACTGCTGGCCTGGCCAGTAACGCCGAGCTCTGCCTCCTGTGACCTCTGCCGTCTGGGCCATGCCTCTTTACTCTCGACGACATCTGTGATGAGCAGAACAGTTCAACGTTTTGATGAAGTCCACTCTGTCAACCCTCCTCGGGATCCGACAGCGCCTCCTGGGCCCAGCCGAAGCCTTGGCGGCCCTGAAGCCGCCGTGGTCCTCTGCTCCACTGTCTCTGGGAAGCTGCTCTGTGGCCCACCTTGAACACGGGACTGCGGGGGTCGGGGGCAGGGCTCGAAGCGCCTTTGTTCCCAGGCCTGAGAGCAACTCCGCACCACTCGCTGCTGTTCAGAGGTCACTCGACGTAGACGTGCACGAGCACGACTCCGCCCCTGCATTTCCGGTTTTGTGTAGACCTGTTTGTCCATATTTCTGCCGACCGACACTTGTCTTCCTGCTTTGTTTTCAGTGACCGCCCCAGAGTGGACACGAGACCTTCGGCGCAACGTCATGTCGCCTCACGTCCAGCGCGACGGCGTTTCTGCGCCCGCCTCCACCTCCGCACACCGCCGTCACGGGCTTTTATGTCGGACACCCAGCAACACGCACTTCTGCGTCACGACTGCCATCCTCTGACGGGAACTGAGAAGAGGAAACCCCGCTGCGCGCTGCTCCCAGCAGCCCTCGCCGGGCCTCTCCCCCTTCCGAGGAAAACGTCCTTCAACATTTCTCTCAGTGTAGGCCTCCTGGCAACAAATTGTCTCAATTTTTGTCTATATAAAAATATCTTTATTTCATGTTTGTTTTTGAAAAATATTTCACTGGATATAAAATGCCGGGTTAATTTTTTTTTATTTTTTATTTTTTTCAGCGCTTCGAGCCTGCTCTCCCGGTCTTCTGGCCTTCCGGGTTCCTGCTGAGAAGCCAGTCACCGTCCCTGCCGGCTTCCCTGTGGACGACGTGTCTTTCTCCAGCTACTTCATAGCGTTTTCTTCACCACGGGCTTTTAGCAATTTGATTACGATTCATTTTTTTGTCCTTTTACATTTATCCTGCTTGGGGTTTGCTGAAGTTCTTGGATCTGTGGGGTTTTCTTTTATGTCAAATTTGGGAATTTTTCCACCACTGTTTCATCATTCATTCATTCATTCATTCATTTATTGTCCAATTCCTCTTTTCTCTGGTTCTGCTACTCCAATTATAGATACATTACACTGCTCGCTATTACCCTACAGTATACTGAGACTCCATTTTCCCCCTTTCTGGATCGTTGGACAGTTTTTTGCCCTAATTTCCAAGATCACTCTTTTCTGCTATTGAGACTACCGAGTGGATCATCCGTTTCGGATACTGTACCTTTCAGTCCCCGGACTTGCTCTTTCGACAGTTGCTATTTCTCTGAGATTCTCCCTTATCATGCTCGTGGTTTCCTTTAAGCCCTTGCATGTGTGCCTGCGCTGTCCTAGGGGCGCATCTAACTCCGCCGTTGGTCACTCCTGAGTTTGTCCCCGCTGACCGACTCTGCTCCTGGTTATGTGGCATTTTCCTTCCTCTCCACTCGTCTGGTGACTTTCAGAGTGTGCTTGACATCACGCTACTGCACGGCTGGATGGCTGGACCTGCGCCCTGTCCTCAGTAGAAACAGCAGTTCGTTCAGGCAGGCAGTTAACTTACTTACATACTAGCACGTTCCCTTCGAACTTTATTTTCAGCTTTCTTGAGGCAGGGCCAGGACACTTTCCTGGAGGGCACAGCAGCGCCAGTCCTCAGGAGTGGCCTCACTGAAGCCCGTACCGATGCCGAGGCCTTTCGGCGAGGGCTCTGCGTTCTGCTGGGTGACGGCCAAGTGTCTTCCCACCTCTGTGGGTGCTGGCCACAGCTGGCCTCAGCCCCTGCCAGCTGTCCTCCCCGGAGGCGGTTCCTGCCCGACAGAGCGCAGCATCGTGCCCGAGACGCGAAGCAGACTTTCGGAGCCCCTTCTCTTCCGTCCCCGCCCCACCAACCCAGCCACCTTGGTGGACCCCGAATCTGTCTCAGCTCTGTGTCCCCGCCACGTCCCCTGTGCCTGAGCTGGAAAGCTGGGTCGATGGGCTCCTCGGACTGCTTCACCTCTCTCGGGGGCCTCAGGTCTGCCGTGCCTATTGTCTACTGTCTGAAAACAGCCACGTCACGTATTTTGCTCAGTTTTATAGTTGTTCACAGCAAGCAGCCATTCCAGGACCAGTTATCCTGCCATTCTGCGGGTGCTCACCCACCACTTGCTTCACCGAGATGGTTGTTCGCTCTGCACAGAAGCGCCTGTCGGTGCAGGGCCCGTGGGCACCACTACAAGTGCAGCTGGGAGGAAGAGGAGTCGCCGTTCCCCCTGGGAGAGGGGAGCCGCCCGAACGTCCGGTGCTAATAAAAGCTAAAAAAAAAAAAAATACTCTAGACATGCTAACTCCATCTCTGATTAAATGCTTCTGTGACTGTGAATCCAGGGGTTTTGCCGCTGTTACAGCAAAGGACCAGAAGCAACTGGACAACAAACAAAGACGGAGCTTCGCAACCTCAGACCCTCGTTCCAGCCAAACGGCGGCCCCAGCACTGAAAGGTGCTTTGGAGGAAGTTTATCTTTTTTTATTTACGCAATTTAAATTTATTTAAATGACTTCCAGGGAACGGTCATTCGACTGCACGTGAAAACAGAGACGTACACACATAATTACCTGTAAAATACTACTCCTCCTCACTTACAGAGGGAATTTTTCCATGCTACAGTATAAATTCTGGTAGTGTTTAAAAGCGTGTTTATGAGGCTTGCGTCAGCTCTTCAGAGGGGTCCTTCACCCAGCGAGCGCTGCAAATTCTCTTCTGCAGCATTATTTTTAATGCTTGCGCCAGATCTCATACAGCAAAACTCAAACTTTACAATTAAAGCAACTGCACCTACTACATAAAAATGGCACCTCAACAAAGTTGGTTTTTAAAACCCACTCTGAATGAAGTAGGAAAAACGACTTCTAATCTGTGGCTGGAGAAGCTCACCTCAGAGGCAGCAGTGAGCAGTCAGAGCCCTGCCATAACGAAGGAGGGGCTTCTCTGCTGTCCCCCCGGAAAGGAGGCCCCGGGGACGTTTCTGAGTGCAGCGTGAAAGGCCACACATCCTACTTACGTTCTACTGCGCCTTCACTGGGTTTCCACCGCCCCTTGACGCTTACATTTGTTGAGTGCTGACCACGTGCCCAGCACACGTAGTTCACTTAGTCCTCAGGACAGCCACATGAGATAAATCAGATCATCCCCAAGAAATATGGAAACCAAAGCTTGCATTAGGTACACCCACTGAGGGCCGGATACCATCCTGGGCGATGGGGACACATTAGGGAACAGGGAAGCCTCTGTTCTCATAAAGCTTACACTCCAGCGGTCGGAGACAAGCAACACAAAATGAAAGGAACGCACAGGTAATGGTACAGTATGTCCTATAACTGCCAGGGAGGAAGGGGCGGGAGCGTGGGGTGGCTGCGGAGAGGGTCGGCAAGACTCAGAAAGTGATGTCCACACAAAGCCTGAGGGAGGACAGGGAGTGAGCTACGTCACATCTGCGTATGGGGCGCTGCAGGCAGAAGAGACGACGCAGGAAATCACTGTGACTGGCACACACTGAGATCAGGAAGAGACGAGGTGGCAGAGCTTCTGTCAGGCCAGGCGGCCTGGGGCCACCGGGAGGTTGTGAAGAAGGGGGCGGAGATCAGGCGCATGCTGAGCAGTGCCACTGTGGCCGCTGTGCTCAGACAGACCACAGGGGGCCAAGAGGAGGAGCAGGAAGGACGGCGACAGCCCAGGCGCTGCACTGGGGCCGCCGCGGACTGCCCAGCGGCCCGCATGCGGTGTGGGAGAGCAAGCCCAGGCACGCCTCCCAGGCTGCCGGCCGTGGCTTCAGGACGAGTGCAGACGGCCTCGACAAGGGGCAGGCCGACGGAGGCAGAAAGGGCAGCGAGCGCTCGGACACACTGCGTGTGGGATGTCTGCAAGACACCTAGGAGGAGACAGACCTTGAGCTGGATGTGCGTGTCCAGAGACCAGGAAGGAGGTCTGAGCTGGCGAGACCAACGTCTTTCCAGAACTCAGAAGAGACCACGCACAGCAAAGCCCTGGCAGGTACAGCCCTCGGGTCCCTCTGAAGTGGCCAGGTGCATGGGGCCGCATAAGCGTCCTTCCTCTGCAGTCACATGAGCACCTGCCATTGCTCAAACTGCCCCAAACGCCCGCCCAGCCACTCCCCCTCCTCGCTTCCTCAGCAAGAATATATTAACTTTGCTGCAAAGACACATGCCACGGCCTAAGAGGGCAAGTTTTAAGGCAGGAAGCCTGGGTTCACATGGCAGGAGGCACTACCTCCTTTGTACAACGGGGACAATATGACCTCTTTCCAAAACTATGACAATCACATGGCATAGCAACACTGTCCGGCCGTATAAATGTCCTCCAAAGAACAGCCACTGTTGTTAAAAGCTAAATCTGGCCAGTGTGGGATAAGAAGGTGCCACCTGCTCAAAGGCCCAGGAACATGGCCTGTGGCTCCAGCATGCACTGACCAACCACAGCCTGTCAACAAGGGGTGAGAAAGAAGACGAGTGTTTTGAAAGAAGTCAGAACAACTACTGGCAAATGTAAGGATAAACGATGTGATGGGAGTCCTGGGGGATGTGGCCTGCTGCGGGCCGACCGCTGTGGGAGCCAGGTGATGGGCCGCCAGGGTGACTCTGCAACTCCACTTTTGCATGTCTGGAATTTGCCATAATGAAATTAAAAAGAAAGAAATGACAAGAAATAGGGTAGAGGATAGGGAGTTACCTTCAGTAAGAGGGGCATGTGAGAAGATGAGGAACTGACTTCAGTTCCAGCGCCACCGTAAACTACTAGGCGAGGCTCTCTCAGCAAGAGGGGGCACTGAGCACCCCTAAGCCACGCCCACACCATTTATGATAGGGGCCTTAACCTGGCAATTTCAGGAGAAGTTGGGAGAAACTGCAAGACCGCGAGAGCTTACAAAGGGTCGCTGGTTTCTCACGACCTTCAGACCTACTGCTATGTGTTCAACCATCCTGCAAACAGCCACCGTGTCCCTACCGTGCATCAGGCGCACGCTGCTGGCGATACGAGGTAAGCAAAACGCACATTACCTGCCCCACAAGGAGGTCAGAGAAGCGAGAATAAGGTGATGCACACACATGCAAAGCTACGGACTGAGGCCAGCGCTCAGGAGACGCCGGTGCGAGTTTATTCCTTCGGTTCACATCTACTGGGCTGTTCCTCGGTGCCAGACACCGGGCTGTGGGGGACGCGGTGATGAGCAAGACACCAAGTCCTGGGTTGCGAGGCGTAAAGGAGTGTGTCTGTAAAGCCCCTGCAAGTGCCTGGCGTGGAGGTGGAAACTAAGGCAAGGACCCCCGAGCCCCCGAGAGTGAAGCCCCGCCCACCGCGCTAAGCCCCGCCCCAACAGAGCAGCCACGCCCACTCCGCCGCACCCCCCACGCCCGCCGCGGCCGGGACGGACGTGGCCACGCCCACGGCCACGCCCCGGTGACCTCAAGCCACCGCCCACTCCCTTCGCCCCGCCCCCCCGCTGCAGGCCAGACGCCCCCGCCGCCCCGCCCCGTGACGTCACGGCCTCGCCCCGCGCAGACCCACTCGCACGCCGCCCCAGCCCAGGTAGCCCCTCTCCTCACCAGCTCGAACCGGTTGTTGACCCGGACGCCCTCCTTCCCTGAGCTCTGGGGACGCCGGCCACCTGGCCCCCGCTTTGGTCCTTCTTCTTCCGCATCGTCATCATCACGGAGGACAAACTGCAGGGCGCCGGGCCCGAGGGGCTCCTGGCCGCGCTGTTCCCCTCTCAGCCTCCGGAGGGCCCGTCGCGACATAGGACCCAACGGCCACTGACGTCTGGGGACTGGAAGAAGAGCAGAAAAGACAGTGGCCGGCGCGCCTGCGCACTGAGCGCGCGCTGGCGCGAGCCTGGCGTGTCGCTTCTGCGCGCTGCGGCGGCCCGGGACTTCCTGCTCGGCAGCCGCGGCGGCGGAGGCGGGCGGGCGTGTCCGGACGAGCTCTCGCGCGAGTTGGGTGCCGCCGCGTCAGGTGTCTCCGACCCGACCCTTCGGGAGGCGTGTCCGCGACTCACGTCGGGCTGGGACGCGGGAGCGGGGCGCACAGGCTCCGAGCTTCCTGCACCCGGGATCTAGACCCCGTTCGAGTTCGGGCCGGCGGGGCGGAGGAACATGCAGGTGGGGCCAGGTGAGGGGGCGGTGCGCGCAGGCGGCGCACGGCTGCAGGGCGTTCCGGGTGGCGCTGCGCAGGTGACAGCCGGAGAGACCTGGAGGGCCCTAGTCCCCGCTCTGCACGCCCCGCCTGTGTCTCCTCGGTCTGTCTCCACTGCTGCAGGCGGGTCAGCTCCCTCTATATAAATAAGCTCATCCCAAAGCTGCGGAGCCCTGGACAAACCCCACCTCAGGATAGACGGACACCGAACCTTAGGGGCCGTCGATCATTAATGCGCCCCGGGAGATGCAAGTGCGACTAAATATGACATTCCGCGGTCTGAGGTGGAGGCTTGCGTGCAGCCCAGCCTCCTGGGAGGTGTTTTCAATAAAGACAAAGGCCCCGGAGACTTCGAGGTGGGCGTCGGATTTTAAAAAGCTCTTCAGAGATTAAAATGCGCAGGCAGGATGGAGAACCGCACTGCGCAGGTCCAGATGCGAGAGCAAGATGACCTGGCGTGGGGTAAGGCCCCCTCCCTCCGCGACAGGAGAGGGCACCCTTAAGCGTGGGGATGGCTGTCTCCACGGATCCAGGCCAAGCACCCTACTAAATTCTTACCCCATCCTGCGGGGCAGGTACTGCCGCCCCCTTTCACAGGTAAGGAAGCTGGCAATCAGTGACCCGCCCAGGTAGAATCGGGTTTGCCTGCCTGTTATAGGTTCCGCAGTTCGTATAAGTTCGTGCCTGTGTGTGCGCGCACGTGCCCCGTTGCATGCATGGCTGGTCCGTCAGCCCGTATTGGCAACTAGGACCGTGAGATACTTCACACAGGCCGGCACATAGCTGCTGCCTCGGGCTCCCCACGTGTCCCAACCCCAGCCACTCCCCTAAAAGCCCCTAGAAACCCCCTTGCCTGTAGTCCAGCTCCTGAGGGGTCAGGCCCAGCACAGGCGGGACCTCACCCTCCTGTCCCTTCTGATTGTTTGGGGCCGTGCTTGGTAAACGGAGTTCGTTGTTGCTCCTGGTCCAGTGGCGTGGCCAGTTTGTGCAGGCTTATTGCCTTGCCTGCAGACGGGCCCTTGGGGAGCTTCAGCCTGGAGCTGCTCCCTGCTTTGCCCTTCTCGAGACGGCAGCTGTGTGCTGCTGAGGGAGGCGGCATCAGGCCCAACTTGAGTGCCACCTTCCCTGAACGGGCAGCTCTGAACTGGAGTCTCACCCCATACCCCCAGGAGTTTGACTGTAAAGTTGTTAGAGAGTGACCTTCGTTCGTCAAGATCCGCATTAGGCGAGGCAGACGCAGGGCCTGGTTGGGCCCGGTTCGCTGGCTGACTGCCCTGCTCTGTGCCTCCAGGGCTCAGGCGGCGCGCCCGGCAGCACCAAGGACAGCGACTAGACCGCGGAGTCAGTCGCCCACCGTCGCTCCACCTTGGAGCTTTGTGTGGGCGCCCTCGGCTCAGCCCAGCTGTCCCAGATGGGCGTTGGTTGTTTTCACAGGGGCTTTCCCAGGGGTCCCCCCGTTGGGAGTGTGGGCCCGCGTGTACTGCCTGCCCCTTTCCTCTTCTGCAGAATTAGAGCGGCGAGGGCAGTGCGCCTTCTTAGGGGCTCGTGGAGGTGCCACGGGGACGGTCGCTTTCTCGCCGCTGGCCCCGACGGGGAGCGACCCACACCATCCCCGCGCCCGCCCTGGCTTGTGGCCGGGAACAGCTCCGCCCGCTGCCTGTGCAGCGCTCAGACGAGTGGCTGCTCCGAGTGGTGCTGGGCGTCCTGGACCCAGCCGGTGAGTGTTTTCTCCCCAGTCCCGTGCCTCGCGCCACCTCCGGGCACATGTCTGTGTGGCAGGCATTAGAGCCTGGTGTCCAGCAGGCCTAGGTTGAGGCCCCAGCGAAAACCGTGTACATCTTTAGCTGAATTCCTTTGACACTTTGAATCTGTTTCCTCCTCTGTAGGATGGTGACGCAAAAGCCACCGCCTGGTACACGTGGGCAGGCAGGGCCCCCTGTGCTCCTGAAGGCCAGGTGGAGCTGCCCCAGCCTGCAAACCCCGCAGCAGCCATCTGCCTGGGGAGCAGAGGGTCCCCCAAGCTGGCAGGTGACGACAGGCAGCAGGCTGGATGGCTGTTCCAGGGCAGCCCAGCAGCCAGACCGCGAAGTCGGGCAGACAGGGTGGCAGTGCCTGGGCCCCACGGTGGGCACCCTGACCACACACCAGGGTGCAGGAGGCCCCTCCAAGCCCAGCTGCACCCTTGCAGGACACACCCTCTGTTGTGGCCGGGGGTCCTTGGTTCACACCCAGGCAGGAGACGGAGAACCCCTTTATTAGGCCAAGAGTGGCTGTGAATACATGTTTACAGCGCTCCTCCGGCACCGCACCGAAAGCATTGAAGGGCGTGGCCTCAGAACTCCCAAGGGGACAGCTGTGTGATACCTGCCTCTCAGCCCACTCAGGCAGCCCCTGGGGACGCAGGCACCTCATCCCCGCCTGGACGTGCACCCGAACACCAGGGCAGGGTCTCCTGAGCCCACCACCCTCTGCTCTGCCTCCTACCTGCCTTCTTTCCTGTCCTGTCCCATCTGCCCCCCAGCCCCAGGATCCTGAGAGGAAACAGCCTCCTCAGGGGGAGTCCTGGAAGTCAGCCTGACCCCCAGTGGACTCGGGCCGGGAACTCGTATATAAATATTTAGGCTATGCATGTCCCATAAACATGTCCGCGGCTGCGCGTGTGCATGCGCGCTCAGGAGGCTGGCCGGCCGCTGTGCCCGGACCGGGAGTTCCCAGCCTGCGCCAGGCCTGGCCGGGCTCCCGAGGGCTGTCACTTGAAGTCGAGAGTCCAGGTGTTGGGGACGTAGAGGGACTGGGTCTGGCGGGCCCGCCGAGGGGTGGCGTTGAGGGCGTCCACACTCCTGCGGCTGGAGCGCACGACGTCGGCCACGAAGCCGGAGCAGTCGCTGCAGACGTCCTTCAGCAGGCGGCCGTGGGCGTACATGTGCGGGAACTCCTCCTCCACGCCGCGCCACGGCGGCCCCTGCAGGGACCTGGGGGGGGAGGGCCGTCAGGGGCCGCCCTCTGTCCCCCTATCCACTCCCCGGCCCTGATCAGGCCTCCAGGCTTTGGAGTGAACATGCTGGACAAAATGCCCCTGGCGCCAGCTGTTCCTGGAGAGGGACCCGGGGCCTGGGCCCCGGCCACCCACTCGCTTTCCCTCTCGTACTGCTCAGTCCCCAGGCCCCCCAGGTTGCTGCACCTCAAAACCGCACTGGATTTGTTTCCTTGGGGGCGTCCCAGCCAATAAGCCGCCCCCGCCCCCGCATTACTGTCGCTGCCTGACCCCGCCCACGCCAGCGGAGAGCGTGGGGACGCACTGGAAGCCACCTCCTCTCCGCGAGGGACCGCTGCTGGCCATCGACGTCCTCTGCGGCGGACTCTCAAAGCCCAGCGTGTAGACGGGGATGTGTGCAAGCTTCTTAGAAGGCATCTTCATCTGCGATACAGAGGACAGGTGGACACAGGCACCCACAGACACAGTCCAGGCACCCCGGGACCACACCTGCCCTCGGCCGTGTGGCAGCAGGGGCAAGCCTGGAGGCCACCCTTTGCCCCCGGGGGCTCCCTGGATGCCCCGTGTGCCGGGTCCGAGGGCGCATGCCTCCTTCCCCACAGCCACTTCCTGCCGGAGGGCCGCCCGGCAGCACCTGAGCTGTGTGCAGGACGCTCACTGCTGTGGGGGGTCCCCCCCCCCAGGGACAGGCTGCGAAGGGTTTGAGAACAGCGATGCTGGGAATCCCTCTAAAGCAGATTCTGGTTACTGGGCTGAGGCGCAATGGGGTGACACACTTCTAAACCTCATGAGTCACTGTCTCAGTGCACGTGTGGCTACGCAGACACCCACACTGCTCTAAAGGCCTCCCCGGGATGCCGTGGCGTCGGGAGGTGGGACTCGTGGAGGGGACAGGAAGGGTTTCTCGGAAGCGTCCGGATAAGGAATGCTAAGGAAGGACCACCTACAAGGGTCTGAAACCTGCACGGCCTCGTGAAGGGTAGGAAGGGACCCCGCCCGGAGGGAGGAGGTGACAGGTGACTAGTGAGGGTGGGGTGGTCTCGCAGGAGGTGGCAGAGCCCGTGCCACCCTGCCACCTGCCACTCCTGGACGAGCCATCAGGCAGTAGGACGTCCGAGATGCCTGGGGGCCTCACTCGGACCCCAAGCGATCCTCACCTTTATGCTGCAGGAAGTGCAGACGGCTCTGGAAGGGAAAAAAGGGAGGAGCGTCAGCTGTGAGGAGGCCACGAAGACAGCTACCCGTGGCCTCCGTGTCCCCAGCACACCTGCCAGGCCAGCTGGTCCCTGCCTTCCACTGGGCTCCGGCCACCTCGGCATTTCCCTTCCATCTGACTCTCGAATCTCGTTTCCTTCACTCAGCTCTACATCTGGGCCGCTTCTGACCACGCTGGCTCCTTCACAGGGAGTCCTCGGCCTCCTCGCCAGGGCGTGCCCACTCCCCAGCAGAGAGTGCCACCTAGCCAGAGGGGCCTCGGTCGAGGGGCTCAGCTTTGAGCAGCAATGCACATTTTTTTTATTCCCCACACCTGCTTTCAAAAGTAAATACCTGCTTGTAAAAATCTGAACATTATAACTGTGATTTAGACAAAGACGCCCTGCTCCCCTAAAGCCCCACCCTGAGGTGGGCCCTGCCAGTGACGCAGCCTTCGCGCTCCTGATGGAAGCACATACCAACAAAAGTGTGCGTTTAAAATATAAATGAGTGAAATGCACCAGGCACTCTTCTCCACATCAATGCACGTTGTCCAAGTTCATTTCTTAAAACCAGGCCCGTGTTCTCTCGCATGGATGTCCCACAATTAATCTGTCATCAGCAAACCTCTGAGTTAATTTTATTGCACTGTGGTCAGGGAACAGACTCTGTATGACTTGAGTCCGTTTACATTTTTGAGACTTGTTTTCTGACCCAGAACATGGAATATTTTGGCGAATGTCTGTGTGCACTCTGCTGCTGTTTATATCTTCCGTGTACGCACGTCAGTTAGATCAAGATGGCCGATGGTGTGGTTCAGATCTTCTGTACCCTTAGCTTTGTTTCCGTCTACAAGTTTTATCAATCGTTGAGAAAAGACTATCGCCATCTCCCGTTATAATGTGGATTCGCCTATTTTCCCTGCGGCCTTATCTGTTTTTGCTCCGTAGAGTCTGGATCTCTGTTGCCAGGCGCACGACACGTTTAGGCTCCTGTTTCCCCCTTTTCCTCTGGTAGTCGCTTCTGCTTGCGATCCGCTTCCTGTGACGTGGACGTAGCGACTCGAGTCCCTCCACACGGTGTTGGCGCGGTGTCATCGTTCTCCATCCTCCTGTTAGCCCGGTGGTGTCTCCTTATTTACGGCACATGCCTTGTAGGTAGCGGATCGTCTTGCTTCCCAGGATCAGTCTTGGAAACTCTGCCTTTTAACTATGTGGTTTAGACCATTTACAGTTAATGCGATTATTGAAACAGCTGGGTTTACGTCTGTCGTCTTGCTGTTTGTTTGTCCTGCTTGTTCTCAGTTCTCTCTTCCTTTTTCTGACTTCTATATTAATGAAGTAGCGTATGATTTTATTTCACCTTCTTCATTCACTTATAAGCCAGTCCTCCATTTCGTTATTTTAGTGGTTGCTGTGGGGCTTACAGTATGTGGCTTTAGCCTATCACAGTCTACCTTCGAGGAATATTTTACCGCTTCACGCAGAGGATAAGAAACTCACAATTGTACACTTCTGATTTCCCCCCTCCCTGGCCTTGATGCTGTCGTTACAGTAACTTTTTACTCACAGATATGTTATAAGCCTCACCATACATTGTTATTAAATATTTTTACAAGCTTGGTAATCTTTAGATGCCAGACACTGAATTTTTTTTTTGTTGGGTGCTAGTTGTTAGTTTACCTTTTACAGAGTTATAAGAAAACAATGTCGTCTTTATCTGAGTAGCTGCTGCTGCTGCTGCTGTGAGCCCTGGGTGTGGACTCAGAGCCCCACGTGGCGTCGCCCCCCTCCAGCGCGAAGGGCCCTGTTTCACCTTTGCGGTAGTGTGGCTCTGCTGGTGAATTCTTTTGGCTTTTGTATTTCTGGAAATGTGTTTAGTTTTGCCTCTTTTTGAAACATATTCTTGCTGGATATGAATTCTTCAGTGCTCGGGAGGTGTGGTTCCACTGTCTGCTTGCTTGCCCCGTCTTGATGAGAAGTCTGCAGCCAGTCTTCTCCGTCCTTCCTCTGCACACGTCATGTCTTTGTGTGCTGGCCGAGTTTAAGGATTTTTCTTTGTCACTGATTTTGATTAACATGTGCCTTGGTGTGATTTTTGTGTTTCTTGTACTTGGGACTCATTGAGTTTCTTGTGGGCTTATATTGCTCATCAAATTTTGAAACTTTTTTAGCTTATTTCTTTAAATGCTCTCTTTGTCCCCCACTTCTCCTTTGGAGACGTTAAATACACCTCTATCGGGTGTCTGGACATATCCCGCAGCTCACGACACCTTTTTCACATTTAGAATTCTATCTTTTCTTGGTGTTTGTATAGTTCCTATTGCTATCTCTCGGAGTTCACTGATCTCTTCTTCTGCATATTCTTCTGGGTGTCTAACCTGCCATTAACATCACCCAGTAAACATCATCCCAAACACTCCAGTGTTCATGTGTAGAGGTCTGATTTGTGTCTTCTTTATTTCTTCCGTGTCTCCCAGAACTTTCTGAACATATGCAGCCCGAAGCTCCCAGTGTCCCCATGTGCTCATTTGCACACCTGCTCCAGTTCCAGTGATTTAGACCGAGTTTCTCATCGTGGGTCATGTTTTCATGCTTCTCGACGTGCCTGATGATCTTTGGACATCAGACATGTTATCTTGCTGGGTGGTGGATATTTTTATTCCTGTTCTTGAGCTCTGTTCTGGGAAGCAGTTAAGATGCTGGGGAACAGTCTGGTCCTTTCAGGTCTTGCTTTTTGATTTGTTAGGTCCAGAGCCATGCTCAGGCTACATACTTACTCCCCACTAGTGAGGCAAGGTGCTCTGTGTCTTCCACTCGGTGACCATGAGTTACATTCCCACTGTGGCTGGTGGGAGCAGATACCATCCCTGTCACTATTCCTTTGGACCTTTAGGACAGCGACAGTAAACTTTTTCTGTACAGGGCGATATAGTAAATGCTTTAGGTGTGGCTAAATGAATGCCATAAATAAATAGGTGTGGCAGAGCCCCCATAAAACAGGTAATGCGCCATTTGTGGCCCATGGTATCTGCCCGTCCCTGCTTCAGGGTGATTTTTCTGGCCTTCAGTACTTTGTTTGCACGTACATGCTGACGGGTACCCCGCTGAACTCTCGGAGGACCCGAGCGCGTCTCTGAGGCTCTCTCTGGACGTCTCCCTGGGTCCTCAGCTCATGCCTGGAAAGTGCAGGCCGCTGAGCGGCCACAGGGCTCACCCGCCTTCCCGCCGTTTGTCGCCCCGTGTCCACTGTCCTCAGAGGCGTCGTTCCATGCTCGCTGCCTTTTGTTTTTGTTCTCGTTTTTTTGGTTGTTTCAGGTGGAAGGTGCCTGTTACCCCACCTTGGCTGAAAGTAGGAGCCCTTTAGCTATTAAATTAAATTAAATTAAATTAAATTAAATTAAATTAAATTAAATTAAATTAAAGACTCTGTTCCTTAGTTGCATGAGCCATGATGCGCGATACGACAGGAGGTTCTGTTGGACAGTGCTGCCCTAGGGGCTCTTTACCTCGTCCTTCCCTTAATTCACAGCCAAGCTGTTTGCAGAAGGCTCACCTCTTGCAAAAGAGACAGGTCGGCGGCCAGGAGAACAGCGGGAACTTGGTTCGGCAGCAGCAGCAGATCTGTAAGAAAGGCCTTGTTCAAGGCCAGTCTTGTCCGCGCCTCGCCAGGCCCAGCCCCGCCCGCAGCCAGACTCCCGCCCGCGGAGGGCAGGCTGGGGGTGCCTCACCTTCCCCTTCTTCAGGCTGCTGAAGAGCTCTTTGTCCTGCAGGAATTTCTCCATCTCAGCCTTCACCAGCACCCGGCGCACATCCATCACTTCCTCCACCGTCAAAGCGAGGCTCTCCACGGGGTGGCTGAACTCCTGGCGGGAGGGTCCAGGGTTGGTGCCCATTCCAGGCTCAGGCGCAAGGCCCTCCAGGAGCCTCTCCACAAGCCCCTCCCCCCGCCTGAGGACCACGCCATCTGCCTGGCCTCGGTCCACCCAGGCCCAGTGCTTCCTAAAATGCCCTGGCCCACAGCTCACCCTGCCTGGAGCCCCACAAGCCCACGCCTCCCTGAGGGGTCTTGCTGCTATGGGCAGCGCTCCTGTGGCCTCGCCCTGCCCAGCTGTCCGGCCCGCCTTGGCCCCTCGGCAGCCACACTGTTCACGTGAGCCTGTTCTGCAGTGCTCCCAGACCTGCATGTCCGCCTCCCGCCTTGTCCCCCACCTGCACACACACCAGAACCGAACAGGGTCCCCCGGCCCACCGCCCCTACTCCCAGAATCTCCTCCCCGGCAGCTGCGGGCCCTAGACCCTCCTGTTCCTGCCTCACTCAGTGCTCACCACTCGGGGGGCTGAGTGCGCCCGCCTGCAGGTAGCATGTGTCTGACTTGTCATCACCACCCACCCTCTGGGCCATCACGGTGAGTACAACTCCTGCCCCTCAGAGCTCAGCTTGGCACGTAGCTTCTCAAAGCCTCAGCTCTGCTTCTGCAAACCGAGGCCGTGCTTCGGCCCCGTCGAGGGAGTGCGGAGGTCCATCAGCGCCGCGCCCCGCATGAGGCGGAGCCGAGCGACTGCGATGAGGCCGTGTGAGCGCGCCACAAAGACAGGAGTCCTGTTTCCGATTTTCCGTGGATTACCCTGTGTAGGGTTGCTGAGCACATGCTACTGTGTGACCTTGGGGACAGTTCTCCACTCTGGCCTAAAGCATCAGGTCCTCCGGCTTCTGACGTCTACTTCCCATGGCTTGGGGGTGCTGTCTGTATTTGAGCAACCCCCTCTAGACCCTACAGATGTTACGCTAACAGCAAACTTGGCCAAGAGATCTTATGCTGGGTGCAGAGACCAGCAGTCTGCTCCTGGGGCTGGGCCCTGAGCATGTGCTCAGGGTGGGGACGAGGCCACCGGGGTCCGCCGAGGTTTCACAGCCAGACCTCTCAGAAAACCCTCTCAAGACCTGAGACTGACACCTTGGGACTTGTCACTTTAAAATATTTCCCCAATTCCTTGATATATCTCTCTTCAAGAAGTGGTCCCCAGGGAATGGGCTTAGTGACTCGATTTTAATGAACAGATTAAGATGAGAATGACAGTGTTACTTCGGAGACTTGGTTGTAAGGACACTGTGGCCTCTGCCTGGCTCCCTCTAGGCCATGTGCTCTGAGGGACCAGCCACCACATTGCGAGGACACTCGGGCTGCCCATGGAGGGTCCGCGTGAGGCGGCGCTGAGACCGCTGCCCATAGCCGTCCCGCCGTGGGAGGGCCCTGCAGCCCCGGGGAGCCCCCAGATGAGATGGCGGCGCTGGCCAGCACGCCAGCTGCAACCCCTCGAGGGGCCTGAGCCGGGCCACCCGCCAAGCCGCCTCGGGGTTCCAAACCGTCGGAAGCTGCGTGAGAGGACAGAAGCTTGTGGCTCCAGCTGCTGCGTTCGGGGCGATTTTCCATGCGGCGGTGATGACAAGCCCAGCACTCGAAGGGCCAGCACTCCGTGTGGCCAGGGTGTTAGCAGACGCGTCCGTGCAGCACCCACACTTCCCAGAGCGTTTTAACGCCTCTCGCTCGAGCTTCCTGATTAAACTTGGAGGAAGCGACGACAAAGACCATGCCGCCGACAGCTCTCCCCGTGCCGGCAAGGTGCCCAGTGGCTCCCCGGCACCCTCGCTGTGGCCCCGTTTGATAAAATCACACACCAGCACTCAGGTCCGGGTGGGCCCCTGAAGTACCAACAAGTGTCAGCTCTACACGATCACAAATCAGACGAAACTTCACGGGAGGGAGGGTGAGCCATGCAGTGGCAGAGTCGCGACCAGAGTCACAGCCTCGACCCGGTGGAACTGCTCTCCCATCACGTCATGAAGCCTAAGAGCCACAGGGCGCCCAGGCCTGTCCCCTGTGCTAAGCCCAGGGAGCTGGGGCTGAGATCAGACACAAGTGTCCTCTGAGCAAGGGCCTTCGGTCCCGGGGGCCGCAGTGCCCAAAAGGCCCAGAAGGCGGCAGCACTGAGCAGCCTCTCAGATGCAGAGGCTGAAGCACAGACCCAGCCACCCCACTGAAGGCTCTGGGTGGAGCCTGGTACAGAGGAGGGTGACAGTGTGCGCTCCGGAGGCAGCCCCACCCCAGCCACCCTGGACGGCAACGCCTCCCTCACTCACCAGCCACAGGTGACTGGCGTCTGGGGCCACTGAGGCCTCTGGCCTGTCTTCTGCTGAGCCCAAGTCACCACGTCGGGAGGAGCTGGGGTCAGGCTGGAACTGGACGCCCACAGGGGAGGAGCCTGGAGGAAGAGCACGGAGGCCTCGTCAGGACGACCGGGTGGAACACCAGTGTGTGGGGGGAGGCAGTGCCCAGGGGACGAGCGAGGTGGAGGGACGAGCCAGGCAGCAGGGGAAGCGGGGGTTTCATGGTGTTTGGGGGTGGGGGTTAACCAGGCAGAGGTCACGTGGAGAGCGTGTCACCCACGCCAGGGGCCCATGCAGTGCAGCAGGCCTTAGGGACCCCTGCAGGGGTCGGAGGCCCACGAACGAGCCGGCCGCGGGGGCCCCATGGCAGCCGCAGTGCAGGCCGTGCGGGACCTCCCTGCTCTGCTGGCCCAGTCCCTGCGCTCCGCACGGGAGAACTGCCGTGTGCACCATGCTCCGCCCTGCTGGATGAGGCTCCAGCAGGTTACCAATCACAGCACCGGTGAGGGGCGCAGCCTACACCGGACCTCAAACAGTGCGGCCCCAGAGCCCACCCCCTCCGGGCCGCCAGGCGGGGGGCCTCGCGTGGAAGGGACGCCTCTCCACGGACAGAAACAAACAGAAGCTAGGAGGCTCTGTCGGTCATCTGTGCATCCATCCGTCCATCTGTCGCCCATCCTCCAGCTGCCACCTGTCCATCTACCCACCTACCCAGCTTGCTTTATATACCAATACGTTAATAGTGATTATCTCTAGGTAATAGGATCGTGGGAATTTTTGAACAGTTTTTTAAAAATGTTTACAGTAAATACAGATTACGAGTCTAATAAAGACGCTTTCAGGTTGGAGAAGTGGGGTGTGCCTGCCGAGGTGATGAGGGCTGTCTGGGCTTGAACGTTAGACACCCTCGTGCAGGACGAGCTCTGTACCCTCTGGGTGCTGCCTGCTCGGGAAGGCAGGGGACCCGCACGAAGGGGACGGGGCGAGGCAGCACTTGCCAGGCTCCTGGGCGCAGGACTGCCAGGAGTGCACGCTGCCCACACGGGCCCGCCACGGCTCCGGGGCCCCTGGGGGCCGGGCGGCCGGCTGCCGGCCTGCAAGCGCTTCGCTCCGGAGCTGGACAAGGTCGTGCTCTGAGAAAGAGCGGTCCCGCTTCAGCGTCACTTCCCCGCATGGGGACTCTTCCTCCTGCGGACACACCAGACTCAGCCCGACCCTAACCTCTCTGCCCACCCATGCCCGGGCCAAGGCGCAGGGCACGCCCTGCCGCTGGGTCCGCGGAGGCCACCGGGCCGTCCTCTACCCACTGCCCAGCCCATCCTCTGGACAGTGGCAGGCCAGTGCCCCCCAAACCTCCGGGAAGTACGGGGAGGACAGGGCCGGTGTCAGGCTGAGCCCCCTGAGACGGCCGCCGCCCTGGTGCTGCGGCTCAGGGCACCGCGAGGAGAGGGCGGGCGGCCGCGCTGGGACGGAGCTTCCCACGCCCACCAGGGGGCGCTCGCTTCCGGCCCCAGGGAGACCCGCGGCTCCGTTTCCCCTTTCGCGTGCTCGCGGCACAGGGCTCGGAGCCACCGGGCCTGGGAAGGGTCCTCGAGCCCCCCGTGTTCGCCCTCGGGGCAGGACGCTGGCTTCACTGGCCGGCACCCACCGCACGGCTGCCTCCCGCGTCCTGTCCCCGCCCCCTGGCCTCTCCTGCGGGCTCTGACCTCAGACGTGGTCATCTCCTCCATCTCCGCCAAGGTGGGCGCTTTGAGCAGGACCCGCGGCCGCGGGCGCGGGGCAACGCTGCCCGCATCCGTCGTGGACAGGTTGATGCAGGAAGTGGACTTGACGTCCCCAGAGCAGGCGTTGAGGATGCAGGGCAGAGAGCCGAACTCTGGGGGAGGCAAGGCGGTGAGGGGGCGCCGGGGGCTGAGGGGGGCGGGCGGGGGAGGGCGTCACTCGCTCACCCCGGCCGCCCCAGCGTTGGGCCCCCACTGGGCGCAGCCTCCGCTCCTGCTTGATCTCCTCCAAGATCTTCTCGTGCAGGGTCCTCTGCTTCTGGGGTACCGGGCGGAGTCTCCGCTCGGAGACCTGCAGGGGTGCGGGAGCGCGGTAGGGGAGGCCAGACCCGGCCCGCAGCAGCGGGGAGGAGTCCTGTCTGAGGCCACCAGGACCTGGGGGTCCCCGGCGGCTTCCCCAGCAGAACCGCCGGCCTGCCCTTTGGGGGGCAGCGGGAAGGGGGAGGCATGGAGCAGTACCTGCTTCAGGGGGGGCCGAGAGCGGATGAAGTCCAGGATGAGCTCATGGGCGTCCTTCTTCACCCTGGGAGGGATATCCCCATCCACCTGTGGGGAGGGTGGGGAGGCAGAGCCTGAGACCCCATGGCCGTCCGCTGGGGCCACAGGGCCCCTCGGCCTGGCCGTCACGCCAGCCTCCCTTTCAGAGGCTGCTCGGTGTGGCTCCGGGGTCTGGCACCACCAGCAGCTCCCCTGCCCTCAGATGCTCCACGTGGACATGGGGCCGATGGCACCCACCTCGCGGTCATCGCAAGAACAAAATGAACTTGCACATCGAAGATTCTGAGGGTGATGCCAGCACGCGGCGGTGCGAGCGTTCAGGGGACGCCCCGTGCCCGGCGCCTGCCCCTCCCCGCCCCCCTCCCTGCGGCCCGGCCGGACGCCGCTCCACTGGCCCAGGCGCAGGCCAGGGAGGCGGAGCCGAGGCGGGAGGGAGGCGGGGCGTGTGCCCAGCTCACCATGACCTTGCGCAGCTTGTAGTTCCTGGCGCGGATGTCCTGCATCAGCATCTCAAAGGGCGTCAGCTGGAACTCGGTGGGCAGCGGGTTGAACTCCTGCTGCTGCACCTTCCTCAGCTTCACCCCGTGGCGGAGCTCCCGCATGAGCTGGACCCAGAGGCGGGCCTGGGCGGCGAGACACACACGGCCCTCAGCCCGGGGAGGGGTCCAGGCCCAGGCCCAGGCCCAGGCCCGGCGGGCACCGGCTCCCCATGTCCCGGCCGGGGCTGCTCTTACCCAGTCCGTATGCCCCAGGCTGTCCAGCTCCGCCCGGGGCTGCTCGGCCTGCGGCTCGTCCTCCCGGAGCTTCTGCAGCATCTGTCAGTCCAGGAGAAGGTGGCGGAATGGCAGCTGAGGGACACAGGCGCCCTGCCCGCCATCCGCCTGGACACCCCCTGCCACATGGGCTGCTGCAGCAGCCGCGACAGGGAGAAGGGGGCACTTTGGCCAAGGCTTCGGGGCTCAGAAAGGTACCTGGGGAAACCACGCCAGCAGCCTGGGACCCACACGGGACACTGGTGTCCTGTCGGCCACCTCAGGCCCCCTCTCCTGGGCAAGGGCCGGGGTGTGAGTGCGGCCCCCACACAGCCTCTCCGCCTGGCCCACACACCCCAGCGGGGCGCAGGGCCCCCAAGTATGGCCGGGCCGGGGCGGAGGCTGCCCTCGCTCGCCCACGGAGCGCTCTCCCCAGCCCGTGGCACACAGGGCGCACGGGAACGCCTGCCCAGCCCCTTCTCCTGGGCCACACGCACCCCCCCCCCCCGGGCACATCCACAGCCACTGCTCTGCACTGACCCCGCCTGCCGTTTACATTTATCTGCTTCTTTAGTTGTCGTGTGGACTAGTGCTCCGTGAGGCCACGGCCACATTCTCTGACTGTTTCTTCCTCGCCTTAGTGTTCCTGGCTCCTAGAGCAGTGTGTGACACATGCTAGGTCTCCAATGTCGGTTGAATGAATGAATGAATGATGGATGGAGGATGGGAAGATGGATGAATAATAATAGAGGGAGGGAGGGAGGAAGGGAGGGTTGATGGATGGAGGGATGGATGGATGGATGGAGGATGGGTGGGTGGTTTGGAGGGGAGGTGAGTCACTCAGCAAGTCCTGGGAAACATTCACAGGTATGTATTTTATGAACTTGAAAATGTTGCCTAGTGGTGAGAGCCCAGGGCATCAGGGACTGTTGGAGAACTGCCCTATGCTGAGAATTCGGGAGGAAACTGCGAGATTCCCCGCCTTCGCTGCCCTGGATCTCAGCAGGAGCCAGGGCCTCTGTTGGCACCGACTCCCCCAGGGGCAGAAGCACCTGCCCTTTAGCACACAGCCCCCACCCCTCCCCCGACGAAGACAGAACCGGTTTCCCTGGCTTGAGCCCCAAGCCACTTGCCAGACTGCTTTGGGACCTTCTGGACAAGCCGCCAAGCCTCTGACAGCAGAAGCGGTGTGGTTCAAAGAGCAGAACCACGTGGTGGGCCCTGTGGGCCGAGGGCGTGGACGGCGGTCTCCCGCCCTTCCTGGGGCATCTACGTCCATTCCTGAGCAGGCCGTCTCTGCCCAAAATGCCACCAATTTCCTGAACGTCTTGTGGGTCGACTGCTTGAATCTAGAGCTGTTTGTTCCTGCTGATGAAAGAGCTCTTGGAGTCTGGAATGGGATGACCTCGGCCATGGGACAGAGGGCTTCGAGGAATGGACGACAAAGCATTAGCCCCCCCCCCCATTACGGCAACAGAAGGACATTGGCAAGATGCCAAGGAGGAGTGGGGAGGGCAGATGGGACAGGCGGGGCGACCACCCCCCCTGGGCTACGACTGGGCTGCAGAGGAGGCTGAGCAGCGTCTCATTCGGAACAATCCCGAGAGCCCGCTCAGGCCCAGAGGGTCAGGAGAGCTGCGAGATGGCTTCCCGGTTACCGGAAGAGAGACATGCATCAGTTAATGCCAAAAACACCTCCTGCCACTCAAGCCACAGAGAGCCGCGCAAATTCCCCAAAGCTCTCCAAAGTCTTCACTTTCTCATCTGTCGCATGCTGGTGGGCGGCGGGGGCCCGTGTCTAAGACCCCCACTTCAAGGGAGAGGCCGGGGGAGTTGAGAGGAAGACCACCAGCCCTTAACTCTGGGGAGGCCAGCCCTGCGGAGAGCCAGCCTGGCCCTGGCTCTGCCAGTACTAGCTGTGTGACTTGGGGTGAGGGACAGTCTCTCAGGGCCTCCCGCTGCTCATCCGTAAAGTGGGCAGTAACCACGGAGGGCGTGGAGAACAGCGCTGGACCGTCCCAGCGGGGCCTGGGCAGCGTCTCTCACTGAACTGCCCGCTGCCCCGAAGCTCCAAGCACACTGAGCACCTGTGCGTGTCTGGTGGCAGGAACTGGCCGCCTTTAGCATCCTGTTTGCTGAAGGAACCAGCCCCTGGAGCGGGGAGCTAGAGCCAGAGGGCTCAGCCCCATCTGCAGCTGTGAACCCGGGGTCAGGGTTTAATGACTAAGTGACTCAGAGGTGACAGGAGCGGGTCATGGGGCCAAGAGGCTGAGAGCCCATTACACGTCTCTGAGCCTCGGGTCCCTGCTGGGGAAGGAGCAGGTGTGAGAGGTCAGTGATACCCACAGCACCCCATGGAGCGCAGCCCCGGAGCCATCGCCCCCTTCCGGGAGGACAGAGGGACCTGCGGCGGGAGGGGGACAGGGGGACAGGCTGCCGCGCCCTGCCGACCTCTGCTGTCCACTGCCCACTGCCCCTCCCGGGAAGGAGCCACCTCGGCGTCAGCCCACCCCTCCTGCGACGCCGCCCGCCGCCCCACCCCGGGCTCACCTCCTTGGCCTCGCGGACCCTGGCCAGGAAGGCCCGCAGCTCCAGCGTCTCCAGGAAGAGGGCGCGGCACACGGCCTGGTAGTGGGCCGGGGCGCCCCGGGGGTCGGTCAGGCGCGCGGCGCACAGCCGCATGGCCTGCGCGAAGCTGCGCACGGCCCGCGGGCCGCCCTCGGCCTCCTCCTCCTCCTCCGGGCCCCCGTAGCCCTCGTCGGCCGCCCCGCAGCCGCCGTCCTCGCTGTCGTTGTTGGCCATGAGGTCGATGAGCCGCTCCAGCTGCGGGCTGAGCTCCCGCTCCTCGCTCTCGTCCAGGCCCCAGTCCAGGGCGCGGTAGATGGCGAAGCCCAGCGACTGCACCATCTGCGGGGCGGGGACAGCGGGCCGCGCCCGGGTCAGGGCTGCGCAGGAGGACGGCAGCCGCCGGCCGTCGCCCGAGGCGGCGCAGCACGGGGCCCCCCGAACGCCACTTAGAGCGCTCAGGGGCGCTCGCCGGACGGCACGGCCACGCGGGGACGCCGTGGCCGCCTCTCACGGCAGGACGTGCGCGCACGGCCGCAGCTCCCCTCCCAGGCGCTGACTCGGAGGAAGCGGACGGCGCGCCCAAACCTGCAGCGCCCACCTGCCTTCCCTGGGGACGCACAGCCGTGGACCCCCTCCCGGCGGGGCGCGAGGCAGCTGTACGGGGGGTGACGGAAGCCGGCCTAGTCTCCCCGCTGCGTGCCCTCGGCCGAAACGCCAGGCGAGACGAGGCTAACCCGCGGCCACGAAAAGCAGGTCAGGGCTCTGAGCCCGGCCGGGGTGGGGAGCGGAAGGGCGCAGGAACTTTTGGGGTGATGGGAGAGGTCTGTGTCTTTGGTGCTGGTGAAACGGTATACGCATTTGCCAGGACTCAGCGAGCTCAGGTGTGAAGCAGACCCCCACAGGTAGGATTACAGAACACAGAGCAACCTAGTTAGGCATCAGCTTTTAATGCACTGTGCGAGGAGGTCGCAACCCAGAGGAGAAAGGCTAGCGTGTTCATTAGATGCTCCTGGAATAAATTGCTTAACTATAATGATAAAGTTTGACACCTGAACTCATAAAAATCGACTTCTCACCTAGATATTTTAAACTGCATACAAATTTCAATATGTGTAAATTTAACCTGAAAAAGAAAAACCTAAAATATAATTGTACCTGAGTGGGGTGAGGGCAGAGGGGTGGAGCTTCTCTGGGCCCCGATGCTCCTGTTTGCTCCCTATAGACTTGAAATTCTCCATAGTAAGTTTTTTTCAAAGTGCATCGGCACATTAAAAGTCCGTGAGTCTGGAGGAGAGAGACCTCTTAACTCAGCATTTCTCAGTTGTACTCGGCAGGGAACCCTGTTTTCACAGACTACCACTGACGTCTGGGGAAAGCACTGCTGTTTGAAAGCCATCTCTGCGCCCCGACACCCTGCTCGCGGGGCGTCTGCTCAGACGGAAGCACCGTGCGGGGTGCAGTTTGATGAGGGCCAGTGGGGCACCTCCACCCGGGGTGGGGTGGGGGTCGGGGACCGTGGGGGTGCTGCTTCCAGTTCGCACAGAGCTCTGCGTTTGTGTTTCAAGCGGCTTTTGTGTTGTCTTCTCTTTATGACAATGATACAAAAGGACAGCTTGTCCGCGTGCGGCACTAGCTGAGCTCTCGGGCAGTTTCACTTGCAACAATGCACGAGATAACCTCTCGTGTCATAGGTAGGGGACAGAGGCACAGAAGTCAGGTCGCTTGGCAACAGCTAGCAAGCGGCCAGCCTGAACCGAGACGCAGGTGCGTGGCGGGTGGGGCCACACCCTCCGCAGGACGCCTTCCCCACCCGTCCACCCGGCCTGTCCCCACCAAGTGAAACCCAGGTGAGCCGGCCTGAGCAGAATGGAAGGACAGGTGGTGAGAGCCAACGCTGGGCGGGGACAGGGCGCGAGAACAGAGCTCGCCGTCCTGCAGAAACGCCTCAGGAAGCACCCCGACAGTGGAGGAGGCCGGGGGGGGGGCGGGAGGGGCACAAGGATCTAGCCTACAGCCAAAAAACCCCCAGACCACTCTTGGTGCCTGTGTCATCTCTGCTTCGGGAAGGCAAGGTCGCTGACCCTGCTCCGAGTCACGCCCTGAAATCACGACTCAGAAGACGGGGGCCTAAAGGCGGGCGGCACCGGCCAGCAAGTGCAAGGCCCGGGCTGGGGCCGGGTGGGGCCCCCCGGGCAGTGGGCTAGAACGCAGCACAGGGCCCCTCAGCACTCCTGGGCCGGCGAGAGCCACCCAATTCCCACCACGTCTTCTGTGGCCCCCAGGTAGGTGCCAGGAAGGAGATGAAGCTCACCCTTCCGAGCCGGCCCCACAGGCCCTGCCGGCCCTTGTGCTGGCTCTGACCATTCTGTCAGGGGGACTACCCTGCCACACGCAGCAGGACAGGCGGCAGGGGCGGGGGGCACAGGGAAGCCCCCGCCTCAGCCTCTCCCTCGTCCTCGGCCTCTGGCCTCAGCTGGGAGAGAGCCTCCTAGCCAGCAGCTGGCGTCAAAGCTGCTCAGTGTCCCGCACATTCCACCCCCGCCCCGGGAGCCAGTGCACCCTCTCCCTGTAGGGAAGAGTCTGGGCAGCCAGCCAGAGTCTCAGGACCTCCAGGCCTGCAGCTGGGGACCCAGCCAGTAGGGTCCAGCCCTGTGGCCGAAGGGGCTACAAAGAGGAGCTCAGGTTGCAGGTCGCTCTAACCAGGAGCCAGTGGTGAGTCTAGGCCAGCGTGATCAGCGTCCCCTTCGCCATTTCCTGGGGTGGGGCCATGAGGTGGACTGATGGGCCGCCAGGTCAGACCCCACTGACAAGTGCCCTGCAAGTGGCTTCAGCACCCATCACAGCAGACCTCTGAGTGGCAGGTGCGGCTGTGTCTCCGTGGGAAAGCCGGACCACAGGATGGCCTCCGAGCAGTGGGGGGCTTGGGGAGCATCCCCTGGCTTTAGCAAATAGGTTTTCAGAACAGTGCGCCACAGCGAAAGGGAGCGACAGCTACCCAAAGCGATGGAAACGAACCTTGAAGACATGTTGTCCTCCCCCCCCAAATTCCAAAAAACGACGTATAGAACAATCCAGAATGCAGAGTGAGCCTAAGCAGCGTGGCGTTTAAAGAGCCCAGGGGACCTCGTCACGGACACCATTCGGAGTCCCTGGCATGTGGTGGCGATAAAGGAGGGGAGCTTCAGGACGGTTTTATTGTTGCTTTCAAGTTCTCCACGACAGAGGGCGTAGCCTCTCCTGGCCTATACCCACCCCGGGGTAACACTGGGCTTAATGTGCACACACGTGCTGCCCGCAGAGAACTGTCTGAAAGGCAGTGTGACGATACACATCAAATATCAAATTCAGGACCAGTTACCGGGTTTGGGGGTGGGGTGGCTGGGAGACATGGGAGCAGCCCGGCTGCTGCGGTCTGAGTTCAGGGCGGGGTGGGGGTCCCTGCCCAACACTCTACCCAGGGGGCCGAGCCCAGTACCATTGCTTTCCGTCCCCTCAGGGCCATCAGCCTGGCTGGGGTCCTCGTTGCACCGAGGGCTCCCTCTCCTCACCCGCCCACCCTCAGAAAAGCCTCTTCCTCAAGCCCTTGGAGAATTCCACCCTGTCCTGCCCTGTGCTGCCCACAGAAACAACTATATAACTTTGCAGCTTCCAATTTACATTACATGATGCATGGAAGTTTTAATATGTATCAAGCAAACCTAAAAATGGTTTTAAAGTACCTGGGCTTCCGAGCTGGCCGGTGACATCACCATCGTCGTGGGCTCTGCAGGAAGAGGGACAGGCAGTCAAGATGAGCCCCTCACCCTCAGACCTGAACAAGGGGCCACCCTCGACACCCCTAGACACACACCGCGCATCCCCAAACCCTTCTTCAGACACCAGCGCTTGCAGCAGGCCGAGCCCCTGGGACAGACGCCTACAAGACCCAGCTCCGGGCTAGACGCCCAGGTGTGGGGATCCAGGAGGGCCCACAGGACCCTTGCCCAGCTCACACGGCAGTCTCCCTGAGTCTGCCCCTCCTACCGGGGGAAGCAAGGCCGCAGGCAAGAGTGGAAAAAGCCAAGAGGAGGGAGGAAGAGGCGCTGGGTTAAGTTGCCCCATGGGACCTCGCAGCCTAAGGCTCTTGGCACAAGGGAGCCGGGTGCCCCGAGTCGCTCAGACGGAGCCCGTGCTCAGAGCGGAGGGCTGGCTGGGCTTCCAGAGCAAGTCAGCCGCAGCCACCGCCCTGGATCCGGGCTTCCCCACAGCCCGTCAGCACCTCTGCCAGACCCGGGGCCCCTAGCTGAAGCCCAGATGCTAAACTGGTCTCTTGCATTTTATTATGTTTATTATTAAACATGGCACTGAGTTAGCATGTTGACAAAGGCCACTTGCGTAACCCACATCCAGCTTGGGAGGTAGGTGCTTCCGGCACCCATTTCACGGATGAGGAAACAGAGGCCCAGAGGGCTGAACTTGGCCAAAAGGTGTCACAGCAGGGGGACCCCAGGATCTGTGCTGTAGCTGCTCCCCGAGCCGCTCCCCAGGCCGGATGAGACGTGGACGAGCTGGCACCCCCAGCCTGACCGAGCCTGGCAGACATGAAGACCCGCGTTAGGACGGGGACCTCGGCTGCCTTACACTTTCTGGAATGAGGTAAGATATTAAAAACACAAACCACGAAATTCCCTGCTAAACGAACCTGCTAACTACACAAATATTTTCAAAATGCCACCAAGCTCTGGGAAGGTTGCCAAAGGCAAATGGATGGATCCATTAAAATAATGGGGCCCTGCCTGCTCTCGGCATGGGCAGAGTTAGCAAGACTGAGCAGCCGGCAGCTCCCTGCGGGCCCTGTGCTGCGACTGGGCGGCGGGGGGCAGCTGCGGGAGATCAGACCCTGAGTGGAGGCGCTTGCTGGAGGGGACCAGGGAGGGGGCCTCCAGGGCTCTGAGCCGAGGCTCAGGGCCACTGCGAGCATTCTGGGTGGAATGACCGTGATGCTTCCCCCGCGGCTGACGTAGCCCATATGCTAACAAAAGTAAGTGTTCCTGGGCGTAACTGTCCGCCAAGTTGCAAGAACTTGGGAAGTCTGGGTTTCAATAAGCGAGCTTTGCTGTGACCCCCTCTCTAGAATGAGGAAACTGGAGCTCAGGCAGATGGAGAAATTGACCCGAGACCATATAGCTAGTAAACGGCTGAGCTGGGACCCACGCCAAACACTGCCAGACCCCAGAGTGAACCCTCCTGCCCGAGAACCCCAGAATGCCCAGGCGGAGCTGAGGGGCTGCCCTTAACTTCCCCACGTGGTCATGCAGCATTGTGCAAAGTACCTTTTGCTTATCGAAAAAGCATCTGGAGAGGCAAAGACCCAGACAGAGGCAGGCCGCGGGGACGGGGGGGGGGGGGGGGGGGGGCTGAGGGCACTCGGACTAGACGCTGCGTCCCCTCCCCCCAGCACCCCTCCCTGGCGAGCACACCTGTGCCGAGGTGCACTGGAGGGGAAGCCTCTCTGGTTTCTTTTGTATAAAATAACAAATGAGAAGAAATCGAGAAGCCAGGGACTCTTCTTTGACGTGCTCTGGTGTCTCGTAGTGAAAGACGTCATTTGGGAGAGTGAAGTCCGAGGAACTTTGTGGCCTGGAGTCCCAGCGACTTCAGCCGGAAGTGCTTCCGGCTGCCGAGCAGGTGGGGATGGGAGGAGGACACCTGGCAGCTTCCGCCGGCTGCCTGGGGGGATGGGCGCAACAGCCCCTTGCGGGACCTGCCCACCTGGGCCGCCCGTGGTTGTGGCTCTCTGCCCTCATCTCCGCACCTGCAGATCGAGGACACCTGCCCAAGCTAGCCAAAAGAACAAGCCAGGTAGTGAGTGCAGACGCTTCCCAGGGCACAGGGCTCTGCAGGGGTGTGGCGCCCACGAGACCGCCAGGGCCTCCTGGCCGGGCTCCCAGGAGACCCCGTACACACGGATGTGAGTGGGCACTAGGAGGGCGGCGTGGCCCCGAAGCCCAGGGGCCCCTGCCTTTCACATCTCGCATCTCGGGCTTGGAGCCTCAGATGGCAGGGCGGTGGACGAGGACAGCCCCGCAGGGCTGGTGTGAGACAGCAACGCCCACCCGAGCGGCCCCCACGGCGTCTCAGAACCCCCCGCTCAGCCCTCCCCTTAGCGGGGAGCCCCGGAGGCGAGCCCTCGTGGCAGGACACTCACCGCCACCTCCTTCCTAACAGCAAAACACCTGAGCGGCTACTGAGACATGTGGAGACGTCCGCGAGGGGACAGCGGACGGCCCCTAAGAGGAGGCGGCGTCCTGTGATGAGGCGAGCTGAGCCCCCACTGGGCGCAGCGGAGGGCAGCCCCTTGCTGACAGCGCGTGCACACAAACGTGGGTGACGAGGCTGGCGGGGCCTGTGCTCCCTTCGCGCTTTCTGAACTTGGAGGATGGGGCGTGCTAGAGTCAAGGTTAGTGCGTGCGTGCGTGTGCGTGTGTTGTGTGTGCAAGGGACAGCGTCGCCTCCACACTCGGCTCAGAGCAGCAGCTTGGCATTGGACAACCTATGTGACTTAGAGCAACTTACTGACTGTCTCTGAGCCCTTCTATAAAACAGGGCTGTCACCCACCACACGGGTTCCTGCACAGATTAAACAAAACACCTAGTGTCGGCGTCTAGTGAGCCATCAGTAAATGCTTGTTGCGTCACCGAGGAACAAATGTCACAGCTCGAATGAAGTAACGCCCTGGACGGGGTGCTGGTCTCTGCAGCGAGGGAGGGAGACGCCGCCCGCTCGCACCCTGGCCGAGGGCTCGCTGAGCAGACACGGAGAGCTCCCTGGGTCCAGGGCACCCGTGTGTCTGGCGCGGCCGCCACCCTCCCCTCGCATCCTCCAGCGCGCACCTCACATATCACCCGCGGGGTGTGGGCTCCTCCCCCTCAAGCGAGAACCCAGGAGTCGAGCGAGTCCTCGGGAGACCCCCGTCGGGGAGACGTGTGCTGTCCAGAGCAGCCCTCACCCCAGCAATAAACTCTCAGTTCATCTCTGAGCCTTCGCACAGTCCCGATGCCTTTCTGCTCCTGCGAGTGTGTCCTGGGGCCCCAGGAGACACCACCACCGGTCCGGCAGTCAGGCAGCCCTACAAGTCACTGCGACAGTAAACGACTGGGCCGCCCCCCCACACCCCCGCTCGGCTAAGGACGGCGCCCCCCCCACGTCCCCGCTTGGCTAAGGACGGCCCACCTGGGGTTCTCGAGGGCTTTTGGGGGGCTGTTTCATTCAGCCTTCTCTGTTGAGCCACAGTACAGCCCAGAGGGGGCGAGGGCCCTGCCCAGGTCCCCTGGCTGAGCGTCAACCCCTGGCCCTGCACCGACCATCTGAGTCGTCCTGGATTTGGGGGTGTCCCAGCAAGGCTGGGGGCCCCTTCTTCAGGTGTGGCCCAGAGAACCCCACACAGTGGGCCCGCGGACCCAGAGGGCTCCCGGGAACTCGCCAGATATCACTGTCAGGCCCGCACTGGACCCGAGTGGACCAGAGGCTCCAGGCGGGCCCGCGTCAGTCTGTGCGGCACGCCCAGCCGTGGACTCACTGCGTGAACCGCCCCCTCAGGCCCAGGGCCAGGGCTGCGTCCTGCTGATGTCACAGAGGTGGGTCCAGGTGGGAGAGACGGCGACCCTTCTGCCTGAGGTGTCTCCCCTGCACGCTCGGCAGAACACGGGCCGCCAACCCGCCACGGCCCAGTGGCAGGGCCCGGGGACACACCCGCCCACGTGAGCAGACCTGGGCAGCAGGGGAGGTGAGCCTGCGACGCGTCTGGCCCGAGGGAGACCATCTTGGGTTGTGACCTCTGACTGGACTGGAGTGAATGTGCGTTGCTGTGACTCCGTGCAGAGTTACGCAGCCAGGGGAGACCACACCGCTCCGCCTCCTCCTCTCCAGTCCCGGGAGAGGCTGCAAGGCAAACGCCCTCGCCCTCGAGAGGACATTCCGACGGGGTGCCAGGCAGCACCGCGGAGCGGGGCACGCCCTCCGGGCCGGACGCAGCACGGGCTGACCTGCCCGACCATGGGGACGCCCGCTGGCCGCGGCCTCGCCCGGAGGCCTCGCTCCCTGAGGGGTCTGACAGGCTCAGAGCGAACCCCCAGTGTCTTCCTGCGGCCGATACTCACTGGCGCAATCGCTTACGTGACCACATCCCCAGTGCCCCTCTGTGGGGCCAGTCACACACCTCGGGGTGAAGGCCGTATCCCCCACAAGCCAAAACTCAAGGGTGCGCAGGGATCCCAAGGACCCCTTCTCAAGTGGCACGGCCTACCCCGAGAGCACAGGGCAAAGTTCAACAACGGAGGGTCAGGTGACACAGCCACACAGGCTAAGTTGCCCCGGGGTCACCTGTGACAGCACGCCCAGGGCGCACCCTCCCCCACGCCCAGGGCCAGGCGCCCTCCCCGCCCCTGCCCCTGGCGCCTTCAGCCCTTCCCCGTTTCCCGAAGGGGAGTCCGCGAGACACCACCACATCCCACTTCCTGAAAGCTCCCCGCAGGCGCCGGCTGCTGTCGCCTGCCTCGGGCCGTCGGCTTCACGTCCACGCAGCGTCTGTACCAGGCCGCCCTCACGGGGTGCAACGAGCACAGAGCCCCAAGGCCTGAGCGCCCTGTGTGACAGTGAGAGTGGGGACCCAGGAGCGGGAGACGAGAGCCACTGGAGGGGCCCAGCTGAAAGGAGCGCTTGGCTGCGGGGAGGTCCAGGAGGCGGAGGCTCTTTCAAAGCAGGTCCCAGCTGGTCAGCTGGTGGGCGCGGCGGGGCAGCGCGGGGATACCGCCATGCAACTCTCGCCCGTGTGTTCGCCTGGGCCGACAGCCATTTACGAAAACAGAGGCAAGCTAGGGAGACAGCCCCCAGTTCCAAGAGCAGACTCGCCGAGCCCCGCCTGAGTGCCCGATCCCACGAGGCAGCAGGGCTTCCTGGAACACAAGTGGCCCAGCGCGGGCCCACTGCAGCTCCTGGGAGGGGACGCGCTGGGCCAGGACACATTCGCGTGGGCATCTGCAGCGGGGACAGACGGCCCATTTACATGCCCGGGAACCGCGGCCCGGAAACAAGGCGGCAACGTGGCGCCCGTGTGTGCGCGTGCGACTGCGTCCGTCTGTACCAGTGTGTCTGTGTGTGTGCATGCACACGCGTGCTTCCTGGCCCCAGGGCGTGGGCTCCCCACTGATGTCCCTCCTCGGTCCTCGCCACCATCACCCAGTTTATGGCCAGGGGCACCTGCTCCTCAGCACTGCTGTTTCTCTAGCCGCTGGGCTAGAAGTAAAGAGGAGGAAAGAGAGTTCCGGGCCCCACGGAGCTCGTGACACAGGGCTGCCACAGCCCAATGCAGGACAGACTGGGTCGTTCCCGTGTTTGGGACTCAGGGCTGCACCATGAGGCGATTGGGAAAGTCCAGTGTCATGCAGTGTGGCTACACCGAGGGGCTGCCCGCAGGAGCCTGGCACTGGAGACGGCACCTAAGGGTCAGCCAGCCTCAGAACCACAAGCGGGAGGGGCTAGAGAGCAGCTGTGACCCCCCGGACAGGACATGCGAGGCACCCAGGGGCTTGCGAAGTGTTAGCATTGCAACTGACACGAGGAAAAATCAGAAGCGTGGGGCGGCGTGCAGACCAGCAGAAGCAGAACAGAGGATATGGGAGGCGATGGGAGGGATGAGGCGCCGGGCTCGGCGCCGCCCCGGGGCTCGGTGCCCTCACCCTGCCCTCGCTGCCACACAGCCCAGGGCCTGGAGAAAGCATGTTTCCCTGGCAGACGTGGGCCGGAAAGGCAGGGGGCTCTGCACTAAGGCGGAGCCGAGGCTGCCTTGCGGGGGGAACCGTCCGGGAGGGCATCGGGTGAACAAAAGGGTCACCCGCTCGCTGACTGAGCTGCAGCTAAGGAATTGGCTTTGCCCCGGGCAGCGGCTCAGCACACGAGGGCACATGACATGTAAAGGGACCCTTTCCCTGTCAGAAGGCTCAGTCACGGCCTCTTAGAAATAACGTCGCATGTTAGAGTTTTCCTTTCTCCTACTTCCAGTTATGAGGGAGCCTTCCCCGTTCCTGGAAGCAGGGAGGGTGTACCCACTTCACGGTAAGATACCGTTATTCATCCCCTCAAGTGTGGCTTCGTTTTGTTGCTGACTTCTTGAAAGTTAATTCAAACATACGCTGAGGGTCCACCCGAATGCTTTCCTGATTGCCATGAACAGCAGGGAGTAAGCACCCGCCTTCCTGCGAACTCACCGATCATCACTCAGGCCCCAGAGAACACTGGGCTAGCTGCCTGGACAGACGGTTGGTCTAAAGGTCAGAGACAGGAAAGAAAGTTCGGGTAACCTACTTCTTAATCTCGAGAGAGAGAGAGAGTGAGCCATACGCCTGAGCCCTCACGAGGCACGTTTGTGAACAGAACCAAAGATCACATCGAGTAGAAAATGAAATTGTAACCCCTCCCCCATAAAGGTCAACACAGGAGGCCGGGCTCTGAACCCCGGCCTGGACTTCCAGCCTCGCTGCCAGCGGGGGAGCAGCAGGAAGTGCCGATGGGTCTTTATGACCAGGAAAGAGGGACAGCATGTCCCTGGGGGCCGGGGAGCTGCGCGGCCCCACCCCGGAGCACGGACGGCAGTCGTGGCCGCCTAGGAGAGCACCAATGAGAACATGGCGTGACGCCCCCAGTCAGAGGGGTGCCAGGTGCGCCTCAGGTCTAACCACTGCTATGATCGGTTGTGCAGTGCCAGGAGCCAGAGCCTAGGCCACACGATCCTCAGGGCGGGGGAGGGGCACTCGGGTGGTCCTTCAATAAGGAAGACACAGCCAGAGAAAAGACCTTTGTGAATGTGCAGACTCCGGGGCCCCATGGCTGAGCTGAGGTTGTCACGCACAGGCGCTGACCCCCACCTTTGAGGACAGTGTACTGAGCACTGAATCCAACCCTTGTCGCTTCTGTGTGACTTTGGGTCAGCCTGAGCCTCAGCTTACCCGAGTGTAAAGTGGGATACCCTCGGGGCGCCAACTCTTATGTTCTCACCTGTCAAACACATTGGTGCTTTCTGTGCAAAGTACAGCAACTCACAAGTGTCCCACCAAGAGGGAGGCGGGAGCAGGGCACGGGGTGAGGAGAAAGGCAGTGCTGGCCGGGGGCGGGGCTCCGCGGACTGCTCCCTGTTACGAAGCAGCTGTCGCTTCTGTCCACCCCTGCCTGGTCCTTCCCGGGCTTCCCTGACGCCTGCCCGTGAAGATTGTGCAAACCCACAGCTCTCGGGGCTGGCTGGAGAGAGCCCAGCCCTCCAGCAGCACACACGGCCAACCTTTGAGCTTACCCGCAGGGAACTGGCTTTGGGGTAACATCATCATATACTCCATACCAGCACTACGGCTCTCCAGAGAAGAAAGTAACTTTTTCCTGAAGAAGCCAAAACTCACCTAAACTTTGAAACTAATAATAAGATTAAGTAATAAAAAAAAAAAAACTCACCTACACGCACCGTCCTGAATAGGCTTTGCACACCCTTCAAGGGCTTAAGTGTCGGCCCCTGTTCATGGTTACAGGCAGAGGACGAGGCACGTCGTCCCCCAAGTTTTGCACACTCTCCTTGTTCCCCATCAGCCCAGGACGTTGGTGGCCATTCGGCAGGGATTCCGCCTGAGGCACAGCCCTGTCCTCCTCCCACCCTCTCGCCCGTGAGAAAGAGCCCAAAGAAGACCTCTGTCCCGGTCCTGCCTGAGGCGCCGGTCCTGCGGGTGCGGGTGCAACGCGGGTTCCATACCACAAAACGCCGGGTGAAGAGAGGACAGGCTGAGGGCCGCAGACCGCAGAGCCGGCGACCTGCCTGCGCGGGAGACCCCGAGCGGGCGCGGCGGAGCCCAGCCTCTCCGCCCAGGGTGCACGGCCACCAAGCCAAGGCCCCCTCCTGCGAGCAAACACACCCTGCGGCGGGCAGCCAGCCTAAGGCGGCCGGCCCTGCCGGGAGGTGATGGCCTCCCGGACGGGGATGTCGGACGGGGGGAGGGGCTTCGAGGCCGAGAGAGGGACGGGTGGGGACGAGCAGGGGCCTTCCAGGTCCAGCAGAGGGAGAGAGGGAGGGGCCGGGCAGGGGACGGAGGTCTAGATCCCGGCGCAGAGCTGGGGCGGGGGAGGGCCCCCGATCCAGAACGGAGGGAGGGCAGAGAAGGCCCTTCCGGGCCCGCAGAGAGAAGGCGGAGGGGGCGCCAGGTCCAGGGGCGGGCGCAGGGGTCGCGGTCGCCTCCTCACGACGGCCGCCGGCCCCAGCCGCGGCGCCCCGACTTCCCGCGCGCGGCGCCGCGCCGCCCGGCCACACCCCCCGGCCTCACCTGCGGCGCCGGGCGGCGGCCGCGCGCCGACCGAGCCGTCCCTGCGCAGGAGGATGTCGCCCGTGTCCCGGACGCGCCGCCGGCCGCCCGGCGCGCCCCGCAGCCCGCGGCAGCCCTGGAAGCACACGGCCCACGCCTGCTCCTCGTTGATGGGCTGCTCGTACGCCGTCAGCACCTCCTCCAGGGACAGCTCCCAGGGCTCCGGCCGCCCCGCGCCCGCCGCCCGCGCCCCGGCCGCCGCGGCGCCGCTGGAGCTGCCGGCCCGGGCCATGGCCGCCCCATCATCGCCTCCTGCGCGCCGGGCCCGTTTCCATAACAGCCGCGCCCGGGCGGCCGACGCACCCGCGGAGCGCGGGGGGCGGGCCCCGCGCCTCCGGCCGCTGCTTTGTCATCTCGGCGGCCCCGCCCCGCGCGCGCGGCGCAGGTGAGGGCGAGCGAGGGCGGCAGCGGGGCGCAGGGGCCCGCGGGCGAGGCCGGCGCGGGGGCGCGGAGCCGGCTCCTAGAAAGCGGGGACCCAGAGCCGCAGAGCCGGGGCGAGCGGAGCGGCGCTCCCGAGGGAGGCGCGCACCCAGACGCCGTTCTCTGCTCCCCGGCGCCGCTGGGCGAGCCCGGACGGCGGGCGCCCGCGCTCCTGCACGCGTGTCTGGGCCGGCCGCCCGCCCTGAACAGTGCGGGGATTGCCGGGCTTCGGGCACGTCGGAACGGAGCCAGCAGGGCTGTGAATCACCGCCGCCCCTACACACACACACACACACGCACACTCACAGAGGCTTACGATGGTGGAGGCGCACGTGATGCCCGCTTGGCCTCTGTGGAGGGCCGGCTGGCAAGGTGACCTCAGGAGGTTACCGCAGGGTCATGAGAGCCAGCGGGACCCCACGGTGTGAGGCACTGAATAAACGACCCTTTCCAGCAGGACACCTGTCTGCGTTAAATGCTCTCGTGTCTCCAGGAAAAATAACCAGTTCACCGACGCGCCGGCGCGCTCCCCTTTGCTCACTCCCTCCGTGGGAGGGGGGCCCCGGGCACCCAGGTCGCTTTAGTCAGGTAAGCTGGAGACCTCCTGAGCCAGTTTTATGGGGACAGAATAACAGAGCCAAAATGCAATTAGAACATAAATGTCAATAAGGCAGTGGGCCACAAGCCTGGGCCCCCTGGGGAGCATGCAAAATGCAGATTCCTGGAGATTTAGGCCTGGCTGGAGATTCTGTGACAAGTCTGAGGTGAAACTTCGGATTCTAAAGTTTCCTGGTGATTCTGAACAGCCAAGTGTAGAAACCCCAGGTTGGGGCAATTTCATCTCATTTGAAGGATTGGGGTGGGGGGTAGGCTGCCACCTGGGGCCTGCACGTCAGGTTACCCATCTGGATTTTTTGAACAAAAAGGAGTTTGATAAAGACAGATTGTGCCAAAAGTTTCTATACTCAGTACCTGGGCCTCCAGGCGACACAGCCCAAACGGTGGACTGCTGGCACTCTGAAGAGGGAGTGGGAGCTGGGGGTGGGTGCTTGCTCCTGAATAAATGCTGCGAAGAACCTGGGACTGGATGATGTTTGCGTGCACACACGTGCACACACACACAGGTCATCCACAGTGGTCAGCGAGCAACTTCAATGTCTGCCTTAGAGCAGAGGCGGTGAGAACCCTTAGGAAGGGCACCCTCACATGCAGGAGCGATGGCCGTGGCAGTAGTTCAAGGAAAGTCCCTCCCGACTCACGTCACACAATGCCAGGTGTGTGTGATCCGGGAACTGGCCTCCCCCGCACAGCGAGCTTGTTCCTGATGGGCCCACGCGAGGGCTGGTTTCTGCTCTCAGACTCCACAGGGATAGGGCTTCCACTTGCAATACCTCTGGTCACAAGGATGCGGCTCCTGCCGCAGGCCGAGCCGCCCCTCCCCATCCCGGCTGTCTGGTATGAGTGGACAGAATGGAAGGCGGTGATCACCCTAGTAGAAGCTGGTTGGGTCATCCCAAGAAGCATCTTCCCTGTTCTTCAAAGGGCCTCAAATTCTCTAACTGATCACATGGCTTCAGGATTGCATGTGATGAGCAGGTAAGGACCTCCTGAAGACTCACACCTGGCTGACCCAGCAGCCCTTGAAGTCACCTGTGTAAAGGTACAATACTCCTTCTGGTCTGGCATTGATCATTATTTTAGGGATCCCCGTGCACCTTTTAAGACATCAGCCAGCAAGATTTAGAACAGTGAGGTTTTACTAAAAGTTTTTTAAATTAGGTTTTAATTACTTAATATCTAAAGATTTATCCCCCTAGCCATGACCAAAATGAGGAGGCAGATGCATCAGTTAGCTCTCTGGATACTCCTAGGAATCATCTTTCTTTCCTCTCAGGTCATTTACCCCACATGCCTCCAAAAAGTACCACATGAGACTTAGAAATGGACCCAAAGTGAGAAGTGAGCCTGGTGCGGCCTGAGGCTGGTGGTGAGAGGCAGAGTCCAGCCTAGCGGACTGGAGCCCAAAGTGGCTCATAACCCAACACTGAGAAGAGAAGCTGGACTCTCCCCGCAGAGAAACCTGCTCACACGGGCCCACAGCTCTGGATTCTGATTGGTTGGTGGGAGTTCTGGGTACAAGGACAAGTTCCACCCACTTGTCACTAGCAAAATCAAGATAATCATTTCCTTCTTCTGGTTAGGTCCCAAGCACGGCCCATACTTTGGGTTAAAAAGTCTAATCAGCATTTTAAACCAGACTGAGGGGTCCACTGTAAGGAACTCCTGTGGGTAGCTGATGGTTGTCTGGGCTGCACACCAGGGGAAGAGTGAACACTGGTCTCTTACACATGTGCACTGTGTGTGGCACCTGGTAGGGATGGGAAATGGGGTTCATCCCATTGAAAATGGCACTAGGGTTAAAATATTTAGCTGTTTATCCATGGAGTAGGCAACAACATCAGAATCAAGGCAATGTTAGTTCTTCCCTAATTTGAAGTTGCCATTTAGATTTTAGAAATAAGCACTGTATTTTCGGCTATTGAAAAAAGAGACTCAACTGAAGTATGGCAGGGTTGATCGTCAGCCATTAACTTGGAAAGCTCCGGGGCAAGGTCAGCTCCATAGTTCTGGGACCGCCTGAAGGCGCTTCTAAAAACGTGTTCCTAATCCTTCATTGCCAGTAGCTGGGAAATCCCAGGGGCGGGATGTTCTCCGTCACCGTGGGCTGTGCTTGGGGACAGAAGAGAAACTTTTAGTGCAATGACTAATCCACCAGTGCTCGGAATTGTAGAATTGCTTTGTCAGGTTATCACATTTGCAAATATACTCCCCAAATACTCAGCTTACAGTGTAGGCTGTTCATTCACACGTATTTGCTGAGCGCTGGGCACTGATGTCTTACGCCTGGGAAAGGCCAGTGAAACCCGGGCAGATCCCACCGTGGCAATGCAGTCAGAGAGTGGGTGGCACTTGACTGCACGTGGCCAAAGGTTTAAACGCTCCAGGAACGATACATGAGCAGCTTCGCAGACACAGAAGCTACAGGATCCTAACTTTAGGCTTCTTGAGGCCAAAAAGATAAATTGGGACTGGATCCCCAGATGTGCTTTGGGCTACAGTTACAAGATTCTGGGAGACAGGTCAGGGCTCCAGGGTGCAAGGCAGCATAGTGAGAGCACTCTGCGCTGAGACTAAGGTCACACTGAGTCAGGCAAATGGGCGAGTGAGTTTAGGACCAAGGATGATTTGTGGTCGAAGGCTCGTCTGCTCCCCTAGACCCTCACGGAAGGCTTCAGCCATGGCGGTGGAGAGCAGAGGCTCTCTTGTCCCCTTATTGATTCCACTTGAGATCAGAAAGCAGGCCGGCTTCCCCCAGGGAGGGAGCCGTGCGCAGTGAGCAGTGAGCAGCCAGGCCCATTGCCGCAGCGCAGAGGCCCCTGAATGCGCTCTTTGTCCCGTTCCTCCCAGCCAGGCCAGGTGCAGGGGTCCTGGAGGAAAAGCTGAAACTTGAGAGGCCCTGGTTTTGTGCTGTAGGTTTATTTTGGGATAATGATAAAGGCCATGAATCCCAAGGGATGCCAGATGGAGCCAGGCTGTACTTGATCTCTGAATGGAAGCCCAAAACAGGGACTGGGCAGCAGGGTTTCTAGGCTGGCGGTAGAGATGAGGAGGAAGGAGGAGCCCCAGGGTACAGGACAGACAGCAAGGTCCCAGTGCCCAGCCAAGAGGATGAGACAGTTGTCCTGTGTGGGGAGGGGTGCTAACCCCAGGTTTCTGACCAGGAGTCAAGAAAATACCAGAGGACATGGTTCGCCCCCCATTGAAGACTTTGGAGGTCATTTACATAGTTGGAACTTTTCGGGAACAGGTAGAGCAGGGTGGTTAAAAATGAGCCAAACACTTTCCAGGTGCATGACTCACAGCAGCTGTGTCAGGGACCTTTGGGTGCACCTGGTCTACCTCACAGCCTAGACTGGGGGAGGTTTATGTCACAGCTGACATCTTCATAATGTTACAGAAGTGACCACAATTCGGTGTTGGCTCACTTGACATGGCTTGATGTCCAGAAGTATAAACTGAGGGGTTTCCCACCCTAGCCCAGACACAGCCATGTCCACTGGCCTTTTATCCCTCTGGAGGTGGCATCTACCAAGCTCCCATACCCCCTTTTCACAGGGAGAGCAGCACCTCATCCACCCTGTCCTGTACTCAGCTTTGTCACTCCTCAGGTGTGTGTGTGTGTGGTGGGGGGTGATTGGTATTGGCGTGTAAAGAGCTTGTGTGTCTTCTCTACACGCCCCTGCTTCTGGGCATGTGGGTGGAAGTGAACACCCTTGTACGCAGCATGAGCCCCACAAGGGCAGGGTCTTGTTGGCTTAGTCTTGTCGGCCTCTGTCCCAGGACCTTGGACCCTGGAAGAGAAGTGTTGTTACTAGGCCTCATGTGTGTGTGTGAGGCTTTTTAAGATGTCAAGACATCGTAATGCAGTATACATAAAATTAAATATATAAAAATACTCAATATGAAACCTGTACTTATACAGTGGACTACTATACAGCCAGGAAAACGAATGATCTACAGCCCTGCACAACATAGATAAATCTTACAGATACAGTCGTAAGGGAAAGACACCAACCACTAAAGAACACAGTAGGACTCCCCGCCAAGAGCACCTCCTTACTTTGTAGTTTTGACACCTGAGTATGCATGGCCAAATGACAGCGCAGCACGAGGAGGGGGGCGGGGGACGACGTGTGGCCATTTTAATTCAAATCAAGGTCAAATGAAAGTAAGCATCTAGTTCCTCAGTCTCACTGGCTGCCTCAGGAGCTAGCTACAGTATTGGACAGAATGGACACAGACCATTTCTGTCATTTCAGGTCTTCCTGGGCAGTGCTGGCAGGGTCGGGTCCCGTTTTCAGGTTTACACCGGATTATTCTAAATGACACTGCCCACATCTCTCTGGATTTGGGTTTGTCATGTTGTTTCATCATGGCCAGCTATGCGTCATCGTTGGTGGGTATAACGCATTAGGGATGCCACGGTTTTCTCACAGCTGTGCTATTTAGAATCCACTGGTAACTGTCAACTCGAAACCGAGCTCCACCTTGTGCTCGCTTGGGAAACACAAACACACACAAACCGAGCTCCACCTTGCTCAGGTGTCAGCTGCTTCCTTCGCTTTTGCCACCTTAGCAAGATGGCCGCAATGCGCGGCCTCCGCAGGCGCCAGCCAATGGGTGTGCGCGTCGGGCCGCGGCCAATGGGAAGGCAGCGCGGGCCCAGCCAATGGGAAGGCAGCGCGGGCCCAGCCAATGGGAAGGCAGCGCGGGCCCAGCCAATGGGAAGGCAGCGCGGGCCGAAGGCTGGAACCGCCACCCGGGCGCGGTGGGCTTGTCATGTCGGTTTCCAGGGCGCCGGGCGCTGCCTCAGACCAGCAACCCAGGGGCCGGAGGAGGACATGGGCCGAACTGCTAGGTATGTGGACGCGGGGTCTGTGGAGTGAGCGGCGCCGGGCCCCGAAGCCTCTTCCCCCCGAGCCTCCGCCGGCCCGACCCGGGGAGACCGGGGTCCTCCGCGCGCAGGCTGCCTTCAGCTGTCACTGACCCGGATCCCGTTCTCTCCGCCGCTCGGTGACAGCCCCTCGTCTTCCGTCGCCTTCCTGACCTGGCATTGGGAAGAGTAGCCATTCGTGGAACGCCCCCCTTTGGTTGTGTCTGACCTTTTCGCGTGGTCAGAGGGCCGGGGGCGTCTGGGCTCGACCCGCGCGGAAGCAGAGTACGCGTCAGAGGTACGCGATGTCACCAGGTCTCGTTAAGTCGCGCTGTGGTTCTTAAAACTGATTTCCACCCCCCTTAGCCGGAAGGGCCGGGAAGATGAAGTTGGATCCCGAGAGGGAACAGAAGTTCAGAGACTCAGCAGTGCGCCTCCTGAGACGCCAGCTAAACCTGAGCCACCTTTTGCTTGAGGTAAGAAGAAGTTGGCTTGGTCTTTGCAGGCAGGTTTAGGGTTGGGGTTTTTGAATCCAGCCACGGCATAACCTCGGAAAGATGCCGGGAGAGCCTCTGTCAGGTAGAAGCCCCCACTTAATGTTAACTGGGTGAGAAACAAATCGGGACCATTTATCTTTTGGGAGATAAAGTTCAGAAATGAATTTATTAATTCTCCAAAGGCTCTAGTAAATTTCACTTTGTTAAACGTTTTACCTCAAAATATTTGAGATCAGGGCGGTAGACAAGCATCATATACACACAGGTGGTGTTTATGCACACACAGGTTGAATTTTAAAGACGGAGTTCTTTGTGTTTGATTCCCAGGTGGAAGGTCCGCCACATAAAAAGTTGAGTCTCAGCCAGTTGATTGATGGTGACGGTCCTGAGGCCCACACCGGTCTTTCTAGTTCACTCATAGGTAAGTTAGAGCTGCTGCTGCTGCTCCTCCTCCTCCTTCTCCTCCTCCCTTCTTCCTCCTCCCTCCTTCTTCCTCCTTCTTCTTCTTCACATATTGAGTTATAGAAGAGCTTTACATAAAGCAGCTTTGATTTGCTTACAATAGCAGAAATTTAAATTCCCCCAGATAGTGGTTTTCTACTTATATGAGAAGTCATGAACAAGTCATGTTTTTGTGACTTGGCTGGGGCTTGTTATGAGGCTGTTATTTTAAAAGAACATTTGACTCAGCATGGGCCTCAGAAGCAGTAGGAACCAGAGTGTCCCTGGAAAAACGCGGGACAGTAATGTGCACATTCACGGAAGTGGTGAAAACAGGTGATCTGGGTGGGGAGAGCAGGCAGGAAACCAGAAATATGCTTCTAGGTGCCCACCCTTCCATTCGAGAATACGAGATAGGGGAAGTTCTACGGAAATAACAAAAAATAAGTTGTTTTCTGGTCATTCGCATTTTTATGATTTAACGACTGTCATTTCAAAAAGATGTCAATTCATTAATTTGTTTTAAGTTTCTGTTAACCTTAAACGATAAACTTGGTAAAATATATGGGTTTTCACTGCCATAGTTTTATTTGAATTTTACAAATTACGCATCAGCATTACAGTGAGCCAAGCTCAGTATCACACTTCCTTGTATAGACTTTATTAAGGCTAAGAACCTCTTAGCCTTAACCACAGAAATAAAAATAGCCCTTAGTTCATGAATTTTTTAGTTTTTCCTGCTACCATACTTACTTGTACTTATGTAGAAAAGGTGAAAGCCTTGTCAATAAAGACGAATAACTTTCCCATGGAGACACGTTGGAAATAAATGGCTTGAATTTAGCATTTTCTGTCTTTCTACCATGAATTATTTCTTGGCCACAGCAGTTAATCATTTCTAATGCTGTCATTTGGAAACGATAACTATTGTGTTTTCACTTTACATATTGGTCTGTGTTTTCAGAGCCTTGAAGTTAATTGGCATGTGTTACAGTTTCCTGGATTTTTTGTTGGTTTGTTTTGTTTTTAAAAAGAGTTTTAGAAGTCAAATAAATTAGAAAACAATGTACTTGTAGGTACTGTGTTTCCAGTCTGCCCAGCAGTTTTCACCTTACTGAGTACAGACCAGAGGCGGTGGCTGCCTGTGCCCCAGCACCCAGGCTCCACTGGTGCCCACCAGGGGTGCAGCACAGCACTGAGAAAGCAGACCCCATTTCCTCTCAGACATCACTGTAGACTTGGTGGGAGCCGTTCTGTCTTTGACACTGAAGCAATTAGAGAAACTGGAACTCATTAAAAGAGCCTGCTGTAGTTCTTGATTTATTGTGCTCCTTTGGGTAAAGGTCGATGAAATGTTTAAGCAGAACATATCTGCCAAGCTCCCTCGTTTGTGTCCCATGAAACACACATACATGTGTGGGAACTACGGGCTTCAGGTGCTGCCCTGACGGTCTCGTGAGACACTTCAGTCATGGAATTGTCTTAATTTTATGTCTTGTGTTTTTCCTGTAGATCCGTCCTGCCCTTCAAAGGGCACTTTTCTATAGTGCTACAGCGTACGGAAGGCATTTTAGATTATAAGTCTTGTTTTGGATTTTGTGGTGCATCTCTTGTGTTTTCTGTTGTCTCTAAGGCTCTGCTCTGCGGGATCAAGCCTCGCAGCTGGGGCTTCCAGTAGCAGTCCTGTCCAGCCAGGTGGTGGCCTCGAGCGTTGTGCAGATCTGTGAGGCGGGCACTGAGCCCTCCCATGGGGTGCTGTTGGACTTGGAGCAAAGAGTAAGACACAGCGTGAATGAGGGAACTCGTTACTTTTAAGCTGTTTGGGAAAATAAGACATTTCTTTAATTTCGTTTCAAGTATTTTCCTATTTTAAAAAAATGATTTAACCTCTCTTTTCAGAAGAAACTGTCTTCCCTGTTAGAGATCACTCAGTATTTGTTAGCACACAATATGTTCTCCCGTCTCTCCTTCTGTCAAGAACTATGGAAAGTACAGGTAAACTTGAGATTGTATCTCTGACTCCAGAGATTTTCCAAAAAGTGTTATGTTGATTTGGGTGAAGCCAACAGCATCCCTATATTTTCTTAGGGATCCCGTGAAGCTTCCCATTAATTACAGAGCGGGGGAAGCTTTCAGCAAACGCAAGAAAGAAGTAACCTCCGTGACCGTGTTTACTAGTCACTCATCATTAGTAATATTTATTAGAACATATCACACCACGGAAAGATGACGTTCTGCCTTCTTAGTTCTATTATCATGGACAATTTTCTAGGGCAGGATAGTAAACTAGAAAAATAGAATTAAAAAAATTATTCTAACCTGTTCTTTCTTGAAACATTTCGAACTTATTAGGCTTAGAGATTTTTGAATAGTTGAAAGAACTCAAACTGCTTGGTTATTAAATTAGATCAGTGGGTGCACAGCAAAAGGAAAGAAAAAACCGAGGTGATGGCACGTGTCTGGCTTTCTCCCCTTCTCGCATGCAGCACACATTACAGCGTCCCACTGCTCTGTCGGGCTTCGGTGCGGTCCCTGGGCCTGCATGGGGGAAGGCAGCTGAGTGCGTGTGGATTATGATGATGCAGGTGCTCGCAGGTGTGCAGATGAGAGCGGGTGACTGACCGGAGCTGCAGAGGGCTTCCTAAGAGAGCAGAAGGGGCGTGGAGTGAAGGGAGAGTGAGGGTCACTGCGTGAGAAGGCGACTGAGGGGTGTCCGTGCTGTAGGGGGAAGGGCTTCATTGGGAAGGGACAGAACGAGAGATGGAAACCAGATCACAAAGGGCCTGTGCCATGCTGAAGAGGCTGAGCTTCGCCCGGAAGGCCGTGAGGAGCCACCGAAGGGTTCTAGGAACAGAAGAGATGGACGCGGCCAGTCTGCATTGTGTAATCTTGCGTTGGCCACGTGGAGAAGGCGAGAAGTGGATTAAGCTAGAGACTGGGCAGGGCTCACATCTGAGCGTGTAGCACCCATGGTGATGGGGACGGGCTTGGTGAGTTTTAAAACTAGTGGGTATACTTCAGGCTGTGCTTATTACTCCGGTTTAATTTTCAGCAGAGTGTGGCGGTTAGGTACACTGAACATTTTGTGGGAAAATGCGTCGTAAAGGACTCACAATACTGTTATTTTCTTCAGAATTCTTTGTTGCTTGAAGCTGTGTGGCATCTTCATAAGCAAAACATTGCGAGCCTCCCAGAGCTGCTGGAAAGGTAGGGTACCAGCGACCGTTTAACGTTACCATGAGGTTCCATGGTTTACCGTTTGTCATCTGGCCTAGTGTGACTTCATGTAGCGAAGCCAAAAATCACCTAGAGAAACTATTACAGTTCACGACTGAAACACAGGTTTGAATGGCGCCAGTCCACTTTTATGCAGATTTTTTTTTTCCAGTAAGTACAGTTAGTCTGCTTGTCGTATCCATGGGTTTTGCATCTGTGGCCTCAACCAGGTTAGGGTCAAAAATAGTACTTTGGATCCACAACTGGGAACCGTGGATGCAGGAGGCCCACTGTATGCGTCGTTCTCTGTCACTTTGTATAAGGGACTTGAGCATCCGCAGATTTCAGTGCCCACGGGGAGTCCTGGACCCAATGCCCACAGATACCGAGGGACCAGCTATATTTAAGTTTTAGGGGGAGTCAAACTTATATTCAGATTTTCAACCCCTGTGTTCAGGGGTCCCCTGTACTTTATTACTTAGAACATTTTTTTGTGATTGGAGTCTTATTATGCACAGACTTGGTAATGGTTTCTTTGTATAGATATATCATTTCTTAAAACTGAAAAAGAGATGTTCAGGTAAATAGGGTTGATAGAATGTGTGCAAGTACTTTTATTCCCTCCTCGAATCTCACTAAGAGCTAGAGGATTTTATGAAGAAGCATCACCTGCACAGGTGGAAGGGCATGGGAGAGTTAACAGAGGCAGATGGACCAGTGGTGGAGAGCTGAGCAAACCTGAGGCGGGCTGTCTCAAGCCAGTCCAGTTTATCCTTTCTTCCTAAAAGACTCAAGGATCTGTGCGCCAGGCACCTCTCGATACAGGGGCGAGGGAGAGAGGGACTCAGAACTGGTCGAAAGCATGCGTGAGAAGCATTCGGAACCTTAGGTCGGTCGCTGTCCTTGCTCTAGGTGTCCAGGAAGCTGTTCCTCCCGAAGCCAAGCAGAAGCCTGGAGGTTTCTGTTTATTTTCTGGTCAGAAAACCAGAGGACATCTGGTTTGGGGAACTTGAAAATCCCACATTGAAACCACGGGTGGTGGTACATGTGGGGTCACATCTGGACATAACGAGTTGTATCTTTATACCAAAAACATTCTTGATGAGTCAATGAAGGGAAAAAAATGAAATTATAGAAGTGGTAGAAGAAATCATGGGAGAATATTTTTATAATATTGAAGTGAGGGAGGCCTAAATAAACCATTAAAAATTGATAAGGGATTTCAGTAAACATTTCTACAAAGAAGACATACAAATGGCCAAGCACATGAAAAGATCTGAGAGGCGAGGCAGGTGAGGGCTTTCCCAGGTCAGGGCTCTGCAGAGCACACGATTGTTCTGCATGGCGGGTGCCCTCGGCGACAGCCTGTGGCCCGTAACTGCTGCTGTCGTTTATCTGTCTCCGATTATGATTACCGAACTTCTCCCCCAGCAATAGTAAGCTACTCCAAATAAATGAACCATTTGAAAACGATGATATTTAACATCAGTCTTGCAGCCGTCGCTGACAACTCTTCTATGTCAGCCGTGACTTCTTGGTGCGGAAAGGGTCAGATGGTTGCTCGGTCGCTCTCAGTGGCTTAGGCTTCCTAGTGAAATGAGTGGGAAAGACAGTGGCCGGATGGCGGTGGAACAGTGGGATCAGAGTGTGCTGTACGTTCGTCCCCAGCCACGCCGACGTGCAGGCCGTGGTGGCATGGCTCTTCAGGAACCTGCACGGTCTGTGTGAGCAGAGCGAGCAGATGGACGTGTCCTGTCCCCAGGCCGACATCGCCAGGGCTGTGCTTTCCGGTGAGTTCACAGGGCAGACAGATTCTGGGTAAAATTCGTTTAGACCAGCTTTTGCTATTACGATCTGTGGGAAACAAAACAGGCTTCCCACGCCACGCCAGGTGGTTGGGGACAGAGGTCACTAACTTCAGGGGCTCTGATTGGTTATTTTAAAAGGTGCCCCAGGAAAAGCAAAGTCGGGGGCTTGGGGCGGGAATCCTAAGCTGAGTCCTTACCTTTGTCCAGACGCGCTGTCAGGGGTGTCACGGGCACCTTCCTCTCAGAGTGGGCCCTGGCTGCTGCTTCGAAGCCAGCATGCCCTGGCCTCGCCAGTGGGCCCTGAGGGACGAAATCGAGATGCGTGTAAATGACAAATTAGAGGAGAAGTGGAGTGCTCCATACAGATTTTCTTCTTTTGCAAATGATGCGTTCCTTTTTCCTAAAACTTCTTTGGTAACATCAGCTACTTATGATTCCTGAAACCTGTGAGTGAGCCCTACACAACTTAAGTTTAAATTGAAGATTAAACAGGAAATCATTTTAATTTTAGCCCTCTTGATTCTAATAGTTTCAGAAGGTATGTTCTTTTCCTGCTCGGTCTCCAGAATGTAAAGCTTCTAGGTCCTTCCATAAAGATTCTGGGTTCTTGGTGTAGGAAGTTGGCTGGGGAGGCAGCCCCAAGAAACTCTTAGAAGCTGCTGCTTTGTTTAAGGGAGAAAAACCCTCACGCATGAACTTGACTTATAGCAAGCACAGTTCACCTTGAATGGCGTGGGGTCAGAGGTGCCGACCTCTCACACTACAGAAGGTCAGCTCTTTGCACATGTGGGGTACCCAGCCTCGGCTTGGAAACAGTTCTGACCTGAAGCTGGTTGTCTGTGCGGGTGAGAAGCCCGAGGGCTGACTATATACCTGCCGGACAGAAGTCCGCGTGCGAGGGCCCCACGTCGCCCGAGGGCCAGCTGTGTCTCCTTTACGTGGCACGGTGAGACAGAGGGTCTGGCTCAGCCAGCTGTGTGGCTAGGCTGGGACCCTTGTGTGCCCACCTCCTAGGCAGGGGCTGGCAGCCCCCCCCAGGGCGGGAGCACGGTGTCCCGATCGCTCCGTGTGGGTCCTCGACCTCGAGCCCCTCTGAAGCAGGCAGTCTGTGTGATCATAGCTGCTCGGAGACTGTGTCCGTAAATGGCTTTTGTGGTTTTCAGATTTTGTGCAAATGTTGGTCTTGAGGGGATTTCAGACAAACTCGGGTCTGAGAGGAGAGGCGGAGCCTGAACGTGTGCCCCAGGTAAGGGAGAAGCGCAGTGCGGCCTCAGGGGATTGGGGTGCTGCTGGGAGGGCATCTGTCCCCCAGCGTCATTGCCTGCGGGGGTTCCGGGAGCGGGGGTGCCCTCTCACAGGGCGGCCTGAGCAGGGTCATTCCCTAGGCCAGCAGATGCGCGTGTGGGAACAGACAGTCTGGGTGGAGGCCGCCATGCTGGCCAGAACCGGGTCCGTGCTCTGAGGCCAGAGGCACAGGCAGGGCCGTGGCGGCAGTCGCCGGCAGTCACCGGCAGTCACCAGCAGTGCCGAGCACCGGGCCAGCGCACAGGGGGCTGGCGGGCGCGGCTGGGGCCGGGCAGTCTTGGGATATCACAACGGACCCTTCTGCTAAGCCCACCTCTGCTTCCCTAGTGCTGGGGTGACGTTGTGGATCCAGGAGGGGGTCTCAGAAGTGTGCCTCTTGGAAGTCAGGTTCCTGTTTCGCTTTCGGGCGACAGCTCGTTCTGTGCGCGGCGCAGGTGTTCGAGGTGACGACGGCTCCCTTGTCTCTCTGCAGGTCGCCGCGGCCGTGCTTCAGAGGATGCTGGCTGGTGAGCCGCCGCCCTGCCCCGCCCCGAAGCTGGCCTAGCGTGCTGCCTGGGGGTTTCTTGCTTTTCTTCCCTTCCTTTCCAAGTATTTTACCTGCTCGCATATTTCTCCCTTTGGAAATAGTCCCGGTGTCACAGATACCTTTCTCGGTTGTCACTTGGTGTAAAGTGGCGCTGCATCTTTTCTCCTGGCTCAGCTCCTGCTGGCTTCACAGCTGGTCCAGAGTTGTACATGCCCACGTTTAACGGGGGCGTTTTATTGTCTGCATATTTCGATTGGTTTTAAAGTCTTCACTGAGACACTTGTATACTTGAAGGACTTGTGTCACCTGGGGGTTTAGGTGGCCTGAGAGGTCTGTAGCTTGACCATGAGGGGCTCGCACCCACCAGTCCCAGACTTGCAGATGTGCGGGGGGTTGTTCTGCTGGGCCGTGGTGGCTGACGCCTGTGTTCTGCTCCCCGCTCTGGCCGCAGCCGCACTCGAGGCCTTGGCGGCCGGTATGCAGGAGGAGTCCTCGGCGCACCGGGCAGCGAGGCACTGGTAAGTCCTGGGCCGGTTCCTGCGACGTCAGCGGTCCTGGCGTTTTAGACTCTGTGTGCATACAAACACGTGACTCCCTAGCACACTTCCCTGCTTCGTGTCAGCGTCAGGAGAGACGGCAGCTGGGGACCCGGAAACCTGCTGGCCCATCCACGACCCCTGTGGACGAGGCAGGAGGCCGGCACTGTTCCTGTGGGCCCTGACCCCTCCAAGCCCGGGCTCCTGTGGGTGGTGACGTGCCCCTCCCCACAGGCAGCCTCTGCACTGTCTTGGCTCTGCCCCTCGCACCTGCCCCCTCGGGCCTCCGTGTGGCTTTCCAGAGCACACGGCAATGGTCTCCCTCCTCTGTCCCCGCTCCAGGGCCCTGACCACACCCGCAGTGGGCATGCGCGGACCTGGTCACTGTCTTTCTTCCTTTCTTAATTTTTTATGCCTACAGCACCTGGTCTTCCTAGGTGGTCTCCCATCCAAGTGCTAACCAGGCCCAACCTGGCTTAGCATCTGAGATCAGTGGGATCAGGCACGTTCAGGGTGGCATGGGCATAGATTCTGGTCACTTTCTGTCCCTAGCTCCAGAGGTCCATGTGTACACACTGGATTGCACATTGGGGTGTTGGAGTCGCTTCATTCCCATGGATGAGGCCAGTCTGGAAGCTGGCTCTTTCCTGGGAAACTGGGAGAATTTACCAGCATTGCCCAACCTTGTAAATCTCTCTGTTCTTTAATCATTTTGCCCCTGAACACAAGTGCTTGATAATCCTTGACTGTGTGTGTACTTCAGTACTTTATTTAACCGGCGAGGACACTGCCTTGTTCGCTAAATGTTATGCATTTTTATGATGTGCCTGACTAGATGGCTCAGACTCACGTTCCAGAAGTCAGATCACAATCATCGATCTGCTTTTTTTTTTAAAAAACTTTTTAAGTAGTTACCGGTACTTGCATTAAGATCAGACATCCCTTGACAGTCTGGGTGGCAAGCTGGGGCCCTGCCCTCCGGAAGCAGCAGGGCCCAGGGGCCCCGTGTCTGCCCTCCTACCCCATATGTTCTTGTTGCCCATATAACCGGGGGCGGTTCACGTCACTGCGGGGACCCTCGACCTTCTCCCCTGAGGAATCACGGTAGAGCCGACCCTGGCACACACCTCACTGTCTGCCCCGGTCACCCTTTGGCCCTCCTGGCCTGTCGGTACCTTCCCGCTCCCTCTGACCATGGCCCTCTCCTCCTTCCTCACCCCCTCCTGGCGCGGGACACTGTGGACGTCAGGAGTGGTCCCTGCATTCGCGTGCTGCAGAAGGCTTGGCACAGCCCTGCTGCCTCTGCTCCCCCTTTCCAGGTGGGGAGACTGAGGCTTTGCAACATTTGCAGTTTGCTGGGACCAGGCCCTCCGCTGGGTCCAGGTGACCGTGATCGCTGTGGCCTCTGGCCCACTGGGCTCTGTGCAGGCCCAGCCCGCCCGATCTTCCTCTGACTTCTTCAGGGCCTGACGGGTGTCTGTTGCCTGCTCGTGGTTTCCTTGTCAAAATGACACTTCCCTGACACTTCTGTTTCGAGCCTGTGGTATGGCGGCTGGGCAGAGAGAGTTTCAGGGTTATGGCAAGGGCATGCCTATGAGACCGTGAGCGGGGGGGTCAGCGCGTCCGGGTCCGTGCTTGCTTCGCTGGACAGAAATGCATTTGATGAGCTGTTCTTGTGTTGCGAGCTATGGCGTCAGCTGGCGTGACATTGGAGCCTGGTGCCACCTTCTTTCCTGAGAGCCTCTTTCTGCTGTTGCAGGTTTAGCGTGCTCAGTGGACACACCTGCGGTGGGATTTCAACGGATTCTTCAAAGAGCTTTTTCAGGCACACCCTTACTCAGATCCTCACCCACAAGCCTGTGCTGAAAGGTGGGTCCCAGGCCCGGTCTGTCTGGGGACCAGAGCCTCCCTCGACGGATGCTCGGGCCTCTCTTAATGCTGTAAGACACTTTGAGATCACGAAGGACACGTCATCATTAACTGTCCTTTCATTTGAAAGTAATTCATTTTCATAAAGAAAACTTAGCATTAAAGAAGGGTAGAAAGGGCCGTCACCCCTTTTGTCACCAAAATAGAGTATCTTTAACACAAAATCTTTCTTCCATCCTTTTCTAAATAGATTTTTGAAAACATAGTTATATTTTCAATTCCACGGTTCCGTTTCACTATGTCTAAACCGTAAGCATTTTCTTAGGTATTTACATAGTTCTTCTAGAAGTGTTTAATACTCCCGTAATCTTCTTCCAGTGAGTATCCTTTGGCTGATATCACCACCCATCGGTGACAGAATGTCTGCCCGTTTTCACTGTTATTAAGGCTGAAACGAACGCCTCGTCCACCCAGCTGTCCCTGTGCAGTGGTGCATCCCGGCATGGGTCCTCGAGTGGGGCACGGATGCCCCTGACAGGCTGTGTCGTATCTCCTGAGGGCCTTTCACAGCATTCTCACGGATGGCTTATTGATAGTTAAAGTTTAAAAGCAGCAAAACTAAAATGTAATTGATGCATGAGAAAATACAGCGAATGTGATAAAGGGTTCTCAGCAGGTAACTGGGCCAAAGACACAGGCACTTCACAACACAGAAAATGGTTAGCAAACAGGGAAATGATGAACTTCACTAATCGGAAAAATGCAAATTAATACAATGTAGTTTTTTGACATTGAAGCTTTAAAACACAGCTTTTTGATGATTGCTGACTTGACATTTTTGTCTGTCTTCCTTCCGAATGAAGTCTCTGACGCTATTCAAATGCAGCGAGAGTGGAGCTTTGCGAGGACCCACTCTCTGCTCACCAGCCTGTACCGCAGGGTGAGTTGCACTGGTGTGCGCGAGGTGTTGATCTAAGACCTGCTTCTGGAAAGCCCTGTGCTTCCTGGTGCTGGTAAAGTGAGGCCCGGGCTCTCCACAGATGGAGCGGTCCACGTTTAGACCACCAGAGAGTTCCTTCTAACTGGTACTGGCCGCTGCAGAGGGGAGAGACACAAAGTGTCCCCTGTTTCAACGCCACGTCATGTCGGACGGGAATGGGAGGGAGGTGAGGGCCCAGCTCCTACCAACGAGCACTGTGTTTCGTTTCAGCTCTTCGTGGTACTGAGTCCAGAGGAGCTTGTCGGCCATGTACAAGAAGTTCTGGAAACACACGAGGTGAACTGGCAGCATGTGCTGTCCTGCGTGTCTGCCCTGGTGATCTGCTTCCCGGAAGCACGGCGGCTGGTCACCGGTACGCTTTGGTGGAACTGTGGTGTGCACGTGCACGTGCACGTGTGCATGCGTGTGTGATTTGTGTGTTATCAGCAAAACCCCAGCATTTGGGATGAGCCCATCAGGAATCACAGTGTCACAAAAGTCCTTGCCTGCCCTGGAGGTGCCCTGCGTCCTGGGGTCTGTGCTCTGTCGGGCTGGCCCTGCGGCCACCACCTCCCAGAGTGGATGTGTGGCTCGCTCTGATCATCGTCTGGTCCCTTGGAGTTGGCGCTGGGCATGCAGGTCCTGATCAGATCGCGTGCTCCCCGGCAGAGCGCACGCCCTGTGTTTCTGCTGGAGGCCCGTCTACTCGCTGTGACTGGTCCTTCTCGCCTAGACTGGGCGGCCCGTTGGCTGGCCCGTGCATTCGAGAACTTCGACCTGGACAGCATGGTCACCGTGTTCCTGCTTGTGCGTCAGGCTGCACTGGAGGGCCCTTCCTTGTTCCCGTCCTACGCAGACTGGTTCCAGGTGGGTCACCTCTGCTGACTGGCTGGTGTTCCCCGTCGGTTGGTAAGCATGTCCCCTCGACTTGCTGTCGGAGAAATGAATGAGTCCCAGCACTTGGGCCCACAGTGGTGGCCCTGGCCGACCCCTCATGTGCCTCTCAGCCTCGCTCCAGGCCCTGCCGCCTCCCAGGCTGCCACCTCACTGGTCGCCTCCTTCTCCAGCTTACACGACGCTGAGGGCAGTCAGGAGCGAAAACACGGCGCTGCTGCTTTCGTAGGCCGCGGGGGCGTTGGCCGTTCTCTTGTCGCCCTGGGAGGAGTGGTCTTCGGAGGCTTCCCGGGGTCGTCTTTCTGTCCGCACCTTGCCTCTGCAGCTATTCCCAGCTGTGAGCCTGGGTCTTGCCGCGGGCAGGGGCCTCTGTGGACGTGGCTTTGAAGGTGCGGCACGGCACGGGTAGGTCTGTCATGGCTCTCGGTCGAGTGGCTGTGCCACTTGGTGGGGCGCTCGCCCTCCCCGGTTTCTGAGGGTGGCCTTCCGTCCCCCTGCCGTGTTGGTAGAGGGTGGGTGGTCACGGTGTTCATTCTTTCATTTGCCATTTCTTCTCAGCTCTGGGCAGTTGGCCCAGGGGCTCCAAGTGCATGTGCTGAGGGGTCCATGGCTGTGCCCTCAGGGCGCCAAGGGACGTGCCCCGAGTCCGGCCCGCGCTCTCAGCGGCGGGGCAGACGGCGCTGACCGTCCGCGAGCACTCTGCCCGGGCGACTCGGCCACGCCCAGGTGTCTCTGAGCCTCACGTCTGTTCAGCTCAGGGTGGCGCCTGTGGGACAGGAGGACTCTGCAATGCTGCGTGGGTTTTGGCTTTCTTTGTTTTCCTTTTTTAAGCCACATTTATTGAGGTATAACTTACATAAAACCTACTCGGTCTCAGTGAATAGGTTAGACGAGTTTTAACAGACGTCTATGCGCATGTTCAGTACTTGAAGATGTTTTCAGTCTTTTATTTTTAAAAATGCTACATAAATAGAGCAATGTAACGATTGTAAATTTGAGCCTTTGGGGTCTAGAGTACAATTCTTAGTTCCTCAGAGCAGTGATTTTATTTGAAAAATTACGTGGGTGTGATTTTTCTGATAGTGGAAGGGACTGCCTTTTTCCTGGAGTGACTCCAGTGCTTTAACACCGCAGTGCGCTCTAGACACTTCGCACAGAAACATTAAGTGCCTCACGTCCTGTGGGCTCATTTCTGTTCCCGTTTTCAGTGTCTCATCGAGGCTCACTCTGCTGCGTGGATGTTCCAGGACCCCGGGGCCCTCTGTGTAGACTGGTTAAATGGAGGGCAGCGACCCCCCTCGTATGTGGGCGGGAGCCGAATGGCGATGCGGGGTCCTCTTTTCATCGCTGGCTTTTGCGTCTGTCTGACCATCGCCGCATTCGAGAGCGCTGTGGCCTCTCCGGGGAGGCGCTGCGGCGGGGTCTCCTGGCGCGGCCCCGGCAGCAGGACCCAGCTTTGTGGCGAGGGGCTGGGTCTGTCTGCGCCGTCGGTGGTGTGTCGAGGGCCAAGGCCTGTGAAGAAGCTCCGTCCCCACAGTCCTCCCAGGCGCCCTCGGCTGCCGGAGGCCTGCGCGTTCTGTGGTCAGGGCTCTTTCAGTGACGTGAGGTCCCCCCCTTCGCTTGGCCACCTCCTCTGCAGCGACGTCATCTACTGGGACGCGTTGGGAGGTCGTGTGTTCATTACCGTTCGGAAGTGGGGTCCTCGTTGGGGTACAGAGGACACCATAGTGCTGTTTCAGCCCTTGGCTTTATTAGGCGCGGCGACGGCATCTGGCAGTGATCCGAACCGAAACGGCTTTGCGCTGTCTCTTCCTGAGGCGGCGACGGTGGCGGCCGGCCTCTGTGCGGACAGCGGGGCGCCCGCTGCCGCGCTCACGGCCCCGTCCCCTCCAGGCTTCCTTCGGGAGCGCACGGGGCCCGCACGGCTGCAGCAAGAAGGCGCTGGTCTTCCTCTTCAAGTTCCTGTCGGACCTCGTGCCCTTCGAGGCCCCGCGCTACCTGCAGGTGAGAAGCTGACTGCTGACACTCTGCTCGCACCCCCTTCAGGCCAAGGACGTCCCCAGGGAACCCTGCTGGCTGCCCCTGAGCAGGCACCGCTTACACGACGCAAATGCCGCGAGCAGCGACGTGTGTGCTCAAGGAAGGCGTCGGCGTGGCACGGCGCCAGCGGCCAGCCCCTTGGCCGTCCCGGGAGGTGGCCACGCGGGGCCGCGCCTGCCGCCCCCGGAGCTGCTCCGAAGGCTGCACGGGAAGAGCAGCTGGTGGCGCACACGTGTCGCGTGGTCCCATTCTTGTTTTTTTAAGAATGTGTTTTGGCATTGAAGGAGCAGAATCAGGCAGGGTCCTGCCAGTCTGCGGAGGCCATGAGTTCCAAGCTCAGGAAGCTCACGCGTGCACGGCGTCTGTCCGTGAGCTTTCTTAACCAGCTCACCATACCCGGCGTGTGTTTTGGGGGTAGGGTGCCTGGAAAGTGATTCTCCCCGCCTTTTTTTAGTTAGGAGCTTGTAGAGCAGGCTGAGGAGTGCAGACAGGGTAACAGCAAGGGCAGGACGAGCAGGGCGCCGGTCATGGGGAAGCCCAGGGCCCCAGCCTCGCTCCCCGCACCCCCCCTTCCCACCAGCCCCTGGAGCCAGGTCCCCCCAGCACCGCCCCCGGGCCCGCCACCAGCACACAGCCCGTAAGATGGAAAGGTGCCCCATGGGGGGATGTGGACCCCACCAGCAGCCAGAGAGGGCGGGAGGGGAGGGCGCAGGTTTGGTGGCCACCCTCCCCCAGCCCGCCCACTCGTGGCAGAAGACCTGCGGCGCCTGCGGAAAGCCTCGCCCGGGGTTCCATCCGTCACGGCTCCAGCTTTCGTCCTCGTGGTCTGGCTACTTCTCCGACTTTCCTGTCATGAATGTAAGTGTCTCCCCAGAGAGTCAGCAGCAGTTGACAGACGGGTCCTGCCCTGTCGTCCGCCTGCAGGTGCACATTCTCCACCCGCCACTCGTCCCCAGCAAGTACCGCTCCCTCCTCACGGACTACGTGTCACTGGCCAGGACACGGCTGGCCGACCTGAAGGTGAGCCCCGGCCTCCCCGCCGGCCTCTCCCCGCAGCCGCCAGAGCCCCTGGGCCCTCACCTTCTTGTCCTGCCACCTCTGCAGGTTTCTGTAGAAAACATGGGGCTCTACGAGGATTTGTCTTCCCCAGGGGACGTCGCGGAGGTAACTTGGGCGTCTCCCTGTGCTCTGCCAGCACATTCTTGTCCGCTGTGACTGGGTTGGGCGTCAGCCTTCTGTCTGGGACCGGGTTTGTCTGGTACAGTGGAGCGTGGCAGTGACCCCGAGGGGTTTGCTGTTTAACATGCGCACTGTTCGGACAGGCCCAAGGAGCCCCAGCGCATAGGGAGGCGGGTCTCATGCGCTAAAGCAGATGGGGTGGTCTGTGGGACCGGGGTGGGGGGGTGGGGAGGTGCCCTGCTTTACCAGGAATGACAGAAAAAAGTGTTAACTGTTTATGTCACCCAGTGTCAGATGGCCACACAGTGTGTGTGGATATTTTTAAAGACCCTTTTGCTTAAAAGTTGCGAATTGCTGGAGAATGTTTATAAATGCTGTTAAAGTAAATATTTTACAATACTTAATTCAGTTTTTCCATTTAGGATTTATTGCTGTTCATAAGTTGCCATTTCATAATTTTTTAATTATCAAGAATTTAGTCTCTGCTCCTTCCCACCTAAGCATCTTGTGTCGGGACCCTGTGCTGTCCCGGAAGACCAGCAGGAAGGAGGGGGCGGAGGGGCGCGCAGGGCCGGGACGGTGGCAGTGGCTTCCCAGAGCCGCTGCGCTGGCGCCCGGCTGCCTGTCGGCCTTGCTGGCGCCCGGCCGCGGCCGTCGACCCCCTCCTGCGGTTCCACCAGCAGGAGGGCGTTTGGATGTTCCCTGTGTGCTGTGCATCTAGCTTGTCACCTATTACCTCAAAATGACCAGAGTCTTTTAAATCTTCTGTCCTCTTTCCCGTCTACCTGCGTGGAGCCAGCCCCACAGCCAGGCGTCCCAGGACGTCGAGAAGGCCCTCGCGGTGTTTGAACACACCGGGCGAATTCCCGCTGCCGTCATGGAAGCCAGGTAGTCAGTCACCCCTTGTCTGTTCTCAGGCTGTGTGGTGGGGACACCGAGGTGACAGTGTGAACATCCCAGCCAGGGTCCTGTCTGGCCGGTGCTGAGCCCTGGCCAGGGCACGCGTTTTCTTGAAAAGCGTGTGTCAGTACCCGCCCCACGTCAGCAGGCGGAGTGCAGCGGGGGCTGCCCTGGCCCCTGCTCGGGGGAGCCCCATCTGCCTTGTAGAGGTGGCTTTTTATGAATGTGCCGCCAGTACAGGGCGTCAGATAGCACAAGTTTGGCGAATCTGGTGTGATCCCACACTTTTTGAATTCCGGCTGCTAGCAGTGTGAGGTTGCTGTCTCAGGGTTCTGCTTCTGAGAACTGTGATCCCGCCTCCTGGCATTTCACGGTCAGCTCCAGGGGAAAACCCACAGCAGTGATCCTTGTGGCCTTGACTTAACCCAGACTTCATGGCCGCGCCCGGGGCAGGGCATTGTCCCAGTTCCCTGAGACACGGGGTTATCACCAGCATGAAATATCCCAAAACTCGGAAAGGGGACTGAAAAATGTGATCTAACATCATAGCCGTGAAATAAGACAAGCCGCGTGGTGCACCCTCGTAACTGCAGTGACTGGGGGGAGGTGACGTCTTCGTTGTCACTGAGGCGTCCTGATGCTTCTCCTGTCTGAGCCTGCTCTCCTGTGTTGCAGCATATTCAGGAGGCCCTACTACGTGTCTCATTTCCTCCCCGCCCTGCTCACGCCTCGCACGGTCAGTACGCACCCTCACGACCCGGGACCCAGGCAGCAGAGGGCAAGGCCGTGCTGCGCGGCGTCTCACCGGGTCCTCGTCTTTCCTCCCACAGCTCCCGAGAGTCCCCGACGCCCGGGCAGCCTTCGTCGAGGCCCTGAAGAGGTGTGCTCGGGTGTCTGTTTCTAGCAGGGTTTTCGACAATGCGGAGAATTCCAGTTCTTTGGAGACATGTATTTTATTGGATGTGTTTTATTTGTAAAATACTGGCTCAAAATTACTGGTTAAGATTTTAAAAAGATAATTTCTCTGATTCTGAATATCGTCACCTACCATCATTTTTTAGTGAACATATAGGCGATTGGTTTGGGAATTAAAGAAAGTAGCATTATTGACCCGTAATCATTGTGAAAAGAGGAGACTTTGAGCAAAGAAAGAACAGGAAAGAGCTGCCTTGGCTGTGGGGTTGGGTGGGCCCAGCTCGCCTGCCCACCTAGCACCCTGGGATGCCTTCAGGAGCAGAGAGTTGGCTGGATTCCAGAAGGCCACCTTGAGAGAAGTAGAGGACTATGCGTCCTGTCTTTCAGCGGCACCCGTGAAGTGGTGGCCCTGTAAGGAGGAAGAAAAGGAGGAGGACATTGGCACTTTTGTCTCAGAATAAGACCATCTTTGGGACCCCTATTTCTATTTATTTTTGATATGCAGTGTTCCAGAAGTTAACAAAACACCTGTGTGTCTCGCCCGCATTAATATTTCGCCTCTTTTTCCCCCAAAGCGAAGTAGTACAGATGCAGCTGAGCCTCTCAGGCCAGCTCCCTGACCCCTCCCCTCATCCTCTCCCAGGAGACCGTGATCCTGAAGCGGGCGTATAATGTTTTCCTCTATTTTATCACATGTGTTTGTAGCCACAAATTGTGTATGCGCATCACGCAGTGTGGTTTTGTGTGCTTTTACAGTGGAAGTGGCACAGTGTGTCCTCCTGTGATTTGCGCGGCCGCCACCCTGCCCCCCGTGTGCCGTGCGCTCTGGTTCGTCTCTTTGCTGTGTGGCTGCCAGCTGCCGCGTGCACCGCCCCGGCGGGCAGGCGCAGGTGCCTCAGAAGCCACGCGCTAGGGCTGTGTCCTCCGTGGCCGCCTCGCTCGCGCCCTGTCGTCAGACTCCTCGGCGCTTTCCAATTCTGTGCTTTGCTAACAGAGCTTCGGTGAACATCCTTGGGTATATCTCCATGAAAAGTCTGAGAATTTGAGTGGAATTTCATCGGTATAGATTAATTTAAGGATACTTGACTTTACTGTAATAATGAGTTTTTCCTTCCAGGAATATAATACGTCTTTATTTATTCAAGTTCTTTAGAAGTGCTTTGTGATGTTTCTTGTTGCAGATCTTACAAATTTCTCGTTAGATTTACTATACACTTAAAGTTTTTTTGCTGTTGTAAACCGCGTATTATTTTCTGTTGAACATTTTGTGGTTTTTGGGTCCTCGTGTGTGATGACCGCCGGACTTAGTGGTAGCGGCTGGTTAGCCGATTTTCTGTGTAAATAACCACGTTGCCTCCAAGAACGGCAGTTTGTCTCCTGTCTCACACTGGGTGGGACCTTTGGTCTGACGTGGAATTACGGGAGAGTGGTAAGCTGGCGTCTGGTCTTGCTCGTGACTTAGGAAAGCTTCCGAAGTTTACCATCGTGCTGTTTGCTGCCGTTTTTGTGTAGATGTTCTTTGCCGCATTCTCCGTGTGAGTTTGCTCGGGACTTTCAGCATGAATCGGTGTTTCTGCACCTCTCGGGGGACTCTGCTGTCTTGCACTCTTGTGTCACAGATCACACTGACAGATCCCTGCTTGGTGCCGACCGACTTGTTCCACATCGCCGCTGGATTTGCTTTGCTGACGTTTCATGGGCTTGGCATCTGCCTGTCTCCCTCATATTCATCTGCGGCTTTGGCAGCAAGTTTTAGCGCCTCAGGGAATGAATTGGGCGGCTTCCCTCTCCTGCCGCTTAGACATGTGTCACAGACTCTGTGTGGCCTGAGGTCTGGCAAAGCTCAGCTGAAGAGTCATCTACCTGGCGCCTTTCGTGGAGGTGGAGACTTCCAGCTGCTGATTGAGTTTCCTGGGTGGTTATTGCTTTTTAGACAGGTTCATTTCTTCTTGAGTTAGTGTTTTTAACAGTTTTCGAGAAAACTGCCCATTTCGTCTAAGTTTTCACATTTATTGGTATAGCATTGTTCCAACATATTCTAGTCTGATTTTTAAAGTCTCCCCACCCATCTACGCTTTTCCTTTTTCGAAAAATTATTCTTGCTGGTGTTCATTTTGCCTTATTTTACAGCTCACTCTTATTAAAGATTTGTTCATTTTAGTCCATTTTATTAATTTTACCATATGGCTACTTTTTGATTGTCATCCCTGCCTTTCTAAAATTATCTATATGATTTCCTTTTCATTTTTGTTGGGTTTACTTTGTTGTTCTTTTTATAATTTCTTCACCTGGTTATTTAACTCATTGTTTTATAACCTTTCTTGTGTTTTAATACAAGCACATCTTAATAAACTTTATCTCTAAGTGTCACTTCAGCTGCCTTCCAAAAGTTTCAGTATTCAGTTCTGAATATTTTACCATCTTTGTCGATTGTCTCATAATTTGTAAGTTAGTTGTAAGTGAATTCTAAAAATTTTCAAATATATAGGTGTTTGCTCCCGAACTTTTTTATTGTTTCTAACTTAAGTGCATTTTTTTCAAAGAACATGATTTGTTCACGGTTTTTTTCTGTTAAGACTTCCCCTTGGACCTGGTCTATGCTCAGCCTTTGTAACATTCCACACTCAAAAACTGTACATCCTGTAAACCGAAATGTAGAGTCTGTAAAATTGTGTTCTCTTCCGGGGATCAGTTTATTATGGAGGTGGTTGCGGTTTTGTCAGTTTCTCCTCATAATTCTGTCAGATTTGTCTTTATGTGTTTTGAGGGCTACATCATTAATTGCAAACAAGTTCATGATTGTTAAAATGTAACTTCAAACTGTAGCCTTCTTGCTGGGTATTTTTTCATTCATTATCATGTAATGTCTCTTTATCTTTTTACTTTGTTTTGTCTGATGTTGATGCCAGCTTTTTCTTTGTGTGTGTGTGCGTGTGTGTGTGTTTGCATGGTATAGCTTCTTAATTTTTTGACATTTACCTCTAGTCTTAAAAAAGTGTTTTGTCAGAGTTAAATACGTATATAGATAAAAGAACCATGTAAGTCTACAAAATTTATTCAGAAAAACAGCCACTTCCCACCCCTCCCAGCCACTTCTTTCTCTCTGGGAGCAACTATTTTCAACTCTTAACTGATTTTTTGATATTTCTTTCCATTCTCTAGATAGCATTTTTATTTTGCTGCTTATCACTATTTCTGTTTTAGGCAATAGCAATTGACTTTTGCTGTGCAGGATGACGATCTCGCTTTCTTCCAACAGCAAGTAGCTGTCTTTCACATAATAGTTTTTAAAAATTCAACATTTACTCTTTATTTTTAAGGCTATATGAACACTTTTCAGAGTTGACCATTAGGAATCCAGTTGCTTCTCCTTCTGTTTTCTTTGGAGTTTGTAATTATCTTTGTTTTCTTAGTTTTTCTTGTATATATCATGACTTGACTTCAAACTCTGCCAATTGTCTAGCTGTCCTGTCATTCAAAATCGAGTGTCCTAGCAGGTGCATCTCGGGGAATCTCGTACAGAGCCTCCGACTGCTGCAGCCGGGGTCGCTAGCTTTCACCCTCGCATCTTCCTTCGACGTCACCTGGGAACATCTTGCCCTGACCTGCACTGACTGGTCTTTTTCTCTGTACCCTAGATCATTTTTTCTTGATTTACTCCTTAGTTTTGGTGGAGCACATCTTACTGAATCTTCTTCAGAAAGGGGGGGACGGGAGGCAAACTTTTGTGGCCCCTTGTTCAGCCCTCACATTCGCTAGGTAGTTGGGTTGGGTACGGAAACCTAGGTCGGAAGCGATTTTCCCTCACGCTGTGGAAAGTATCGTCTCATCGATTTCTAGCTCCCCGTGTTGCTGTTGAGACGTCAGACGCTGTTATGACTTGTGATCCTCGGCATGTGCCCCATGGTTTTCTCTCTGGAAGCCGGTAGTGTCTTCCGTTTTTTCCCTGTGTTCTGAAAGTTTACAGCAATGTGTTTTGGTGTGAGTCTAATTTTATTCCTTGGCTGGGTACATGATGGGCCTTTTAACCTAGAAATTTGTGTCCTTCAGTGCAAAGAAATTTTCTCTGATGTTTTAAAAACTTTTGTTTAGAAGAGTTAAAAGACAGAAAGTAAGAGAACGGTGTCTACACCCAACTTCAATAGTCGCCGGCGCACGGCCCGTCTTGCTTCCCTGCAGCCCGCGTCGCCCCGCACGCCTGTGCTCACCCTTCCTGGGTACTCGCCGCCGCCCTGACCCCGATCCTCCCGTCGGCTCACTTCACGGCGGTCCCCTCCCCCCTGCCCTTTCTCTTCTCGGAGCCCCTGTGTTTGTGACACGAGGCCTCTCGGATTGTCTTCTGATGGTTTTTTCCTGTCATTTTACACGTCTGGTCTTTGGTTTCGCTCTCCCCCTTCAGGTTTCCCTGCCTCTCCCTCCGGTGAGTGTGTGGCCACCAGACGCCCTTTTCTGTGGCAAGCCGTTCTCACGCCGCCACTACAGCGTTTCGTCTCACCTCTCCGAAGTTTTCTTCTCTGTGAATTTCTCCATTTCTGTGACTTTGCTGTTCATGTTTGTTCTGGTTTCTTCTTTTCAAGCTAAAAGCCTTGCAGTGCCCGGGGCAGCACCCTCCGGCCGTGTTCCCCGCCTCCCTCTGGGTGCCCGTGACAGGTCTCACCCTGAGCACAGCTGTGTCTTCCTTCCGTTTGTGTTGTCATCCTGGTGTGTGGCACTGTTGGGCAGGGGACCCTTCTGCTTCGCTGTCCCCGTGAAGGCTTCCCGTCCCGCAGCTCAGGCTGCTGTCCACGCATCCCGTGCCTGGGCTGCCACTCCTGGCTCTTCGTCTGAGGGCGATGTCATGGTTTTTGTTCTTGGACTTGGAACTGTGTCTTGAGAAAGTGCCAGCTGCGAGTCCATGCCCCGCAAACGTCCCATGTTCTTATTACGTTCCTGATTCTGTAATTCTTTGTATTTTTAATGACATTAATTGGGTGGGGTTTTTTTAGTATTATTCATTAAAAGTAATAAAAATTCACTTTTAAAATTTGTAAATTCCCAAAACTTGAATGAGGGAAGTAAAAATCATTTGTAATCTCGCTATCCAACTAAAACACTGTTGGCGGATGTTTATGACATGTTGTGAAACAGTAAGGACCATTTAAGTCCACATATATGATGTTTTTTGCATAAACAGGCTTACACTGTATGCGGTATTGTATGATTTAGATTTACTATACATATTTTTGTTTAACGATAGTCTTTTGGAATTGTAAGCTCGAGAATTAACTTGAGTCATAGTTGACTTGATTTTAATGATTTCTTCTGATCCAGAGCAGATAAAATTCCCCCATCCCTGTACGCCGCCTACTGCCAAGCCTGCTCTGCAGCTGAAGAGAAGCCAGCAGGTAAGGGTCACCGGTTTTCAGTTCCCAAGAGGAGCATCTTCCTACCTCCTGACCACGAGATGTCTCCGTGGCTCCTCGGTCGTCTCTGGTTCCATTGGGTCATGCTGGGTCCAGCCAGAGCTGTGGATTTAGAGACTGCCCAGCACCAGTGCTAGTCATGGCACCAGCTGGGCCAAACATCCCATCAGCTCCGAGGCTCCCGGCTTGGCGGCCCCCGGGTTACCTAATGGAGCACTTTCCTGAGGCAGCACATGCTGGACCAGATCCCCTTTACCATTTGCCACCTCTGCGCTCACCCAGGGCGTGACTGCTTTCTCTTTGCCTGTCCTGAGTTCAAGCTTTAAATTCAGGCGACCTCTCAGACTCAGCAGCGAGGCTCTGGCCTGAAGCGTTGACTGGAGCGTGTGGCACACGGTGGTCTGAGACAGCTCTCTGACTGTTTGGACAGTTGGGCTCTTCGGTAGCGGGTTGGAGGTCTTTCTCTTCAGGGGAACAGCAACATAGACCCAGGTCACACCAGAAAGGTTGTGGCAGTGAGGTGGCCATGGGAGCTTCGGAGCAGCTGGGCAGACTCGTTGGTGTGTCGCTGTCCACTCTGCTCTGGCCGCCGAGGTGGCAGTGAGAGGCGCCGTCAGGCCTGGTTCCTCAGCGGCGTCACCGGATAAGTAGCGGGAGCAGCGCCGTGGCAGCCGCCGGTGTCGGCTGGCCCACGTGCCAGCAGGGCCAGCTGGGCTCACAGAGGCAGTCGCGTCTTCCGGTTCGGTCTGCCATAACCCTCCTCTCACACGCCTGGACCATTTCTAGCAGCCATGGAGGCCCAGTGGCCTGAGTGGGCAAAGGGCGGGTCCCAGACCTCACGCCGGCGGCATGGGGTAGGGGCTGGTGCGGGCCGCGCTCTCCTCCCCGGCCCATGGTCCCCATGCGGGGCCTTCAGCACGTTTCCTCCCCTAGCACCTGCCCCGATGGGCTCACAGACAGAAACCCGAGGCTCTGTGTTTCCTGGCATCACTGGTGGGGCCTGTGCCAGGCCACTGCACACACCCAGTGTCTTCTCCAGTGACATCAAAACTTAAACTTGTTTCGTTTTAAAACACTGATTCTTGGTCTTTCGTATTTATGTTTTGTTTTTAACATCTTACGGTGAACGGTAACACCACGGCGTTGCCGGGCTGCTGGCCTGTGTCCGTCAGGCGCATGCTCGGCACACTGTGGCGCTGGGCGCACAGGACGCGCCTTTTCTGAAACCTGTGTACGAAGGCTTTGGGACCGAGCCTCGGGGCGGAGGGACCGTCCCCTCCTTGAGCGTGGAAGTGGGTAGGTGTGTGGGCAGCTGTGTGCGTGGCCTGTCTGGCCTGGTTGTCGAAGTGACCCCCGTCCCTCTGCTGCAGGTCTGGGAATGAAGGCGGACTCCAGCTGCACGGAAGGACCTCTGGGACCGCTCACGGCCGCCCTGCAGGAGCTCAGAGCGGCCATGACGGACCCCACGCAGTATGACGGTGAGGGCGGGTGCGGCAGGGCCGTCTGCGTGGTGCTCCTGGGCCGGGTGGGCGCGTCTGGCCCTTGCGGGTGGCCGGGCCATTCCCTCATTGTGCTGGCGGCCGTTGCGCGTTCCCGCGATTCAGCATTTGGTCATCGAAGCCTGGCTGTGCGCGGGCAGGCGGGTCCAGTCAGGGTGGGAGCCGTCCGGTTATTCAGGCCACCGACACGCCATGGCAGAAGGTGAACATTCTGCTCTCTGGCCCCCTGTGGGGTGGTCGACGGGGAGGAGGCTGCGGGTCATTCCTGGGTGGGCGGTTTTCGCATCCCAGCTGCCCGGGTCCCGGTGGCACCCAGTGTCGGCTTCTGTGAGCCGGGAGGGCATGGCGGCCCCGCGCACGGAGCTGGCACTCCCGCGTGCGAAGCGCGACGAGTTCCGGTGCTTGCTGGTGTCCGGCATGGAGAAGGCAGGACGCACAACACACGGGCCCCGCCTTTACCTGGAACTAGCCAGCTCTGTGCGACCTGAATCCACCCCGGCCCGGCAGCACAGTTCCTCTGCTGTACAGCCTCTCGGCGGAGACGGCAGACCGCCCAGCCCCGCTGCCCCCTGGGGCCGGCCTAGGCGTGCGCCTTCCGAGCGGAGCTCCTGCAGAGCAGCGGCCGGCGGCCCCTCGGGTGCCCAGCTTTGGCGCAGGCTCTGTCTGTGCAGCTGGGACGCGGAGCCTTCGCTTACAGTGAGGGGGAGTCAGCAGGTGACTTCAGACAGGGAATCACCGAGTAAAAGTGCGCTGTGTGACAGTGAAGCGGTGCCCTGGCCTCCCTCCTGGTGCAGGCGAGGCCTCCGGCCCTGGTCTGTCCAGGTCACGTGCCCGTAGCAGTCTAGTCACGGCCGCCTGCAGGAGGGACTCTGGGTGGCCCAGGGCCCACGGCAGGTCATGCCTCTGGGTGGCTGTGGTCAGCCGGCCCTCAGCCCTGCCCCGCACGCGCCTGACCGGCTCCTGCATTTGCAGCAATATCTGCCCGAGTCGCGGTGGTTTCCCAGAGGCTCAGCTCCGCCTTGGGCCTCAGTGAGGACGACGCTGGCTCTGAGGTCGCGAAGGCCCAGCTCAGTGTCCTTGTGCCCGAACCAGAGCAGCGGGAGCAGAAGGTGCGTGCGGGGAGCGCCGTGCGGGGAGCGCCGTGCGGGCAGACGGAGCACGTGGCCCGCTCCGCACCCATCGCCGCCTCCGGCGTGTGTGTGGCGGCGGGACGGACGGCTCGGTGGCCCTGGCCTGCGCATACTCTAACGCGACGCCTGCACGGAGGCCCAAAGCCCAACGCGTTTACTCTCGGGCCCGCCTCCTGCCGTAGAATGCCCAGAGTGGGGCTGGTGTGGTGACACTGGCCTGTCATGCCCCTGGATTCCGGGGTGAGGCTTCTCGTGCCAGCTTGCATTGGCGCTTTCTGCCCGAATGCGGCCTGCTCGCAGTCTCCTTAGTTCGGCTTTGGCCCTGCCCGTGTTGTTCGTGTGAACAGTACAAGGTCAGGTGCACACACGGTGCCCTCAGTGACATCTCTTCTCGCAGGTCGTGGATCTCCTACTCACATCTTTTTGTCAGAATCTAATGGCAGCCTCCAGCTTTGCCCCACCAGACAGGTAGAGCTGGGAAGTTCCTGGAGACAGCCTGGTGCTCTGGGTGGGCCCTGTGTGGAGCAGACCGCGTCTCCAGGCTCCAGGGTGAGGGGCTGGCAGTCCTTGGTCCCCTGGCTTCCTGCTGTGCCGGTGACGTGTATCCGGTGGGGACATGGCAGAGTGGAGACTGCCACAGGAGACCCCGCTCTTTGGGGAACAGCCTGGTTCTTTCTGCGGTCTCCCCTGCTGACTGCTCGTCCCCCAGACTGTGGGAGGGCTGGGCAGAGCAGGGCTGGCCACTGTCTCTGCAGGCAGGGCTCCTGGGCCACCCGCTTTGTGACGGCCACGTGCGGACACCGGCTGCTCCCCGCCATGCTCGCCAGGCTCCGCCAGCTGCTCCGCCACCAGGTAGGGTCGCCGCCTGCACAGGGGGGAGCGGGCCTTGCGCCACGGCCCGCACACCACTGTCTCTCCTGCTCAGGGCCCGAGCCTCAGCGCCTCGCATGTGCTGGGGCTGGCCGCGCTGGCCGTGCACCTCGGCGAGGCCGGGCCTGCGCTCCCGGACGTGCACGCGGGCCCGCCTGCCCCCGCCAGGCGTCTGTCCATCCCCGACTTCTTCAGCAGCCTCCTGACCTGCGGGACCAAGGCATCCACCCTCTTCTGCCTTAGGTGGGTACGTCCCCCACCTTGGCTGCTGGTCCCCACTCTGCCCACAGATAGTCACTCTTTACTATTTTGCTGTATATCCTCCTAGAATCTCGTTTGTGTGTATTTGTTTGTCTCTTTGTTTATAAAAACGAGATCGTACTTGTTAACCTGTTGTTGAAGACGTTGACCCCGGACCGCAGTGTCCTGGTGCACCGCCCAGCATTCTCAGGGTCGGGGGTTGGCGCTCTACCCAGCGTCTCGGCGCTGCGGCTGTTCCCCAGGGGCAGACTACGTGGGGGCGCCCTGTCCAAAGGTCCATCAGCCTATGCATCTGCCGGCTCACACCCCACTGGGCCCTCCCTGCACCAGGCCTGGGGTGCAGCCAAGAGGCAGATGGCCCAGGACCCGCCATGGAACACCAATCAGTCCCCAATGGGAGTCAGTCCTGTAGGGGCTTCCACCCCCCACTCTCTTCCTCGCCAACTGCCTGACTCCCCTGCTTCCCCTCCCCCCGATTTCACGACTTCACAGCTGCCGTGAGACTGTGTGTAAAGCTGGGCGGGTCTTTCTCTGGCTCCACGTGCCCCTTTAGGGGGACATGACTACGTGCTGACCCTGGGGTTCACGGAAGCCCTTTTACCCCCACCACTTCTCCCGACATCTCCTTTGTCCTCGTTGTGGGTCTTTCTCTGCAGAGAAAGCAAGCCCTTATTTGCAGAGTCCAAGTGTTCACATGTCTTCTGAGTCTCTGCCTTTGGCAGGGACAGAGCTCAGGCTGGACGCTGTACCGTGGGGGCCGCTTCCCAGTGCCCAGAGGGCTGAAGCCAAGGACTGACCCTTAGGCCGCCTGGTTTCAAATGCTCTCAGTTCGCTTGAGAAGTTTGGACTTGTCTTTCACCCCTTATCGTGCATGGATCACATCAGTGTGTTTAAATTTCTGCTTTCCATTTTCAGATTTTGTACAGCTGCAATTTCTTACTCTTTGTGTAAGTTTTCTTCTCAGTCACGCGACACTTTGTACAGCTGTTTATCGCCAGGCCTCATAAAAAAGGTAGGTCTGTCGGATCCTTCCTCCCGTCCTCCTGCGAGTCCGAGGCCCTCGCTCCGTCATTCACCAGGCTGATTCCTAGGAGCAGCCTCAGCTGCCTGCTCGGGCCGAACGCTGCTTTTCCTCTGTTCTCTGTGTTCAAATGAGGAGTGTAAGACGACAACTACCGGTGTCCCTCTCTATTCTTAAAGAAACATGCTAATATTTATAAAACAAGTAAATTAAAAAATAAGTATTCATAAAAAGTATGTCCCCATTTAAAGAATTCCAAATTTCCTTAGCATTTCCTCGTCTACCGAATGCTTGTTACGTTTAGTAGAAGAGGAGATACTTAAAGATACTTGTTAGGAATCTTAAACATCAAAAGCGGACGTGAGGTTGGATCGTAAGCCGGCGTTCCTCCTTCTGCAGATTCTTAGGGAACGTCCCTTGTGAGGTTTAAACCTGGTTTTCGATTCCAGGCTCCACAGTAGTATCAACTGAGAAGCTTTTCAAGGCACAGACTGTTGGCCGTTGGAGCTTAGTCCCAGATCTCCGAATTTTAAAGCATGGAGCAAAGCGCAGGAGTCCAGACAGGGAGGTCCCCGGCCACGCTCCCTGTGTGGCCCAGCGCCCTCCCCGTGGTCCTCAGTAAACATGGGGAAATGTCACCTCAGCACATCCCCGGTCTGTTCGGCTTATCCAGTGGGCACACTTTTCAGTGCCAGCAAAGTCTGGGGAGGTGGCACCACCCAGTGGAAGGGGCTGGGACCCAGCACTTCAGCCGGGGGGACTGCCCACATGCCACAAACCTTCCCTGAGGGCTGCTCGCCGGGCCGCCAGCCGTGACTGCGGACAGCTCGCCCCACGAGAGGTTGCCGAGGCCCCTGCAGGTGACACAGAGTCTCTGCTGTACCTGGTCAGGCCACGCGAGTATTCTCAACCTCTCGCAGCAAACACGTCGCCCTCTTTTTCAGTTTCAGTTCATTGTGCTCAGAGTGTTCTCAGAAGCCCGAGACCCTCTCTCCTGGGGCGACACAGCCAGCCCTCCCTGGAGGTCCTTGTACCTGCCCCCCGCAGACTGGCAGCAAGCCGCCCTCTGTCTCTGGAGACACAGAACCTTCCAGGAACTGCTGAAGGAGAAAGGGTTTCATGTAGGTCCCCTGGCCCCCGCTTGCTTCTCACCTCGCTGGCTCTCGGGTGTGCAGGTGCAGGTGCGGGTGCCCGGGCTCCTGGCCTGGGGCGCCGAGCAGCGCCAACGTGGCTTTGGTTGAAACTTCTGGGGATCATTCATTGTTGGTTCATGCGCCGGTATAGGAGACCAGACGGAAAGATGCCGTTTTCCCGACACAGTTTGCAGAGAATTTTAAGGGTGGATAAAAACGTCCTCTGCACATCCGCCGGGCTCCGCTTGGCGCTGGCCGTTCGGAGCGCAGCCCCCGGGAGCCCCCGCGCACCCCGCCCCCGCGCACACGCCCCGCGTCTGCCGCCTGTCGCAGGCTGCACGTATCCCTGGATGGTTGCCTGCTCGTCTTACTCGTCAGAGAGAAAGTTCTCAGTGGGCTTATTTTTTCAGTTTTGTTCTACTTGATTGGCAACTACCAGTTACCGGCGAGGTCTCCGCGTCATCGCGGCTTCGCCCCTCCTGGTTTTACTGCGCATGCGTCCCTGAGCAGGCGCCGCCGCGTGTCTCCCAGCTTCGGCCACTCACTACTGGGACCTGCTGCACGCTCGTTTCTGTGACGTGCTTTCCCACATGCAGTGTGAGGTCCGTGCTGATGTGTGCAATTGCTCCAAGAATTTTAAACAAGAAATACGCCTTGCGAATGTTGGAAGCACGTAGTGTACCAAGGCTACTCTCTGGGTGGTCACAGCTCCGGGGACTAGGTGTCCCCAAGCAGAAGACAGAGGTTTGCGGACGCCTGGGGGAACCGCCCAAGCCAGCAGGACACCTCGCCTGGGGCAGCTCCACGTTCAGGTGTCAGTCGAGCAGCCCGTCAGCTCTCCCTCAGGCCTGGGGCCAGCACCTCGGGCCGGCAGTGGGGACAGCTTGGGAACAGGGGCCCTAACACGAGCGGGGGTGCCGGCCAGTGTGACTCATTTCGGCTGCGGCGTCGGCATGATAGCGACACGCTCTGCCCGTGTCTGTCCTCGACGTGGTGTTGAGCTGGCCCTGTTCTCTCAGTTAACTTACAGGGACTGGTTACAGCTGGAGCTAGAAATTCAGCCTGACATGGATTCTCTTTCGGACATGGAAAGGTAAGTGTTTAAAGGGTTCTGCCCTTTAAAATGTTACACGGTTTTCTACATTGTCTTAAAGTCTTGAGTTCTGTCATCATATCCTTAATCTAACGCTTAGTTTAGCATATTAGCTATGAGTATAATTTCATTCATCCATTTCTTTCTTCAAGACACATTTACTGACCTCCCATTTGCTAGACACTTCTAGAATGTTCTAGAAGCTGGGGACGCAGCATAAATGAGATAAGCCTGCTCGTGTGGCAGAGAAGCGTGTGTGGCCAGCTCAAGCCCTCATCATCTCGGCCCCTTGCCTATGTGTGGCGTGTGGGGCTGCCTCCAGTGTGGCCTTCCTCATACCGCAGAGTCGGCAGTTTGCAGTTGGTCTTTCCTCAGACCTTTCCTGTGGGCTCCTATCCAGACCTGGACACCTTTGCTGTTGGACCTGGGGGGAGGTCACAAAAGCCTGGAGGACTCATCAGCCTCTGTTCCCCAGCTCGGCAAACAAGCACCGGCAGTTGCCCAGCTGGGTGGCCCCAAGGGGACCGTGTTCCCGCAGCTCTGGGACCCCTTGCCCCGTTGGTGCTGTGCCCTCACTGTGGGCTCACCTCCCGGCTCCGGGACCCCTGGCCAGTGGCCTTTCACAGCACAGACTTCGGTGTTCACTGCCAGGCGAGAATTCCACCAGTGGGCCATCCACGAGCATTTCCTGCCCGAGCCGTCCGCTGCAGGGGGCTGCGACGGCGACCTCGAAACAGCATGCACCGTGCTTGTCGACGCGCTGCTGGACTTCTGCCGCAGGTCAGGAACGCTAACGCCCCGTCACGTTCCCAGAGCCCCGCGGGAGTGCCACCTCCTCCGCATCGTCACCAGCACTGGTTACCTGACTTTGTACGCTTTTCCTAGCACGTGCGCAGTGGCCTACGTCATTACAGTTTTGATGTGTTTTTTCTTAATGGCTAATGACACTGAGCATCTTTTCATTTGCTTGTTGAATTCGTGTGTCTTCTTTGGAAAACGTCTACTCAGATCCTTTGCCCATTTTTGACTGGGTTATTTGTTTTACTGAGTTGTTCTTTGTGTGTTCTGGATAGCGGGCCCTTGTTGGGGACGTGAGTTGCACGCATTTTCTCACATCCTGAGTCACCTTTTCACTCTCAGTGGAGTAGTTTAATGCACAAAACTAACATTTTCATGAAGCCCAATCCGTTTGCTTTTAGTCTTAGATCCTATATTTAGGCCTTTGACCCATTTGAATCACTTTTTGTGTGCGGTGCATGTCAGGGACCCGGTGCTACTCCTGTGTGGGGACGTCCACTTTTCCCAGCACCTTTCGTCGAAGAGACTGGCCTTTCCCCACTGACGGGTCTTGGCGCCCTCGTCGGAAAGCAGCCAAGCACGTGTGCGCGGGTTCGTTTCTGGCCTCAGCTGTCGGCCCACACGGTGACCCCTCATTGCGTTGTTACTGTAGTTTCGTACTTAGGTTTAAATTGGGAAACGTGAGTCCTCCAATTTCGTCCTTTTTCCAAGTTGTTCGGGTTCTTTGCAATTCCATCTGAATTTTAGGATCCGCTTGTCAATGTCTACGAATCAGCCAGATTCTGATAGGGGCAGCATCGCATCTGCAGATCCGTTCAGGCGGCGTTGCCATCTTAACGCTGTTTTCCTATTTACGAACGCGGGTGTCCTTACCTTCATTTAGGGCTTTTTAAATTTTTCCCAACAATGTTGTAGTATGAAGCATACAAGGCTTGCCCCTCCTTGGTTAAATTTACTCTTAAGTATTTTATTCTTTTTAACAGTATTATAAGTGAAGTTAATGTCTTAATTTCACTTTTGGATTACTTGTTACTAGTGTATAGAAAATATAACTGATTTTTATGTATTGATTTCCTATCCTACAATTCACTGAACTAATTGATTTGCTCTTATACTTTTTTATTGTGGATTCTTTAGGGTTTTCTATATGTCAGATTATGTCATCTGTGACTAGAAATGGTTTAATTTTTGCTTCCTTTCCCCCTGAATGCCCTTCCTTTCTCTTTCTGGCTGGAACCTCCGCTGCAGTGCTGAGCAGGAGCGATGAGAGGGGAACCTCTTTGTCTTCGTCCTGATCTTAGGAGGAAAGTTCCAGTCTTTCCTCGTTACGTATGACGTCAGCCATGGTTTGTCATCGATGCCCTTTATCAGGTTGAAGTTCCCGTCTAGCAGTTCGTTGTGCATTTTTAATCATGAAGAGCATCGAGTTCTGTCTGATGCTTTATCTGTGTACATTGAGATGATCCTGTGGTTTTGGGTTCTATTCTATTGATACGTGTATCATTTTCAGATGTTTAACCAACCTTGCGTTCTTGGGATAACTCCTACCAGGTCATGGTTCGTACTTGTCGTTCTGTGTTGCCGGACCGGGGTGGCGAGTCTTTGGATACAGGTTTCGCTGTTTACTGGTGACTGTGTCAGTGGTCCCCAGCACCCTCCTGGCTTTGTGGCCGCGCACCACTGGAGACGGGAGGAGGAGGGACCTCGGCACAGCGGGGGGACACTCAGGCTTCCCCTGCCTTTCCGTTTCAGTTCGCAGAGTCACGAGCACTCGGAGGATTGTGGTTCGGCTCTCGGGGGCTGCGCGGGGAATCGGGATATTCTCTCCAGGCTGCAGGTGAGTTAGAAGATGCAACACTCGGCGTGCTCACTGCTTCGGGACACCTGTAGGATGCTGTAAACGTCCGTAACAGGCCCAGGCAGCTGAGCAGGACGGAGACTGGCATGACGCACACAGTGGCGGAGCAGGGTGGCAGCGTGCTGCGTGCACCCCGGCAGCACCACGGAAGTACAGACACCAGGGCCGTGGTTCTGGAGTCGTCTCCAGGCTTTGGGGTGTTTAAATTTGAAAGTAGAGGCAGTTACTTTGGTGATGACATGGTTGCTGCTCCATTTGTCTGCCGCAGACCCTGGCACAGGGTCACGAGCTTGCGGGGTTTGGGGGTCAGAAGACGCCTCTGTCGCAGCGTCGCGTGGCGCCTCCGGCGGCAGGGGCCCGTCGCTCTCCTCCGCCCTCTCCGGGGCGTCCCTGGGAGTGAGCTCTGGCTCGGGACGCAGGCCGAGGCCCCGCCCGCCCCGTGTCCCCCCAGTGCGCTGGGTCTAGTGCGCTGTTCGCTTCCTGGTGGGGAACTCGCTGCCTCTTTAAAAAATGGGGGGGACGGAAGGGAAACCGTGGAGGCTGTGCTTGGCGTACTTGGGAAAATTTACTTACAAACTTGTAAGACCCCTACAGAAAAGAGACCCTGTGCCCCGCCCCTCATCTTGACCTCCTGCGGTCCATGTCCACGATACTGATGTGGACGGGCGTGGCAGAGGGACAGGCGCGTGTGAGTCGTGTGGCGGGCGGTGGCGGGGCACGCGGCTGCTTCTCCGCGTCAGCGTGTGCAGACGTGTGCCGTGTCACACGTTTACCAGGTGCTCGCCGTGTACCCGCCTTGCCTGTAACGCACCCTCACCTGTGTGCACACACCCCGCACTGCGGGGACCGAGCAAATGAGAAATGGGGTAAAGTGTAAGCTGTGCGTGAAGCCGCGTGGTGGTGTCCTTTGTTCTATTCATAGTTCTGCAAACTTTTGCAATTTCCCAATGATTTCCAAGTGACAAGGACTTGTGCCACTTGCGCGTCTTAGCCTTGGTAGCACGCTCCCTCCCGGGTCCCCCCAGGGACTGACAGAAACCCCGAGGACTCTGGCTGCACGTCTGGGGACAGATGCGAGCGCCGTGGCCTCACTGTTTTCCAGGAGATGGTGGTCGACCTGGAGCAGGGCCCAGCGGCGCCCCTCGGCCCTCCCCCCTCCGGGGGGCACTTCCTCTTCAGGATCTTCCGCAGACGGCTCCAGGCGCTGGCAAGCAGTTGGGATGTGGCCTCCCGTCTTCAGAGACAGCGGGAGCTACTCATGTACAGGCGGTAACAGCACCCTGTGTCCCCTGCGCCCCAGCCCGTGCCGGCACCTCCGTGGGGTCCTCAGAGACAGCAGGGCCAAGGGCTGTAGAGAGCACTTGGGGTCAAAGCCTCCTGTTCAGACTCAGGAATCTGTCCACTGAGAGATATAGCTTAAAAGAACTCTCGTCAAGACCAGGAGACCCGGGGTGCTCCTGCGTCACGATGGAGTTTTCCAGTTATGGGGGGCCGCTCTTTTAGATGCTGTGCCCCTGCACTTGGTTCTTCCACAACTTGCGATTTGGCTTTTGGGTGACACACTCTGAGTTTCTGCGGTGGGGCCCAGGTGCCGAGCAGAAGCCCTCGTGGGGACCACGGGGCTGCAGACCCGAGATGTTCCCAGGGAGCAGAGGTGGCCAGGCCTCCGCCGTGGACACAGTGCCTTCTCTCCAAGGATCCTGCTGAGCCTGCCCCCGTCTGTGCTTGTCGGTAGCTCCCGGGCAGAGCAGCCAGCTGCCCCCAACTGTGACGAGTTCTTCCACTTGGTCAACTCTGAACTGGTAGGTGCAGGGCAAGTGACCTTGCGACAGAAGGGTGACGCGTTTTCCTGGTTTTCAGAAATGCACAAGTCGCATGAGAGTGAACTAAGGTTCCATCCAGTCAGGCAGAGTCATAAAAAGGGACCCGGGAAGCAGAGGGGACGTAGCAACTTTAAATTTGTACCAACGGCTGTTTTCCTTGGAGTTCCCAGAAGCCTCTGGAAGCTGTCAGAGGAGGGGACTCAAGGACAGCACAGATGTGCAGGCTGAGCCCCAGGCCGCGTCAGCGCGAGCGGCTGGGCGGGGCTCTGGCACACAGGGAGCCACGTGCAGAGGCAGGGAGTGGGGGCGGCCCCTGTGTGCGGCGACCGGGCTGCTGTCTTCACGGCTGCTTCCCCAGCAGCTCAGCCCTCTGAGCAGACACTGTCCCTCGCCCTCTTGGTCCCTTCTCACTGGACTCAACTGTTTTGCAGAGAAACTTGTGTTTGCACGGAGGCGCCCTGACCCACACGATCATCGCCCACTTCTTCCGGGTAATTCCCTCTCCCTCTGCGCCTCCCACGTGCCTGCTCAGACCCCTGGGCTCCTCATATCTGGTGGCGCTGTGAAGCCAGCGTCTTTCAGGGGCCATGTGCAACCGCTAAACTTCTGGCACATTCCCTTCTGCAGGGACTGCTCAACGCCTGCCTACGATGCAGAGACCCCTCCCAGGCGGCCGACTTGGCCCTGACCTGGTGCCAGACCGAGTGCCCCTTGGTTCTGACCTCTGCTCTGGTAGGCCTGGCCGCCCTCGGGGTGTCAGCAGCAGCTCAGGGCCACCTGGGGCTTCCCGGTGGCATGTCCACCCCACTTAACCCTCACTCTAGTTGCTGTGCTTTGGGAACAGTGGGGGGAAGGACATGCGAGGACGCGATGGGGGGCGACGGGTCCCCCTGCCTGCAGCCCTGCGCCCCTCAGGAAGCACAGAGCCCTGAAAACACAAAGGCTTGTTCAGCCACGCGCTGTCATCCTGCATCGGCTGAGAGTGGGCACGAGGCCCGTGCTGTCCCAGAGACACAGGCCATTTGCTCCGGCCGCTCTCCGGGCTGCTGTCTCGGGACTGACTTGCCGGCCCTTGTGTGCCCTGACGTGCCGCTATCGAGGGTGTGGGTCCTTTCCTGCTCCCCCACAGCCACACACTCCAGGCCAGCCCGGAGCCTCTGGCTCGGTTGGGTCGCGTGCCCTGGAAGCCAGCTGTGCTGTGTGTCACACACACTCCCCCCCCCCCCCCCCCGAGTAGGACGTCGGAGGGCGGGACCCAGCTCTGGGCAGAGGGGCCAGCTGCACACACACAGGGCGACCCTCAGGCAAGGCCTTCCCGTCCAGCCCCGTGTCCTCTGCGCATGGGGGGTGGGTGCCCCGTGGGATGGCTCCGAGCCTTAACTGGGGCACGTGAGCCCGCCCTGGTGTCACGAAGCGTAGAGAGTGAGCCGGACGGTGGGGTGGGGCCGGCGCCCATCTCCCCCCCACCCTGCCGCGGTCACGAGCACAGTCGCCCCCGACGTGCTGACGCGCCCTCTCTCTCTCCGGGAGCTGTGGTGGCCACGCCTGGAACGTGAGCTCTGCTGTCGCTGGAGGGGCGTCCCGGGCCCCCCGCCCCGAGAGCTGCAGAGGCTGCGCGAGGCCCAGCAGTTCGCCTGGAGGTGGGTGCTGGCGCTGGGCTGTCTCCATGGACACCTTGGGCTGCTCAAGGCACCTGTGGGCTGGGGAAGAACTGAGCTCACAGGCTCCTGAGAAGTTCCAGAACATTCTGGGAGAGAGTCCAGCCTAATTAACTAGTTAAACCGTGCTGAGGCTTCCTGGCCACATGCCGTCTCCCCTCACTCGAGTGGGCCCACGGACCGCCGGGCTCATGTCCTCAGTGTCCTGCTGGACTTGGGGGTGCTTAGAGGTGATCAGAAGGACTGCTGGTCTCCAGCCCTGGGTCCACAGAGACACAGCGGATGTCTGTTTCCTAAGTTGCTGTGCAAATCCACCAGTGGCTTCCAGCCGTTGTGAGCTGCTGGGGCGCCTTTTCGAGCATCAGACTGTGGTCAGCAGGGCCGAGCAAGCAGGAGGGCAGGCGCGCCAGGGCCCGGGTGCTGCACCCTGGTGACGGGCCTGTGTCCCATGACCTTTCAGAGCTTAGGCAGTTTGGGCCAGGCGCCTTGTCAGGCCTTTCTGCTTCACTGTGTCCCTGGCACAGAGGCGTGCTGGCAAGCTGGAAACTGGGTCCTATACCAAGGTTGAGCCCGTGACACAGGCTTGGAATCCGCAGACTTGGCCTCTGTCGGCCCTGAAGCTCCTCTCCAGTCAACCTGGAGGTGGGCGGGACCGATGTCAGGACAGTCGGGACAGTCACGGGAATAAGGACTTTAGGTTTTCATCGTGACGTGGCGGTGAGGCTCCTGTGACATGTCTCTTTACCTCCCAGCTTCCTCTCCCCTGACGCAGCATCTCCAGCGCCCCCCGCGCCAAGCCCGGCCTGGGTCTCCGCTGCCGCGCTGTACTTCGCAATTCAACGAGCCGGGGGCGCAAACCGGACCGGCCTGGAGAAACTGGACTGCCACGGGCAGGAGGCAAGGACGGGTTCTTCCGCTTCCCTGTCCCGGCAAGCTCGTGTCCACGTTCTGACCAGTGCCGTTCCTCAGGGTTCACCTAAATGCACCGAGCTTTTCAGAGGACGGACGGGAAGTTCGCCGTTCTTGTCTCTTTATTCGGAAGTGAAACTTCCTGGGTTTATAGGTTTAATAAGGCTGACTCTCAAGTTCGCTGGTAAAAAGAGTGCCTTACGTTTCAGCTTTGGAGTGCTTTTATTTAGCTTTTTTTATGTTCGCCACAGCCCAGGGCAGGGCCGTCTGCTGTCCCCATTTCCATAGCCTCGGTTTACGTGCGCCCCGTCAGGCATGCCGAGACAGGGCAGCGTGAGGAGGAGGGCGGGGAGGCTGGCCCCGGGGTGCCCGCCGCCTGCCGCAGCCCCACTTGGCACAGAGCTCCTCACCCAGGGGAGGGGCACCCGTGAGTTAGTGGACAGCCGGCCCCGTGGCGCTCCCACCAGCTTCTCCCCCAGCTAAGCCGCGGGTTCTGTAAACGTGAGGATCCACCTGTCAGCTCGGCACATACGCGCCTTCCTGACAGCCGAGGCCTCTGCCGAGCCTAGTCTTTCTGATCATTACAACCTACAGTAAGAAACCTCCAGAGGTTCTTCCAAGTATGCGTTCAGCTTGTGTTTGTTTGAAGGGCTATGAATGACTCCAGAGTCCCCAGGCCTGGGGTGCCGAGGGGACAGGGTCCACAGAGGCCCCACGCAGCGGGGTCTGCCCCTGGGGTCCCTGCCTGTGGGTTCGTCTCCAGGGTGTAGACACTGCTGGACGGGGGGTGAGGCTGGGGTGCGTGCACGCCAGGGAGACCCTGGCAACAGCCCGGCTCCTCACTGCTGCCGCTTCGCCCCAAGTTGTTTAAGGACAAGCGCAGAACGACCCAGGCAGTGCTACTTTAGTCTCAATTAAAAAAAGTTTTCTCCCTGAGATCGACTTAAAGGAGCGACTTCGAGCCCGGCCCGCAGATGCCGAGGCGGGACGCGCGCCCCTGGCTTGGGGCCCCTGGGCGGGGACAGGGCGCAGGCCGCGGTGTCCTCAGTGCCCCCGTCCGTGTTTGCAGCTGTTGGCTGTCCTGTTTTTCTTTTCCTTGATGGGCCTGGTGTCGTCACATCTGAACCCACACGTAAGTCAGCCCTCGCTGTGGGCGGGCGTCCAGGTGCTTGAAATCACAGGTCCCACTCCCTGCGGACCCCCAGAGTCAGGGTGGGGGTCTGGAACCCCATCTTGAAGGGCTCTCAGGAGAGTCGGGTGCTCACTCAAGTGGGAACACCTAGACCACGCGCCTCTGTTCGGAACCTGGGCACACCCTCCTGCCCGAGCCCCGTCCTCCGGGGGCCTGCGGCGTCAGCACTGACTCGGGCAGGGCTCCCGTCGGCGTTGTTTCTGCGATGCGGTCGTCCCTCTGCCCCACGCGTCCAGCTCTGCGGACGCTTTTCATCTGAGTCATGGTCCTCTTCTGTGGCCACAGGCTGTCGACTTCCTGCAGGCTGTGGGGGTGTGTGCCGAGGTCCTGGGGTGTCTGCAGAAGAGGAACGCACCCTGGTTGCAGCTCTTCCAGTTGACAGAGACAGGTAAGAAATCCAAGGACACCTGAAAGCGAATGGATGGCCCACGTCTGTCCTAGTTACCGGCCATCGGCTGTGGACGCAGGTGACCCAGCAGTCAGGCTGGGATCCCTGACGCTTTACCTGTGTGCAAAGCATGCGAACCCCGTTTCAGTCAGGATAAATGCAGCACGAGCTCGTTTAAACAACCAGAGAACGTGGCGAGGTGCTGAGGACCCCAGGGTGCCACTGGGCCGTCATGTGGGGGGTCCACCTGCCAGGCTCCCAGAGGCACATGAGGGGCCCCTGGCGACACTGACCCCTCGGATTGCAGATGCCGGCCTGGGGCGCGTCCTCCTCCGCCTGGCCCCCGACCAGCACGTCAGGATGCTGCCCCTCGCCTTCTACAGGTGACGGCCCTGCGGCCCCCACGGGGCCCACGCGCGTGCCGGCCCCAACCCCATGTCTCGGCGCTACTGTGGGTCTCCATCCAGGTGGGAGAGGCAGCCGTAACTGTTCTGTGCTGACTGCGACTTACCTCTGTGACATTTTCCCTTCAGCCTCCTCCCGTACTTTGACCGAGATGCCCCCGTCCGGGAGGACACCTTCCTGCACGTTGCTGTGGACATGTACCTGAAGCTGCTGGCCCTCTTTGTGGCCGGGGAGACAAGCGCAGCCTCCACTCTGGCCGCCAGGAGCCAGGAGCTCCAGGGCCAGGCAGGTGCCGGGGCCGGGCGTGTCCCACGGGCCCCGCGGCAAACTCTGTGGGGCCTGAGGCCAGTGACGGTCCCTCCTGGCACATGCGTGGCCCCCTGACCCATGCCCCGCCTGTCCTCTCTAGGATGACCCTGTGGGCCTAGTGACAAAAGCCCGTCTTTTCCTGCTGCAGTCAATACCTCGGTGTCCAAGAAGGAGCTTCTCAAACATGGCAGAGGTAACAGCCAGACGTGCACCTCAGTGTTTTTAAACACAAGTTGCTATGTCACCTGAGGACACGGAGGTCCCAAGCCTTGTATAAAATGAGAATTCCGGCATCCAGCACTTGGCACTGTGGCTGTCATGGCCACTTATGGGTCAGCTTGGGCTGCCAGCTTCCCTGTCCTGCGCCCCTGGTGTGTGGGGTCGGTGCCGCACTGAACACCCCCTTCTCCTGCAGCTGCTGGCCGCTCACGGAGACTGCGACCCAGAACTGAGAGCTGCCCTCCTGAGCAGGTGGCAGGCCGCGCCCGACGCCGGACTCTCCCAGGAGCCCCATCTCCTCTGAGTGGACCCTGCGCAGGGCACAGCAAGCTCCTCTGTAAATAATTTATTACGCGTACAACGTGCAGCTCTTGTTGCACTAAAGAATGGGTTACAAATGTCCTCGCTTGCTTCTGTGGGGAAGAGGGATCAATTATTTAAAACCTGCGTCTGGCCCCAAGTCACGCAGAGTTTGTATGAAAATAAGCCACAGGTCCCCGAGTGAAGGCACAAAGTCTGCCTGTGCCTTGCACGGGGCCCACACCACCACACAGGGCTGGGGTGCAGGGTGGGGCTCTCGGGGCTGCCATGAGGAGCTGTCAATCGTTTCAACCCCGTTTCCCACCCAGCGCCCTCAGGTGGGCTCCGGCTTCACAGCCTGGCCCTCCGTGGTCCCAGGCGGTGGCTCCAGGGGTCGGGCCTTGTCCTGGGTCTGCGTCAGAGGGTGGACCATGGACATGTGCACGTTGAGGTTGTGAGCCTTCTCAAACCGCCGGCCACACTGGTCACAGGCGAAGTCCAGCTCGGTTTCGGCCTTGTGTTTGGTCATGTGGTACTTGAGTGACGCCCGTTGCCGGCACTGGAACCCACAGACCTCACACCTGGGAGACAGGGGCAGGTGAGCAAGGGTGCAGGGGCCGGTGTGGCCACGAGGAGGCACCGGCCCACACTTACTGCAGAGGCTTGGCTCCGGAGTGGCGCATCTGGTGGACAAGGAGGTGCTTCCGCTGCTTGAAGGTCTGTCCACACTCGTCGCAGATGTAGTTCCGCACCTCTGAGGAGAGACAGGGTGACTACTGGCCCTGCGAGCCCTCCCCTGACACGGCAGAAAGACAGACAGTGCCACCTGGCCGGGCTCCTCTAAGTCGAGGGTCCCCAGCCGCTGGGCAGTGGACTGGCGCTGCTCTCTGGCCTGCTCAGAGCGGGTGGGTGGTGGGCCAGCGAGCGAAGCTCCATCCGTGTTCGCAGCCCCTGCCCTGCGCCAGCATCACCGCCTTGGCTCCACCCCAGGTCGCCAGGCATTAGATGTTCACAGGAGCACCGGTCCTGGTGCCAGAAAGGCTGGGGACCACTGCTAAGTCACCATGTGCACGTGACACCTGCTGTTCCAACGTCAGGCCTCTTCCCTTGAGCACAAAGTCTCAGCGAAACCAGGCCAGGAGGCGTCACCGGTTACTCATCACTGCGCCTGCCACTCTGGGGCTCGCCCCATGTGAGACCTGCCTGGGTACCCATGTTGGAAACAAGTCTCTTAAAGTCTGGAACAGAAACGAATGGTCACACTCCAGACCACGGAGCCCGCTCCCAGCCAGGGCCCCGGAGCAGTGTCACGCACGGCCCACCTGCTCACCTCTCAGCAACCGAGTCAGCCCCACAGAGGGGCCTGTCCCTGACGCACCGTCGCCCGACAGCGCACGGTCGTCACCACTGGTGTCTGCACTGAGACACAGTTCGAAGGCCCAACCTGAGGGAATTTTGTGTCAGGAGACACAACATGTACAAGAATGCTTAAAGCAAAACCGGAAAAGTTTCACCATGAAACCCAACAAGTAAATGTGAGCCGGCAATAAAGTGGGTGAATCTGAGTGAAGAAAGCAAATCACGAGGCTTGCTAAGTTCAGAAGGGGCAAGACCACCGGCTGGGACCAGACGCGGGGTGCCACGTCGGCCTCTGAGGTTTGGGGCCCGGGGAGCCGCCACGCACACAGGCACGTGTGCGGTCCTCGCGCCTCCCGCCGTGTCGTGTGGATCAGGCACTGAAACCGATGCGCCTGAGCCCAGGGTTGTAACGTGTGTGCAGAGAAGTCGCCGTCGGTGCTCGCAGTGGCCATGCGGGAGAGGCACTCCCTGCCATCTTTGTGCTTTACTGTTTTTCACAAAATGTACGTGGTTTATTTCCGTAATCAATAAAGCACGTCATTTTTTAAAAGTAATGATTAAAAAAAAACAAAAACCGCCATGATAAACTCCCAGAAAGGTCCTGGGGGTTCCTGGCCGCCAGTTCCATTGTGCCCACACGCTGCACACCAGGGGTGCACAGAGGACCACACCGGGCTTGCTCCCGTGGGGGGTCCGGACACACCTGTGTGGATGAGCTTCACATGGCGCTGCAGGTAGCGGTCGATCATGAACACCTTGTTGCAGCCAGGGTGGGGGCAGGGCCTCTCACGAACCTCCTCGTGATGCTCCTTTATGTGCTTCTGCAGGGACACATGGCCCTGAGTGCCCAGCTGCAGGTCACGCAGCACCTGCCACCCCCAGAAGGAGACAGGGCTGGCCCAGAGCCCAGCTGCTCGGCGCCGCTCACCTTCATGCCGTCGGCCCCCCGGTACACAGCTGTGCAGCCCTGGTAGGGGCACTTGTAGATGGTGGGCAGCTCCTCCCTGCAGCAGAGCGCACGCTGGGGCCGTGGAGCCGCGGCCCGCGGCCGCCCCCGCCCCCGGGCCCCCGCCTCACCTCTCACAGCGCAGCTTGGCCTTCCAGCCTGGCTTCGGGCCGGGCTTCTTCCGGAGTCTGGGTTCTTCAGACTTCTTGGCCTCTTTGCCTTCACTCTTCTTACCAGAGACCCTGAAAAGAAAGATGAAGTCAGGTCGGGGACGAGAGACCTCGGGGACATGGGCCTCATTTTCCTCCCGCGTTCTCCTCCACCGTGGGGCAAACCAGCGTCCGGCTCCATCCTGACGGCCCCGCAGTGGGACCTGGGCCACCACGGCCAGAGTGGCCCGCAGGAGGGCCAGTGACGGGGGAGGGGGGCTCCAGGCAGACGCCTCACCCCCGAGTTCCAGTGTTTGGAGACACCGTGGGGGGTGGCGCAGCGGGGAGGCCTGGAGGGCCAGTCCCTCCGCCAGAACAGCCATTCAGTGAGAGAAGGTCAGAATAGGCCATTTGGGAACTCCGGAGCCTGGTGGGGGACTCACAGCCACCAAGGGTCCCAGAGGGGAGAAGTGCCATCTCAGAAGAGCTGTGAGCTCCACCAACTGCCACCCCTGCTCCTCAGCCCCGCTGCAGGGGCCAGGCGGCGAGGCGAGCAGTGGGGACCTTGTCCTCCAACACCGTGGGGCTGTGCACTGTAGGGACGGGCCGCGTCCTCCTGCAGTGGCGCTCGAAGATTTAAAGAGACAAGCACACTATTTTCCCCAGACAGTTACGGAAATACGTCAGGAACCGAAGGGAATGTCTGGGGCCGCACAGGACAAGCCTAGGGCTGACCTCACCCTTCCTGGTGACAGACTGAAGCTTCCCTCTGAGGCCGAGAACAAGACACACCGTTAAAAACAGTGCTAGAAACCCTAGCCAGAGAGATTTGGCAAGGAAAAAAAGCCCAAAAAAGGGGAATTACCTCTCTTTACAGATGACATGATCTACGTGTAGAAAACCCTAAAGAATCCACACACAAGATAAATTAAGCAAAGCCGCAGGGTACAAATCAACACACGCAAAAAACGGTCTTTTTCTATATGCTAACAAGGAACAATCCAAAAAGGAAACTGAGAAAATAATTCATTTTTAATAGCGTCGAAAAGAATAAAATACTTAGGAATAAACTTAACCAAGGAGGTGAAAGACTCGTACACTGAAAACTACAAGACTGACGACAGAAATGAAAGACTTAAGTAGCGCACGTTCGTCGATTAGAAAACCGTTAAGATGCAGTGCTTCCCCAAAACCAATCTACGGATTCATTTCCTATTAAAATCCCGATGGTGTTTTCTGCATAAATAGGAAAAAAGTCCTAAATTTCACGGTACACTGAACAATTTTGCAAACCATGCTGGAGGCCTCACGCTTGATTCCAAACTTGACTACAAAACCGCAGGAATCAAACCTGAGGCTGCATAAAGACAAGCGACATGCAGACTGACCAAAAGGGACAGAGAACAGAAATGAGCCCTCAACTGATTTCGGACGAGGGCGCCAAGACCGTGCAGTGAGGAAGACAGTCTCTTCAACAAAAGGGGGGTAAGCTGGGTGATCTACACGCAGAGGAGTGATGCTGGGTCCTCAGCACCCGCCACACACGAAGAGCGACTCACGGACCGAAGGCCCAACTATACGAGCTGACACGACAAGTCTTGGAAGAAAACGGGTAAATCTTCACGGTCTTGGATTTGGCAGCAGTTTCTCAGGCCTGACACAAAAGCACAGGCAACAAACGTAAAATAGTAAATTGGAGTTTAAAGTTAAAACTCTGTGCACTAACTGACATTCGAGAGTGAAAAACATAAGCCAACTGAATAGAGGAAAGTGTGCCCTGCACCTCGACGGTAAAGAGACAAACGACCCAGTCAGAAAACGGGCGAAGGGTTTAAACACACGTTTCTCCAAAGAAGATGTAAGCACAAGAAAAGACGTCCCACGTCACTCATCATTAGAGAGACGCAGATCAGGACCAGCGAGACGCACCGGATGACTGCCAAAAGCCAAACAGCGGCAGCGACAGTGCGGGCGAGCCGCGCAGAGCTGGGAGCCTCTGCACTCAGGGTGGGGATGTCAGGTTTCTCACGTGACCCAGTTCTGCCGCTGGGTGTATCCAAAGTGAGAGCAGGGACTCATACAGACAGGTGTGCACGAGTGTTCAGAGCATCGGTCACAACAACCAGAGGTGCAAACAGCCCAGGCGCCAGGCTGGGTCCACGGTGTGGCGAGACCGTTCCGCCACGGGAGGGGCCTGTGTTCTGACGTGTGACGGGGATATGTCTCATGCAAGAGGCCAGCACGGGACACACGCTGTCGGATCCTACCCCTGTGAGGTCCCTAAAATGAAACGGGCCCCTAGGGTAGAGGTTGCTGGGGCCCTGGGGGAGGGGACATGCTGTTTAATGAGCAGTTTCTGTTCGGGACGATGAATCGTTCGGAAACCATGGTGACAGCTGCGTGACTATGAATGTACTTGATACCACGGTGCACCTGAAAACGGCAAACTCTGTCGTGGGTGTTTTACCACAACTAAGAGAAGGTTGGAAATGGCTGTCCTCCTCCCAACAGAGCCTGCGCTCACCACACGAGCTTCTCCGTCTCGCTCATCACTGTTCTCCGAAGCCCGGCTACGTGTCCCCTCCTCTGTGTGGCCCAGTCAGAGCCACGGTGACGGGTGGTGTGCCGTTCCTCTCCCGCCCCGAGCCCCACGCCCCTTAGAGCCCCTGGGTTTCACGCGTGGGTCCCTGTGGTCGTGGAGGGTGTGGCGCTGGTGGCCCTGTGTCCTGACTGCCCCCCAGACCACCTGCTCCCACATCTCCGTGACCACAGCAGAACCCAACAGAGAAGGGAAGTTGGGTCTGCTTGCCCAGCGTGGCCTGGCGTCTTCGGGGCCAGGGACACGGTGCTCGCGTCTGCACGCTGCTGGGAGATGCTCAAGAGCAACGGCCGCGCCGGCATCGACTGACTGCAGGGCCCTGGGAGCCCCTGGGCTCGGGGGGCAGGGAAGTGACCCAGGCATAACCCCCCCCGCCGCCAGGACCCTACGTTCTCAGTGGGGAGACGACATAAATCCCTGAAAAGGGAAGGTCAAGGGCACAGAAGCGACGCGGCAGCGAGTAGCGTAGAAATCAATGCCGGAGGCGGCGCTGAGAGCAAGCGCGGGCTGGGGCAGGGCTGGCACGGGGACAGCAAAGGAGCTTCCGGAATGGAGCTGGGTCCAGCCCACGGGGCTCCTGCCACCCCCACGTGGCCGTGTGCCGCCTCACGGGGCGACAGGCTGGGTCCCGGGGTTGACCCTGGAAACACCTCAGCTCGCTCGGAAGCCACACTGCCCTGGGCTGGGCGGGCTGACGAGGACCACGTGCCGAGGGAGGGCGCACGCAGGCTTCGAGGTGGCCCGAGCGACGCGGCCCCCAGCCCCACGCGCCTGCAGCGACACTGCCCCTTACTTCTTGTCCGGGTAAGGCTCGAAGGACTCGTCTGAGGACTGGGTGTTCTGCTTCTTGTCGCTGTCATCTTCGCTCAAGAAGTCTCTAGGGAAGAAGAGGGAACCTTTAGCAAAGCCCTGGGGCGGGTGACGGATCCAGTGCCACTTCCTGTCTGAAGACACTGTGCGATCCCCGTGCTCCGGGTTATAGTTCTCCCGAGAAAGTCTTAAGGACCCTAAAGCCCCCAAACCTCTGACCCCGTCTCCTAATGGAAAGCTGACAAGCCCCCAGAAGCCACACTCTCCTCACACCAGGACCCCAAATGCGGAAGGAGCCTGTGCGGGCACCCCGGGCAGGGCGTGAAGACCCTCCCAGGAGGGGGCCTTCTGAGTCGGGGGAGGTTCCGACATCGCCTCACCCCACGGCTGGGCGCCTGTCAAAGGCAGCAAAGGCCGCAACGGCGCTGTGCGTCTGGAACCCTCGCCCTGAGGCACGGGTCCCTACCTGCTCGCCACAGCCCTCCCCTGCAGGCCGCCACCCGTCCACGCAGAAAGGCTCGAGGCTGGCTGGTGGCCTGCAGGGCAGCCCGTGACACGCCTGGTCCCAGGGTGTGTGCGCACCCGCACGTGGTCCTCCTGGCCCCTCTGCAGCTGGTGCCCGCCGGGGTCACACGCAAACCGTGTTTTCCTCCGCGTGTGGACACAGGCACACGCACACTCCGGCCCCGGCCCCCGGGGCGGGCGCAGGGGTGTGAGTGCGTCCTGGCTCGGAGCAGGGGGTGGCCCGGGAGCATGCCTGTCGCGATGCAGGGCCAGAGCCTGGCTCCCCAGCTCCGGGAACGTGCGGGGTCGGCACGTGGCCGAGGACCTGCATGAGGAGACAGCCCCAGGGCCCTGCACTCAGCTCCACAGTGCCCGGTCCTGCTCCCCTGTAGCTGCACCGGGGTGAGTACCCTCTGGGACCCGGGAGCCCCCAGCCAGGACACGGGCGGCGAGCCCCTAGGGTGGCGGAGTCTGGTTTTCCAAGGAGAAAATTTAGGCTGTTCAAACCCACTCTTCTCTCACCCCTCAGAAAGGTCACTGAACTCGTCTTTTACCCGATCATCCGCGGCTGAAGCCGGAACCTGCTTCTCACCCAACTGCCCTGAGAAACAAAGAACAAGGCAGGTGTCACGGACACACGGTGTGGGCAGGGCTCCCGGCAAGGAGGTGTGGCCTGTGACGACACAGCCTTCCTTATGGGGGCCTGGGGTCCCCGGCTTCAAACCCCACCCCCACGCCCAGCCCAGGCATGGGCAGCGCTGAGCACCAGGAGCCCCGGCTGACGGCCGAGGCCGGCTAGCCCTTTCCGCATGGGACTCACTCTTCATGGACGTGTTGGGACCCTTGAAAAAGTCCCTGTTAACAAAGCATTGCATGCAGCCCTGAGGCCCTCCGACAGCGCCCTCGCCCAGTGTCCATGTGTCTGTCCCTCCACCCGCCACCGGCCTTCCCGGGAGCTGCCCTTTTCCAAAATGCCACTGGGGACTTGCCCGGAGACAGGTGGCCCGGGGAAACCGGCAGAGCAGGTGGGAAGCCAGCCGGACCCTCCTAACGCGACGTCCGTCAAAAGCTGCACCCGGCCCAGACCAGGGCCCTGTGTTTCCCCTCAGACAGTCAGCAGAGGAGCCTGTCCCTGCCAGTCCCACTGGGGTGTCACCAGGGCGCTGGCTGAGGCCCAGGAAATGACCCAAAACAGCCTCAGAGGCGCCAGCTGTCCTCCCCCACGCCCACAGCGAGGGCTGCATCCTTCTCGTCCTCGGTCCCGCGGCCCGACAGTGAGGAGCCTTTGCAGAAACTGCTAGAAGGATCCTCAGCCCTTCTCTGTTGTCAAGTGCCCACGGGAAGGCACTGAGGCCAGCTCCTGTCACCTTCCCTGGCCCTGTACTTGGCGCAGCCCCAAAGCCCACAGCGCACGGACACCGCTCCCTGCCGAGGGCCCCGCCTAGCTCGGAACTGGAAATCCCGGTCCGACAGGCCAGAGGAGCCTCCTACCTGCGGCCCCACTCGGGGGGAGGCCTGGGGGAGGCAGAGGGCCCGGCTCGGGCCCCGCGAGGCGGCCGTCTGCAGGAGGGTGGGCTGTGTCCACGCCAGGCAGCGTCTCGGTCTCGGCCTCAGCTGCGCTCGCTCTGCCCCAGGAGCTCTGAGGGGCAGCGCCCACAGGGCTGGACGCCCGATGCTGGGTGAGCCGTGGGACCACCTCCTTGTCCCACGTCCATTTGACCGCCAACGTGCTGTCCAGCAGGAGAGCCCGGCAGCTGGGGTCAGCGTCCATGGTGTAGTCGTGGCCTTGGTCACAGCCCCACACAGCCCGGATGACGCCGCAATATTCAGAGGACAGTGTCCTCTGGAGGCTGGGCAGGGCCCCGCAGCTGGCTGCGTGTCCGTGCACCCACCCCACCAAGCCGCGCAGGCCTTGGGGGCTGGAGGTGATGAGGTCCACTGAGGAAAGGCACAGAGAAGCAGCCCTGTGGCTGGTCAGCGCCCAGCCCCCTGCGCGCCCACCCACGTACCACGCACCCCGCGCAGGGCAGGGGGCACTCACCCAGGCACGCGCCCTCCTCCGCCCCTGTCGGGGGCTGGGCACCAACCCTGCAAGGATCAGCGCAGCCATGAGTGGGGCCGGGCAGCCCCGCACGCCCGTCACCGGCCCCCCACGCGGGGCTGACCCTCCTCACAGTGCCGCCTCCCCGCGGCCTCCCCTCCCGCGCACCACGTGCACCGTGCTCACGGCGTCTGCTGCGCCAGCACGGCGGCCTCCCCACACCAGAGCTCCCCGCCAGGCCCTCCCGTGCCTAGAACAGCCACAGCACACAGGGTGCGTAGCCCCGGAACACCCCCGAATGAACGAAAGTGCGCCTACTTCATGCAAGGCTTCCGGTGGCCCGTCGGGGAGGCGTTGACTCTCTGCAGGAAGGACTTGAGGAGGCCGTGGCACTGGTAGAACTGGGCGTGGCAGTTCTTGCAGACAAACTGAGACAGAGCTGGGTCCTGGTGGACGGCCACCCCCAGCAGACGCTGGAAGTCCCGGGTGAAAACCCGCGCCCCTGGTGGTCTCTCTGAGCTCTCCCCCGGCGCCCGGCCAGAGATGCTGCGGAGGCTCCTGGAGGAGAACTTCCCGTGGCAGAGGCGACAGTGCCCCATGGCAAGAGCCTGGCCTGTACCTGGGCAAGCAGAGGAGACACTAAGCCAGCTGGTCAGACTGCTTGCTGAACAAGGCACGCAAGACACAAGCTCCCAGGAGGTGAGCAACGTGGCCCAGGGGGAGGTGAAGCCCATGCTCTACCAGCCTCCCAGCCCTCCCCTGGAGAAGAGCCCTTCGTGCGGCCTCCTCATACACACTCCTAAAACACAAGCCTGTGTCCGGGCCACAGGCAGGGCTCTGGCTATGGGCTTCCAGCTGAATGTACCACCTTTTGTAAGATGTGGCCAGTGGCGGGCCTTCTGGCCCAGAAAATCTTTCAAAGAATCCTAAATGCCTCTTAATGAATTCTAAATGCTGGTAATGGACAGCGTTACCTCGAGACCAAAGCCAGACGAGGATACTATAAGAAGAGAATCACAGGCCAATATCCCTGATGAACACAGATGCAAAAATCCTCAACAAAACATCAGCAAACTGAATTCGATGGCACATTAAAAGGATTACACACCATGTCCCAGTAGGATTAATTCCAGGAATGCAAGGATGGTTCAATATCTACAAATCAACTGATGAGACACAGCACATTAACAAAACGAAGGATAAAAACATACCCTTTTGTATCTCGATAAATACAAAAAATGTGTTTAACAAAGTTCAACATTCATTCAGATAAAAATTAAACAAACTGGGCTTACAGGGAACATATCTCAACAGAATTAGGGCCAGAATAACAAACCCACAGCTGATGTCATTCTCAATGGTGAAAAGCTGAAAACTTTCCTCTTGAATCAGAAGCAAGACAAAGTGCCCACTCTGGCCACTTCTATTCAGCATGGCAGTGGGAGTCCTAGTCAGAGCAACCAGACAGGAAATAAAAGGCATCCGAATCAGAGAGAAAGAAATAAAGCTGTTCGAACTTGCAAATATCATATTATATATAGAAAACCATAAAGAGTTCAGCAAAAACTATAGAATACACAAATTCAGTAAACTCACAGGATATAAAATTAACATGCAAAGTCAGTTGTGTTTCTATACACCAATAATGAATATCAAAAAGAGAAATTAAGATAACAATCCATTTACAATCACATCAAAAAGAATAAAATACCAAGGAATAAGTTTTACCAAAGACATAAAAGACCTGTACGCTGAAAAATTTAAGACATTGATGAAAGAAATTAAAGATGTAAATTAAAGGCAAAATATTTTTTGGACTTGATAAATTCATATTGTTAAAATGTCCACACTACCCAAGCCATCCACAGATTCCATGCAATCCCTATCAAAGTTCCAATGGCATTTTTAATAAAACAATCTTAAAATTTATGCGGAACCACAAAAGACCCCGAATAGCCAAAACAATCTTGAGAAAGAAGAACAAAGCTGGAGGCATCACATTTCCTTATTTCAAATTACACTACAAAGCTATAATAATCAAACAGTATAGTATTGGCATAAAAACAGACATACAGATTAATGGAAGTCTAGAGAACCCAGAAATCTACACAGATACAGTCAATTAATTTATGACAAAGGAGCCAAGAATATACAATGGGGAAAGGACAGTCTCTTCGATAAATGGTGTTAGGAAAACTAGACCACTATCTTACACCATACACAAAAATCAACTCAAAATTTTAAAGATTTGAAAGACCTAAAACCGTAACGCTCCTAGAAAAAAAAGCATAGTAAACTTGACAACGGTCTTGGCAATATTTTGTGGATTTAACATCAAAAGCAAAGGCAATAAAAGCAAAAATAAGAGGAACTACTTCAGATTAAAAAGTTTCTGCACAACAAAGGAAACTATCAACTATATGAAACAGCAACCTACTGAACGGAAATTATTGCCAATCACATATCTGGTAAGGGGTTAAAATCCAAAGCACATAAAGAACTCATACAACTCAGTAGCAAAAAACAAACGATCCAATTAAGAAATGAACAGAAGGTTTGAATCAACATTTTTCCAAAGAAATCCGGATGGCCAATAGGTATAGTAAGTCCTCATGTGAAAGGACGTATACAGAAATCAATCTGACCACAGGCTGACGGATATAAACAAGAGTTAAGTTCCTGTGGCATCTAATCAACTTCACAACAAAACCATGCTGAATGAAGCAGTGTTACTCGGGGACCTGCTGTGCTCGAAAAGGTGCTCAAGGTCAGAACCATGAGGGCAAAGCAAACCAAAACCACAACGAGCTACCACCCACACCCGTCAGAGTGGTCGTCGTCAAAGGAGAACAAATAAACGAACGTTGACATCGATGTAAAGGAAAGGGAGCCCTCGTGCTCTGTTGGTGGGAATGTAAACTGCTGCAGGCCCTATGGGAAACAGTATGGCTGTTCCTCAAAAAACTAAGACTAGAACTACCTCATGACCCAGCAATTCCACTTCTAGGTGTTTATCCGAAGGAAACAAAAACACTAACTCAAAAAGGTATATGCGCCCCCATGTTCATTGGAGGATTATTTACAGTAGCCAAGACAAAAACCACCTAAGTGTCCATTAATCTATCAGTGGATAAATGGATAAAGATGGGATATATATAAATATAAATATAGATATCTACATATATACATATACGATATTATTCAGCCATGAAGAAAGAATGAAATCCTGCCACTTGCGACATAGATGGGACCTTAATGGCGTTATGCCAAGTGAAATGTCAGATAAAGACAAACACCATGTGATGATACTTATATGTGGAATCTAAAAAAAAAAACGACACAAACTCATGAAGAGAACAGAGCAGTGGTTGCCAGGTTGGGAGCAGGCCCCCGTGAACTAGGTGAAGGGGTCACACGGTCGGAACTGCCACTGGTAGAAGCCACGGTGACGTAATGCACGGCAGTGACTACAATTAATGACACAGTATTGTATATCTGGAAGCTCCTAAGTAAGAGAGATCTTACTTATCATAAGAAAAAACAATGTGTGATGTGTTAACTAGACTTACTGTGGTCATCGCTTCACAATATATACAAATATTGAATCGTTACCTCGTACACCTGAATATAATGCTATGTATCCGTTATAGAGCAGTAAAAAATTTTAATTCTAAAAATTTTTTTGAATAAATGCCTCCACAACTATGTAGGTTCATAAGCAACATTGGAAACTGGATTCTTTCCAACCACCCTCCGGAGACCAGAGCGCAGGGGCGGTGTCCACGCGCTTTCTGCCTCCGGGTCTCCGCCGCGCCCCCCTCCCCCCCCCCCCCCGGGATGAAAGGAGAGCAGTGAGAAGCACCACGTCCACACATGCCGCCCGCCACACGGGGGCTAGACACACACACTCCACTCAGCCCGTTTGCTCTGTTCCAACGGGCAGGCGTCGGGGGCTCAGGGACGCTGAGCGACTGTCTCCGGCACAGAGCGCAGGGCAAGCCAGGCCTGACGGCGGGCCTGTGGCCTGCCGAGCTCGAGCACCCATTACTTAACGGGCGCGGAGGCGGCGGGGTCAGCCGTCTTGCGAAACACCAGCCCCGGCGCGCTGCGCGGACGCCAGGGAGGCCTCGCCCGCTTCCGAGTAGCCCAAGGACGCCGAGGGAGAGGGGCCCTGGGGACGTGGTCACTGAGGGGCCGTGGTCACTGGCGCGACCCACCTGCCTCGTCGGCGCCGTCCTCGCCCGCGTCCCCGCAGGCCCGCGCCGGGCCCCACCCCAGCCGCGCCGCCACCAAGGCCGCCGCCTCATCCATGCCCGACTCGCTACGGGCGGGGCGGCCCCGGGCACGGCCGCCGCCGCCTCCGGAGCCCGCGCGCTGCCCTGTCGCCCCCGGTGACAGGAAGCGGCCGAGCCTGTCCCGTTTCATGGTGGCGGCCCCGGCGCTCCGCCCGGCTCCGCTCGGCCCGGAGTTCTCGGCCGCCCGGCGGGGCTGTGCTCGCTCGCTTCCGCCCGCGGGGGCCCGCGGCCGGCGACGAGGACCAGGACACCGGCGACAGGGCAGGCGAGCGCGGAGGGGGCGCGACTCGAGGGAGGGGCGGGGCGGAGTCCCGGGAAGCCGGGAGGGGGCGCGCGGCGGGGCCCCGCGGCTCGGCGCGGCACCTACGCGCTCACGCACTCGCGGCGACTGCGCGGCGAGGCCGACGGCTCCGCCCCTCGGCCCCGAGCGGGACGCGCGGCGCGGGCGCGGCCGCCGGAAGTGCGCGCGGCGGTCCGGCCCGTCCCGCGGCCCGGGCGGCGCCGGCTCCCGCGCGGCCTTCGTTCCGGCGCCCCGGCCGCCCGCCCCGCCCCTCGGCCGCCGCCGCCGACTCCCCCGCCCGGCGCCATGGCCGCTGCGGCCGGGGACGGCGCGGCGAAGCCGCTGCAGTGCGCCATGAAGCTAGCCAACGGGGCCATCGAGCTGGACACCGGCAACCGGCCCCGGGTGAGGCGAGGCGAGGCGAGGCGGGGCGGGGACGGCCCGCGGCAGGACGGGGCCGGCCCGGTGGGCGTGGGCGAGGGCGGGGCCGCGGGTGGGCGCCGGCCGCGACCCCTCCGGCGGCTGCGGGGCGCGGGCGCCGGCCGTGACCTTGGACAGCTCCCAGCCCTCCCTTGCGCTCGGTTTTCCCACCTGTTCAACGAGTCGGGAACTGGACGCGGTTTTATTCGTCCAGGGGATACAATAGGGTCTGCGAAGCAGCCCTCCAAATACAACCGTCCAGCAATTCCATGTGCATGGGAATTTTTCTGGGCACACACTGTAGGTTTAATCAGCTTCCCGCAAGGGACGGGATCCAGCGAAGGTTACCTGGTTGGTTCTGCGGCGCCTGTCTAGACCCCTCAGAGCTGACTGGGAAGGCCATGGCGGTGGGGGAGGGTGTGCCGCGTACCCAGATGGGTGTTAATTACAGGGTCGCACCAGGTGGAAGAGCCGGCCGAGCCACACAGGGCTGCCTGAATTGAAGATAAGGCTGCGTGAGCCTAGAACAGGCGTCCTGGCCCTCCTCCACGCCTTTTCTCAAGCTGCTTTTCTGGGGAAGCTGGTGCCCCCACAAGTCAGAAATTCTTCCCGGAATCTACTTTATCCTTGTCTCTGAGGTGTAGACTTAAAGATGGGTAGTTTGAGAACTGGGATGCAAGGAAACAAACAATAAACACAGGGCTGTGGTTCCAGATGCCATGGGCTCTGTCCCGAGCCCTGAGCAGAACGTCCACACCTTTTAAACGCAACATTCTCCTGTTCCAGTCTCCTGTGTGCCCAGGTAGTACTTATCCTGGAGTTCGGGAAACGGAGTTCCCAGAACCTAAGCCAGAAAGTGATTCTAAGATTTGCAAAATCACTCCCTCATTAACCTCCCAGGACTTTTTTTAAAATCACTGAATGAACAACTTCTGAGTTACCCAAGAAGAAAAATTGCTGCATAGAGTGAGAAATGACAGCAACTGTCAGAGCTACTTCCCCGGCCCTCTGAGTGAGAATCAGTTCTTTCCTGTGCTGGAGGGAGAGGCAATGGGAGGAGGGATGGGTGCTGAGCCGAGCCGGAGAAGCGGGACACTACCTGTGCCCTAGGTAGAACGTCACTGATTAGACCAGCTAGCTGTCTCAGGTGTGTCTCAGAAACACGCAGACACCACTGTTCCTGTGTTTCCCACGCGGGCACCGGGCAGGCGTGATGGCATCTTTTACCTCTATGGGCCTAAACCATTTCTCTTCCCTGGGCACAGGAGGCATATACTGAATACCTGAGGAGCATCCACTACATCTCTCAGGTGTTGCTGGAAGAAGTGGAAACCACCAAAGGTACAGCTCTCGGCCTCACCACTACTCCTGTGCTGGGCAAATTTTGGACACCTTAGCCCTTGGTCGTCCCAGGCCTGGGGGTGTCCTATGTGCTACCCACTTGGTCATTAGCAGAAGATGAACGGTGGGCACTCAGTAAGCATCAACCATCGCAGTGCGAAGGGACAGGTGCCATAAGGGGATGGAGATGGGGCAGGACATGACCAGAGTCCAGATGTTGGACCCTAGCCCAGGGAGGAGTGAGCCAAGGAAAGGTCGAGGATGAGGGGAACATCCCCAACAGAGTGTGGGGTCACCAAGGTCAGAGATGAGGAGGGGATGGGCTGGCCTACGGTCAGTGGTTCGGAGGAGTGAACTTGCCCTTATTTTAATCTCAGCTAGAATCTGATTAGTGAATGAGCCCTCTTGTCCCTTGCTCCCCAGAAGCTGAGGAAACTGTGCCCCAGGACACCCTGAAGATGCTGAAGCTGGCAGAGCAGTGTCTGGAGAGAGCCCAGTCGACAGCTGCCAAACTTGGTGCGTCTCCAGCAGAAGGTTTTCCTAGGGCCTCCCCCCAAATCTGGTTCCCCTCTGTGGGATGTGGGGCCCCGTGCTGACCCCTGGTTCTGTATGTCTTGCAGGAAAAGCATGCCTGAAGCCAGCCGTGCTTGTGGCTGCCTCTGTCCCCTCAGCTGCCAGCCGACACCGCCGGGTGTACTCCGATGAAGGGGGGAAGCTCCTCCCATTTCTGCCACCCGAGGTCTTCCAGAGGCTTCAGGCGGTCGAGTCGAAAAGCTCTAAGAAGTAAGACAGGCAGACGGGAGGTGGGCTGAGTCTGGGCTTGGAGGCCAGACAAAGTGCATGAACCATGGTGAATTTGGTTAAAATGGAAACCTAGAGTGGAAATTCCTTGTGCCCGGAAGAAATAAATGAAAATCATCTTTGGAGAAAAGCACCTTAAACTCTCATAAAATAAATGGCACAGTCAAAGATAACCAGGCACAAGAAACTATGAAGGAATGACAGCAGAAAGAGACCTACAGAGTTTTCGAACAGTATCAGATGCATTATAAAGTAATCATGCTCCCCATATTTAGAAAACTACAAAGCAAGTTTGAAAATACCTGCAGGGAATAGGAAACTATAAAGTCTAACAGCAAATACAGAACAAAATAGAAAAAAATAAAAAATATACTAAAATTATTGTTAAAAACTAACTGGAAACAATAACAACTAGTTACAGTTAACCCTTGATGATTGGAGGTCAGGGGCACTGGCCCCTCATGCAGTTGAAAATCCAAGTATGACTTCAGAGGGCCCTCTGCATACGTGATTCTCAACAGCAGGTCAAAAATACAGTTGACCCTTAACACAGGTTTGGTATATGTGGATTTTAAGTAACTTTTTAATTTTAAATAAAACCCGTGTATAAGTGGACCCACGCATTTCAGTGCTATTCAGTGGTCAACTGTATATCCTCCAGTAAAGATCCACATGTGCACAAAGTGAGTGGACAAGTTCATAACAGCAGAGTAGACATAGCTGAAGAGAGAATTAGTGAACTGGATAAGAGGTCAAAAGAGATTCAGAATGACTCACGACAAGGGATGATTTGGAGGAGAGATGGAAAGTCAAACATGAGGTTATTGGAGGTCCAGAAAAATAGGAGGAAGAAAACAGCGGTGCACTATTTTAGGAGATAACAGCAGTTTTCTAGAACTGATGGAAGACATGAAGACACAGATGCAAGCATCCCAAACGGGATAAACAAGGAGGCCCAACTCCTCCGGGGCCACTGCTGCTCAGGTTTCAGGCCCCCGTTTCTGCATTAGCGGCTTTGGGGCAGGGCAGGCACGGAAATTCCATCCCACGACAAACATTCCCGCTCTCACCCATGAAAACGGGGAGACGTAGGACCGGCAACCTTGGTGGGGGCGACTGTTGGTAGACATGGTTTTCCTTTTCATGGGTTGCAAACTAACCTGTTTGGCTCACGTGATGCCTTTAAAGAGATTCATATTGTCAAACAAATGACCGATTTGCATAAAGGTCCAGCCTCCCTTGCAAAGTCTGGAGTCCTGGCAACAGCACACTCACAGTTCAAGTTCAGCGGGGCAGTGATCTCCGGTCTCCCCCAACCACCTCCTGCCTGGCCCCATCTCCACCTCCTCACTTTTCGGTCTCAGGGCTGGGTCAGGAAAGATCCGCAGGCCACCAGAGCGTTGCTGGGCTTCCCGGCGCCTGGACAGCAGCTTGTACCCATTTCTAGGGAGCTGACACCTCTGGAGGAGGCCTCCCTGCAGAATCAGAAGCTGAAGGCTGCGTATGAGGCCCGGATGGCCCGTCTGGACCCCAGCCAGGCTGTGCAGAAGACATCGCTGGTGAGTGGGACGCCAGAGGCTGTGCTGGTGGGGGAGGCGGCCGGCCTCACTCCCGCCTTCCTTTCCTAGACCCTGTCCCTGCAGCGGCAGATGATGGAGAACTTGGTGATCGCCAAGGCCCGAGAGGACACGGTATCCTTCCCACGCATCCACTCACCCTGGGTGTCCAGTGGGGGAAGTTCAGAACGTGGCCTCGAGCTGAGAGAGAGGGGCTTGGAGGGAGTAACGGTGACAGGGCTGGGGTGTGGGGACAGAATCTCGCAGCTTCGGGAGAGGCATGCCCTTGGGGAATGGCTTCTGCACAGCTCCGTCCTTTGCAAAGTGGGTCCCGTCACCCACTGCCACCCGCACCCCGAGAACTCCTCTAAAGTCAAGTCGCCTAGGACTTGCCTCCCTCCCCGAGTGGGCGCCCACCCTCCAGCTCTGCCACCGCCTCCGACTGGTCTGCACCATACCTCCCTGGAGGCTGAGGCAGCACCCTGACCGCCCCTGACCCTGTGTCCCACACGGTGCTGGGATGGCCCCCGCCCCGCGCCGGGACCAGCTGCGGCCTTAACTCTGCCGTCCCAGCTGCACAGGAAGATGGAGGAGCGCCGGCTGCGGCTCCAGGAGGCTGCCAACAGGTGCGCGCCCTCCCGCTGGGCTTGGGTGCTGGGCAGCCGGGGACGGGTGGGGGTTCCCGCCCCCGCAGCCTGCAGCCCCGTGCTCCCTCTCCAGGAGGTTCTGCAGTCAGGCTGCCCTGACCCCAGAGGAGCGGGAGCAGCGGGCACTCTACGCAGCCATCCTAGAGTACGAGCAGGACCACGTGAGTCCGCGGGGGCCGGGCTGCAGCTGCGGGGAGCGGGGCGGGGGTCCTGCAGGCCTGCTGGCGTTGGGTCTTCCCTCCCCCCAAGGCCTGGTCTCCTGGGGTGCAGCCTCGGCAGGGGGCATCCCACTGTGGGGGTCCTGCCGTGCCCTTCTCCAAGGTCTCCTGCCCTGCAGGACTGGCCGAAGCACTGGAGGGCCAAGCTCAAGAGGAGCCCTGGGGACCTATCGCTGGTGACCAGCTTGGTGTCCCACCTGCTCAGGTACCAGGGCCTCAGGCCCCCTCCCCTAGTTGTGGCTGAAAGGATTATAATGAGGTCTGTCTGGGGGCCTGGTGGTGCCCCACCTGTGGCCCTGGGCCCGCCCCCTTTGCTCAGGGCCGTCACTGGCCGGGCTCTGCCCGCAGAGAGGCTGGGGCAGACCTTACTGCCACCTTCACTGGAGGAAACAGCACGGGGTCACTTCCTTGGCTAGGTGGGTGTGGGCAGGGCCAGCTTTCTCAGCTCCCAGGCCAAAGGCAGCCCTGGGACCGCAGCCCCTCGGCTGCCGGTGACATGCGCCTGTCTTCCCTGCCCCTGCAGCGTCCCCGAGCACCCCGTCACGCAGCTCCTGAAGAGGCTCCAGTGTGCGGTGTACCGCGCGCTGTACCCCATCGTGAGCAGGGGCGTTGCTGCCGCCTCCGCCCCAGGCTGCTGCTCCCTGCCCCCCGACGCCGACGGGCTGCTGGCCCCTGGAAGCCGGCGGCTGAGGCCCTCGCAAAGCCTCTATTGCATGTTGTGCCCCCCGGAGCCCAGCCCGGGCCCACAGCCCCTGGATGGACCTCCTGCCGACCCCCCCACATCCCCACTGCCCCTCGGGCCCCCAGAGAGAGGGGCGGACAGCAGCCCTAAGGGGCCTCCATCACCCCTGGCGGGCAAGGACAGCTCCTTCGAAGACCTGGAACAGTTCTTGGCTACTTCTGAGAGGCGGGGCCAGAGCCCTGGGGGTCCGCCTGAGCCTGCGACCCCAGGGCTGAAGGAGCCATTGCTGGAGCAGCTCAGGAGCACGGTGAAGGACATACACAATGCCATCGGTGAGGCGGGGGCAGACGGGCCCACGCTGGGGGGGGGGGCAGAGGACATGGCAGCCAGGCATCCCTGGCCCGAGGTGCCCACCCTCCACCCTCTGGCTAAACACCCTGCTCAGCAGCCAGGCAGCTTGGGCCCTGGGAGCAGCTGGGCGGCTGCGGCCCAGACCCCCCTCCATCCCTGGCTGCCTTCTCACTGGGCTGCAGGAGGCGCAGCTGTGTCCACTGCAGTCTTGCGTTGAGGGAGAGGTCAGGGCCTCTGGCGGCCGGTGGGCCTGGCCGTCTCATCTGGTGCGACTCACCGTCCTTCCAAACCAAACACTGTCGGATGTGTGCAGCCTGGTGGGGACCATGGGCTCTCCCCTGGCTTTTCCATTTTGAGAACAGTGTGTAGGTTTCCTAAGGGTTGGGGCCCAGCGTGGTCATTGACTTCCAGGTCCCTTGCAAGGAGGAAGGCTTCCGAGTTTTCCAGGAACCAGCACAGGAGGCCCAGCAGCTGGGCCTCGGTGCTCTCCGTGGGCCCCAACTCTCCAAGGGGCCTGAGTGGGCCCCCTCATCCCCGAGCAGTTCCCCGAATCTCCCCAGGCGGGTCCTCCTCCTCCCTGGGCGGGTCCCCGCATCTCCCTAGATGGGTCCCACTCCTCTTTGGGCGGGGCCCCCTCCTCCCTGGGCCAGCCCCGTCTCTCTGAGCCTGAGATAGCTTGTCTTTGAATGTGCCTCAAAGTTTCTGTGTATTCCCGCAGTCTGGAGTATGAACCTTTTACAGAAAGAGCCCGTCCTCTGCTCTTCTGCCCGGGCCCCTTAGCCAGCTGTTCAGGGGAGTGGGGCGTGGCCCTGTGAGCACCTGGGGGAGTGCCCAGACTGCCCGCTCTGACCTAGGGCCACAGGAGTGCAGGAGGGGGGCACCCAGACAGCCCCCTCCCCACTGAGCCAGGGCGCTGTGGCCCTGCCCACCCAGATGGCTTCGGGAGAACCAGAGGGGATGTGAGGGTGGAAGTCTGGGTACCCCAGGCTGGCTGGGGGTGACCCCCATGGGCTGCCAGCCGGCCCCACAGGCCACTGTGCCGGCTCTGCTCCCAGCAGACAGGCTGCTGTCGCTGATGCTCCTGGCTTTCGAGGGCCTGAACTCAGCCGTGTCCAAGGACCGCTGCCTGGCCTGCATTGAGGAGCCCTTCTTCTCCCCGCTGTGGCCCCTGCTGCTGGCCCTCTACAGGTGCTGTCCTGCCCCAGCCCCCCAGGGGCTGTCCCTGTATGCATGGTGACCCCCTTCTTCGTCCCCGGGGCACACTGCAGCTCTGAGGCCATCCTCACGTGCTTCTAGTTTGCGTGTGGTGCCACATCCACCCTCCTGTGACTCGGCATGGCCAGCTCTCCCCAGCCCTGCCTCTGTCCCAGGGGCAGCATCGCTGGCGCAGCTGAGCCCGGCCTCTCCCTGCCCCAGGAGTGTGCACCGCCCCCAGGAGGCCGCCCTGAGCAGGAGCATGGAGCTGTATGGGAAGGCGCCCCCAGCGGCCATCGGCATCCCCAGCAAGCTGCTGCCCCAGGGCCCAGAGGCCACGGGGACAGGCACCTACCCGTACCGGGCTGCGGCGCAGGAGCTGGGGCTGCTGGTTCTGGAGAGCTGCCCCCAGAAGAAGCTGGAGTGCATCGGTGAGCGCCGCGCTGGGGAGCGGGGAGAGGGGCGGGCTCAGATGAGACGGGACGGGGCGCCTGCGCTCCTGTCTGTGGGATGCAGGTCCTCCTGTCAAATGGGACATGAGAGCGACTCCCCTCCCCGGGAGGGGGTCGCTGCACGCCAGGGTGCCGGGGTTGGACCGCCCCGCGCCTCCCCCCACACCCGGCCTCTGTGCTGCAGTGCGTGCCCTGCGGGCCATCTGCGCGTGTGCGGAGGGCTACCACCGCGCCCACGAGCCTGCGCCCGACGCCGAGCCGCAGCCCGGCACTGCCGCCATGTGAGTGCCCCTTCGCAGGCCTGGGGGAGAGGGAACCCTCCTCCACTGCCCCCGGGCACCAGGACACGGTTTCGACCCCCAGGTCCCTGCGCGCTAGTCCCCACACACAGCGCACCACCCCCTCGGCCTTAGAGGCCGGATCCCTGGCCGATCTGATGAAACTGAAGGCTGCTTGTCCCAGATCACAGGCTTGGGCCCTCAGATGCACACGGGGCGGGGAGGGGGTTGGTGCAGCAGCCTCAGCCCTGTGACGAGCCTGCCCCTTTCACTGGGCCCCCCAGCCCTGGGCTCCCTGCAACGTGCCTGCCCCAACCTCCTGAGGTGGGCTGGGCTCTTCCAGGTACGGCAGCCTGGGGCTCTGGCGTCTGGTCCTGCCTCAGTCTCACCTGGACCTGCCTGTGGCCTGCACACCTGGTGTTCCCTCAGCACCTGCAGGGCCCCTCCCACTGCCACTCTGCCCAGGGGTCAGGGCCATCCTGAAGGCACCTGTCATGGCAGCCAGGAAGGTGGGCTGTGGCACCCTCCGCACCCCCAGGGCTGCAGGTGACAGACAGGTAGCAATCAGAGCAGAGTGCGAGGTTGGCAGGGAGGCACTCCACCTGAGAAGAGACAGATGCCCCCCACCACCCGCAGGGCCAGGGTGCCAGGCCCCAGCTGCAGGGCCTGGCCAGGGGTCCAGCCCGGGGACATCCAGCCTGGCTCCTGAGGGGGCGGCTGTGGGTAGCAGGACCGAACGCTTCCAGGGCCCACAGCGTTTCCCGGTCTGGCCACAGACCCTCGCTGACTCCTTCCTGGGGCCCCGGTCTGTGTCCCTGCAGGTGTGCAGCGCCTGGGGACTTGGGGGCAAGGCCAGGAGCAGGGGCTCACAGTGTGTGAGGCCTCCCACATCAGACCCAGGCCCAGTCTGTCCCCGGATTCTCCCAGAGCCCACTGGCCGGGGGCCTCAGGTCCCGTCGGCTCAGTCAGATGCTTCTCGCAGAGGGGCTGGGTGCCAGGTGTGCTGAGCTGAGTGACACCTGCCCGGGCCACAGGCCGCCCCCGCCATGGTCGTGTCCTCCAGGCTCGGGCCAGCTGCGGAGGCTCCTCCACCCCGGGGCCCTCCCCGGGTGCAGCCCTGGCCCCTGCAGCACGGGGCCCCGTGCGGGGCTGGCCTGGCTCTGTGGCCCGAGCAGCCCCGCTGGCCTGAGCCGGCCAGCAGCCACACCTTGTCCCACAGCGGCGCCGACGACCTGCTGCCCATCCTGTCGTTCGTGGTGCTGAGGAGCGGCCTCCCGCAGCTGGTGTCGGAGTGCGCAGCGCTGGAGGAGTTCATCCATGAGGGGTAGGAGCCCGTCGGGGAGCCGGCCATGCACCCCCGATCGGGGGCCGCCTGTCGGGGGGTCCACAGCCCCTCTCGGCCACCCATGCCCGCCACACTGCCCAGGCTGGGGCGCCGAGCGCTGAGCAGTGTCTGCCCGGGGCCTGGGCTTCACCTCCAACGAGCCTCCCCGACAGGCCCCCAGGGCCTCAGCGGCCAGGTCCTGCCTCCCGAGGGCAGCTGCCCCTTCCGGAATGCCAGGCCCTCTCGTGTCCCCTCCTGGTGACAGGAGCCACCTCCCCACAGGTACCTGATCGGAGAGGAGGGCTACTGCCTGACCTCGCTGCAGAGTGCGCTGAGCTATGTGGAGCTGCTCCCCGGGGGCCCTGCGCACGCAGCAGAGACTGGGACCAGCTGCACTGGGGGCTCCACAGCTTTCGCCCCCGCCCTCACCTGATACCGGTCCCTGGAGCTCAGGGAAGGCTCTCTGCCCCTGACCGGCTGGGGCTCAGCTGCATCAGCTCCCAGGAACTGGGCCTCTCTCTGCCCTCAGTCCCCGAGAGGCCCTGTGCAGGGCTCCCCTGGGCATGGCGGGGGTGTGGGCCTGGCTGAGGGCAGGCCTGGTGTCTTGCACTCCGTCAGTTGCCTGAGCCAGTCCCTGTCAGCCCCCTGCCTGGGGCCCAGGGGTTTGAAGCTGTGCTGCTTACTTATTGGGTATCAAACACCCTGCACTCCCCTGGAGGCCCGGGTGTTTCTGGGGCACCCACCCGTGTCTGGGGGCTCGGAGCCACACCTCTACCCTTAACAGTGGCATCAGATACCCCTCCTGGGTCCTCCCTGAGGGTCAGTGCCTGCCTGTTCTGACTCTGTGCCCCAGATGTCACTAACCTGGCTGAAAATAAAGAGGTCACTGATGTCTCACTCTGCGTAGCTTGCTGAGTCCCCACTCCCTGACCAGGCGCAGGCCGAGGCAGCACAGCCACCCCTCCGCTGACCAGCAAAAAGCAGACTCCCAGAGACTACTGAGGCTCACCACACCAGGCCTGCCCCAGACCCTCAGCCAGGGGCCTGCACCGCCAGGGACAGCACGGTCTGGGGGTCAGAGGTCACCCCTGGGCAGGACCTGAGCCTGGAGCTGTCCCTGGGGCCGCTATCCTATCAGGACCCTTTGTGGGCTGGTGTCCCCTGCCCACTAGCACCCCAGGGATAGGCCAGCACCCACTCTCTTAACCTGCCCTCGAAGCTTTCAGTCCCTAGGCCCCCACCCTTGTCTCCCCTCCTCCACCCTCTCCAGAGGAAGGCCATGGCCCTGTCCTTGGTCCCCCATTCTGCCTGTGCTCCTGGAAATGTAGAGTTCCGAGTCCCCTGTCCTGGGCTTGAATCTCAGCCTTGGGAGAGGGGAGTGTCTGCTCCAGGCCTGACATTGACCTGTCGACGCTGGGATTTTAAAGCCCCTAGTATACAGCAGGTGTGGGTGGAGGTGCGCCTTGAGCTAAGCCTGGTAGTGGGGCACCTTTTGGCTTTGTGCCAGTGGCCACACCGAATGCATTCCGAGGGCTGTCTCCTTGGTGCCCTGCTATGTTCACTGTGGTCAGTCAGGCTTGTGCTCAGGCTGCTTCTTGCTGTGTGACCTTGGGTCCGTTCTTAGCCTCTCTTAGCCTATGGCTCCTCCTTTAAACAGAGAAGAGTGATCGATTCATCACACTGAAAATCCCACAAAGCAGCAGCAAAAATGTAGGTGCCCCAAATAAAGAAAGAGCAAAAGCTATGGGCAGGCCACCCGCAGAGGCAGAAATAAAATAATCAGCACAGGAAGTCATAAAAAATTATGAAATACAAATTACACAGTAACAAGGTAGAACTCTGTATGCAATGGAGATGGGGCCACAGGCACAGGGCGACATGGGCTGGTCAGCAAACTCAGCCAGCTGCAGCCCTGGGCCAAGTTCAGTACTGATGGGCCCTCTGACCCAGCAACTCTGCCCCTGGTTGTAGCCCCAGGTCGTGTACACAGATGAATGAGAGCAATGTGGCATCTGTCCTCGGGAGAGTGTGCAGGGGCATGTGCTGCGATGGTCCCAGCCGTCCGATGCTGCATAACAAGCCACCCAAACACATGAGTTATTTACTCTGCTCGTGAATCTAACATTTGGACAGAGTGCAGTGACGACAGCTTGTCTCTACTCCCCGCCCCCCAGCCCAGCATCGGCTAAGTCAGCTTCCAGCTTGGGGTGGCCCAGTGTCCAGGGGTTGTAGTCATCTGGATATCTGCCCACGTTTGAGGTGGCTGCTGGTCAGCTGGCATCTCAGGGCTGTTAGAACAGCTATATGAGGCCCCTGCATCAGTTTCCTGTGGCTGCTGTAACAAAATACCACACTGGGTGGCTTAAAACAGCGGAAATGTACTCTGAATTCTGCATGACAGAAGTCAGAAATCGAAGCGTCGATGAGGCTGTGCTCCCTCATCTTGGGGAGATCCCTTCCTTGCCTTGTCCAGCTTCTGATGGCTCCTGTAATCCTTGGCTTGTAGCTGCATCACCCCAGTCACGGCCTTGGTCACCATATCCCTTCTCCCATATGTAGCTGTGTCTAAACGTCCCTCTTCTTGTAAGGCACCAGTCGCATTGAATATAGGGCCCCCCTAATCCAATATGACTTCATCCTAACATGATCACAACTGCAAACACCCTTCTTCTAAGACCCTATGTTCCCAGCTCCCAGGTGGACATGAATTTGGGGCACATTATTCAGCCCAGCACAAGGCCTCTCCGTGTGGCTGCTGACTTCCTCACAGCGTTGCGGCTGGGTTCCAAAAGTGAGCCTCTCAAGATAACAAGTTTTATGACTTAACCTGGGAAGCACACAAGGTCACTTCCATTCTATGGGTGGAGACAGGTGTGAAGCCCCGCCCAGGTTCGAGCCTCACTCAGAGGAAGAGCCCTGTTTCCCGAGTCAGGAGGACTGCGAGGATAACACAGCAGCGGGCACGGGTGCCTGCTGAGAGCAGGAGCGCAGGCGCGAGGCACAGGAGAATGCACTTACGACTCTGCACACGCAACGGAGCGTGCACGCCCACACACAATCCTGCACACTGGACAAGAACGCGCCTTCATTGAACCTCAAAGAACCCCCAGACGGTGCTCTCATGGACCGGCGGCTGACAGCCACAGGAGCACAGGAGGCAGAGCCCGAAGAAACAGACCCCGAGGTCGCCCCGCAAAGCCTGAGTTGTTTTTGTTGTTGTTACCTGAGTTTTGGTTTAAGCCGCGGTGAACCGGACCTCCTTGTGCCTAGCTTGAGCGCTGGCTCCGCCCCCCGGGAGTAGCCCCGCCCCTCCAGAGGATGCCCCACCCCTTTTCTGGCCAATCCCCATTAGGCACGCGGAGGGCCCCGCCCCGCGTCCCGGCTCCCAGCCGGGGCGCTCCCTAGCGCCTGGCAAGAGACAGGTGTGGGGCGCGGTTGCTCCGAGGCTCAGGGCCGCCTGGATGGGAGGGGCTGCTGGAACAAACCTTTATTGAGCGCCCGCTGTGGGGATTCGCCGTGAGCGGCACTGTGGGGAGACGGGCGACGCCGTAACAGGTGGCTGTACAGGTGCGTCGCGCAGGTGCTCGGGGCCGCCGGGGTTCTTCGGAGCTGATACGAGGCCCCGCCTCGCTCCGCGGGAACTCGCGCGGCCACGCCACCGGCCTGCCGTGTCCCCTGGGAGCCTTACGGCCACGCCCCCGGCAGGCCCCAACCACCCCGTGGTGGCCGAGGGGGCGGGGCCGGGAGTAAGCCCCGCCCCAAGCGTCACGGCCGAAGCCGATGGGCGGAGCCAGCTCCGGGCGGAAGCGCTCTGCTCGCGGACAGGCCGGAGCCGAGCGGCCCGCGCTTGGCGATCGCTGGGGACAGACAGGTAGTGGGTTCGCCTGCGGGGCCCACAGAACGATATGGTGGGCGACAGGTCTCAGTTCGGGATGTGGGACATCAGCTGGCGGGGCGTGTCTCCAGGAAAGTGGGCTGCTGTAGATACCGGGGGCCATTCAGCGGGCGAGGACAGAGTCGCCTGGCTGGAGGGGGACTTGTGGGTGCTGGGTGAGAGCTCTGGGGACGCACAGCTGGCAGGGAGGGGTCTCTGTTCCTAAAACCCAACCCCCGCCCGCCAGGATGGGCAGCAGCTCGCTCTCCGAGGACTACCGCCTGTGCCTGGAGCGCGAGCTGCGGCGCGGCCGCGCGGGCGTGTGCGGGGACGCGTCGCTGCGCGCCGTGCTCTGGCAGATCCTGGTGGAAGACTTCGACCTGCACGGGGCGCTGCAGGACGACGCGCTGGCGCTGCTCACCGACGGCCTGTGGGGCCGCGCCGACTTGGCCCCCGCGCTACGCGGCCTGGCCCGAGCCTTCGAGCTGCTAGAGCTGGCCGCTGTGCACCTGTACCTGTTGCCCTGGAGGAAGGAGTTCACCACCATCAAGGTAGGGCTCCCTGCCCAGGCCTCCGGGTTGGAGGTTCAGGTGTTCTCAGCCCCGTGGTTCTCCGCCTCAGAGCGCGCTGAGGGGTTTTAGGTGTGTTGGGGCAGCTCTGGGCCGAGTTCCCGCTGGGCACTGGCAGGGCTGAGAACATGGGGTGGGTGGAGGCCACCCCCCCCCCCCGTGCCTGGTTCCTGGGGGAGTCCTCCCCTTAAAGCTTGCATCACTACCCTCCCCAAAGTGGCTTCATAGCTCCAGTTGCCATAAAAATCACATAGGACAGGCTCACGATTTTATGGTCACTCTAATCCCTCCAGGATGTGGGCTGATGCCATTTATGGAGGACACCACGTGGGTGTTCCCCTATGAAGCAGGTAGGGGTTGGAGGGCCGGGCTAGGCTCAACCTAGTTTACCCCCCATTCCAGGTAGAGCTGTGCCCGGGGTAGCCCGGCCCCTCTAGGTGAGCTGTGGGCCAGCAGGAGGGGGCAGGTCACCAGGTGCTGAGCCGACTGGCAGTAGGAAGGTGATGATGTCAGTGGGCACGTGGGCGAGCTTCCTCCACCGGTTGCCATGGCGGCGGCAGCTTCTCTGGGGAAGGAGCTCGGGAGTCCCTGCTCCTGAGGACACCTGCTGGTTCTGGGCTTTCATTCATCTCTTCGGGCGAGAGAGTGTGTGGGGTGGGCACAGAGCCACCCCAGGGGAGTCTGGAAGCAGGATGCAGGCCTGCCTGAGGGGCACCCCTGGGCTTCCAGGGTGGGCAGGCCTGGATGGGGTCTGGTTCTGCCCCCGCCTGGCTGTGTGGCTTGGGGCAAGTTCCCTGTTCTCTCTGGACCCATTTCCTCCGTTGCCCAGTGGACACAAGGGTTGTCCAGTTCTAGGTCTGTTGTGGGGGGAGGCAAAGCCCTGAGCAAGCGCTCGCACGCAGCAGCGCTCCCTCTGCGGGGTCCCTGTCAGGCTGCAGCAGGGCAGGGTCACGGTCCCAGAGCCACGCTGCTCATCCTGCCGGGCCCCGTCACTGCCTTCTGGAAAGCACTCGCCCGTCCTAGTCCAGGGGCATACGGCACCTGAGCTCTGCTTTCCAGGTACCGTCCCAGAGAGCTTTCCCCACAAAGGCTTGCCACTGTCTCCAGCCGTGTGCCAGCCTACAGTGGCATGGTGACCACTGTCACGTGCGGCTGGCCGAGAGCCCTGGGGGAGGGTCGCAGAGTCTCTGGGGGTGCCCTGAGCTCCTGTTTTTAAACAGCTCCCTGGAGGGAGTGTCAGAGCAGTCAGGAACTCTCTGGTCACGAGGCACCACGTTGCCATCCAGAGTGAGGGTGGCGGCCCCTCAATCTCAGCCCGGCTCAGGCCTCAGGTCCGGGCTGCTGCTGACCCGGTCCCTCCCTTGCAGACCTTCTCAGGGGGCTATGTGCACGTGCTAAAGGGTGCCCTCTCGGAGGACCTTCTCATCCAGAGCTTCCAGAAGATGGGCTACGTGCCCAGGGACAACCACCGCCTCACGGTGACCGCTCTACCCCCAGCCTGCCAGCTGGTGCAGGTGGCCCTGGGCTGCTTCGCCCTGCGGCTGGAGTGCGAGATCCTGGGTGAGGTGCTGGCACAGCTGGGCACCAGTGTGCTGCCAGCTGAGGAGCTGCTGCAGGCGCGGCGGGCCAGTGCGGACGTGGCCTCCTGCGTGGCGTGGCTGCAGCAGCGGCTGGCCCATGGAGAGGAGCCGCCGCCCCTGCCCCTGAGGGGCTCCCCAGCTGTGTACCGGGCCCAGCTGGACCTGTACCGGGCCCTGCAGGAAGACGAGGGCTCGGAAGAGGCCAGCCTGTATGGAGAGCTCTCTCCCGGCCCGGGCTCACCGTCCTCGGAGCTGGCCTCCCAGCCTCTGCTCTGGGAGCAGAGTGCCAAACTGTGGGGCGCTGGGGGCGAAGCCTGGGAGCCCCTGGAGGAGACTGAGGTGTTGCAGCAAGCCAGCAGTCCTCCCTACGGGGTCCTGGAGGAAGAGCTGGAGCCCGAGGCTTTCTCCTTCATCTCACTGCACCGAGAGCTGCCAAGTCAGCCAGGGGACCTGGCCGCTCCCAAAGCCCTCAGGAGCGCTGGGCGGGTGAGCCCCCAGCACGTGCACGGGCCCATCCCCGAGCCCCCCGGCTACCAGGCGCACAGCTGCCTGGCCCCTGGCGCCCTGCCCACCCTCTGCTGCGACACGTGCCGCCAGCTGCACGCCGCCCACTGTGCCGCCCTGCCCGCCTGCCGCCTGGGCCACGTGCTGCGCGCGCTGCTCAGCGACACCCAGCAGCGCCTGTGGCTGCAGCGTGCACAGGTGGACACCCTGCTGTATGACAGCGCTGGGTCCCGGCCTTAGGCCCGGCAAGGCCCTGGCCAAGGGCTTTCCAGAGTCCGTCTCTGTGGTGCTTCTCTGGGCCTCGTCCCTCCTCAGGCCTGGGCCACTGCTGCCCGGGGCCAGGGGGCACAGCCCCGGCTCCCAGGCAGGAGGCAAGGTCGGGCCTTCCCAGACGCAGACCCAGGCCCGAACGTGCTGGGTGGACAGGTCTGACCTGCATCTGTGTCGTCACCAGAACCTGTCCCCGTGAAGGACCCCCATCTCCTCACCACCTTCCCCCACCCCACTGTAGGGGCCCAACACTCAGCTTATAGCCCTTGACCTGCACCCTGCAGGTCGTGACTTGGGACTTCCTATCTCCCTCCACGTGTGCAAGGAGACTCGGAGTTGACACGGAGCCCTGAGCTCCGCGGGGTCCAATCTTAGGGCTCTGCCAGGTGCATGGCTGACCTGGCCGTGGAGACCTGGCCCCTCCCTGGGAGTGTCACAGGCCCCCACTGAATGAGTACCAGCTAAAGGCTGGGCCACGTATCCTGGTCACAACTGTGCAGAGAGGCCGGCAGTCGACGGGTGGAGACGTGACCTCATCTCGCACCAGCAAGGTGTCCGGGCACCCCGGAGAACAGGCAGCACAAGGCAGGTGCTGACATCCGGGGCAGGCTATCACCCCACTCTGGGCAACTGGCGCCCCAGTACCCTCCCTGCTCTGCTCCCCAGTGTGCTGGCTTGGGAGGTGCGGGGCACGGTCTCGCAGGCTTCCCGCCCCAGGCCCAATGGGAAAGGCCTGGCCGGGCCCTCGGCAGCCACCACTGGGGCGGGTTCCCAAGGCCACGGCAGGCGGGGTCCTGGACACCACCAGCTCACAGACGAGCTGGGGGGTCTGCGTGCCTCGGCCCAGGCAGGTGCCACCCCTGTGCTCTCTCCTCACGGGGCCCTGCCCTCGTCCGTCCCTCCCCCCGTCTGTCCTTCCCAGCACGCGTATCACAGAGCAGAACTCCACAGCACATTAAAGGACACTGGACCCGTCGCACGTGTCAAGAAAGCTTTTATCTCCGAGTTCCTATCAGCACGAACCACACCCCTGCCGCCAGCCCAGCCAGCCTGGCTGTACCCTACGCCCCTCCTCACCTTGGGTCCTGCTAGCCCTGCCCAGGGGGTCACCACAGGCTCTCCCTGCCCCAGAAAGACCTTGGTGACCAAGCAAGGACACGAGTAGCCACGAGCAGTCTGCATATTTCAGTGAGTGTGGCAGCCGGTGAGACCGAGCACGGCCCAGGGCCTGGGAGGAGCAGCCTCAGGTGCCCAGGCCCTCCCGAGTGTGCCCAGCTGTCACCTCACGCCCACGCCCTGCTGTCCCAGGGCGGTGATGGGCAGAAGGAGCAGGACGCAGCGCGGCCAGCTGCAGCGGCTGGTCAGTCCCGGAAGCCCTCAGGGCCTGCAGCGCTTGCTCTGGCTCTCGGATGTGGCCGGGGCAGCCCGCTTGTTGCGGTGGTGGGGGAAAGTGGGCATGAGCTCCGGCTCGCAGGCTGTGGGGAGGGGCTGTCAGCACTGGGGAGTCTGAGCCCCTGGGGCCTCCCCCTGCTCCCCTCCCATGACCCTCAGAGGGTGTGTATGGCCAGCACCCAGCCCCGACCTGCCCAGGGCCCACAGCCCGAGTGATGGCCCTGCACTGGGAGCCATGACCAGCCTCGAGCTTGGGGCTCTGTGGGGCTCCATCCTGACCCCCCACCCTGGCTGTGCTGGGGTCTGGGCACTCACGTAGGGGCTTCTCCTTGAAGTAGGAGCTCTCCAGGCAGTCCCCGGCTGTCGCCCTGGAACACAGGGCCCCCCACCCCGTCAACACGGCCCCAGGCCTCCCTAAGGCTCAGAGCCCCAGCTCCCAGTTCCCCAAAGACAGAAGGGATCGGGGGCCCAGGGACCAACAGGAGCCTCAGAACGGGCTGCGTGACCTGGCCGGTCCGAGGCCACATGTCAAGCAGGCTGACCCGGTGGCAGCGTGGCCTGCTCTGAGACACCTGCGACGGGGACCAGCGGCAGGCACCCCCAGAGGCTGGGCCAGCACCTTTTCTTCGGGTCGTACATGAAGAGCAGGTGCAGCAGGCGCAGGCCGGCCTCCGACAGCCACGGGAAGCGGTGCTTCAGGTTGTTGTACGGCTGCTTCCTCAGGCTATACTGGCCGACCAGCGGCAGCTGCGAGAAGCCCTGCGGGGCGGGGCGGGCGACAGCTGAAGCCGCGGCTGTGGGCGCGGGGAGGGCGCGCAGGGGGGCAGGGCGCAGGTGGGCACGCACCGGCCAGATGTTCTCGCTGGGCGTCCCCAGCAGCTGCACGATCAGGTCCACCTGGTGGATCTCGGAAGTGCCGGGGAGGAGGGGCTTGTGGGCCAGCAGCTCGGCCAGGACGCAGCCCATGGCCCTGCGGGTGAGCAGGCTCTCACCTTCTGCACTGTGGGACAGGACCCGCAGAGGGCACACGGCTCCCATGGGCTAGGGTCAGAGGTCACAGTGGACCGACCGTGGGACCCAGCCTGTCTGGGTGACGAGAGCACGGCCTGCCTTCTGTGGACCTCAGGGCCAGGAGTCCGTGAAGGAGATCCCAGGCTTAGGCCCACCTCCTGGGAGCGGGGAGCCGTTAGAGACCCCAGCCCCGCTCCCGTCCCTACCTGCTCCCCCCTGACCTGCCCTGCCCTGATCTGCCCGAGGCCTGACCGCGGCCCCCACTGCTCACCACATGTCGATGCCGGTGGTCTGCGTGGCAGTGCCCAGCAGCAGTTCGGGGGCTCGGTACCTGCCGACGGAAGCACACCACCTCGTGTCCAGCCGGGGCCCCACAGGGCGCGGGGGACCTGCACCAGCCTGGGAGCCTGAGACGGCCTGGGTGATGCGGCTGCTGACCCCGACGTGACCGCCGCCTCCCTGAAAGCTCTCGCAGACACGGCGCACACAGAGGCCGCTGCTGCCGCTGAGCGGCTCCGGCGTGTGGCGGCGTCCCAGGTGTGGCAGACGACACTGAACCCTCAGCACTGACCGAGCGCCAGGTTCTAGAGATGGCGCCGACTGTCTCGTGGCACACGGCCTCTGCCTTCCACATCCTGCCCTGACCCACGCCCCTGCTCTGCCTTTTGCAAACACAGCGAGAAGTCACCTCAGAAAGCTCTGTGACGCGCCGTGCCAGTCAGGCGGGAGGGAGTGACCCAGGCGGCTTGGAGCCAGGCTGGGCCCCGGTGCCTTGGGCAGGGCGGCGGGTCCCTGGATGAAGCAGGCCCTCTGTGCCACCAGCCTTGCTGTGGCCCTTTCCCCGTGACAGCCCTGCTCTGCTGGAGCCGTTCCACACCCGCGAGGTCCTCTGCAGCTTCAGCATGGCACCCGAACCTTCCCTCCACCACGCACTCTCGGTCCCCGGGGACTCACCACAGAGTGACTACCTTCGGAGTCATTGGCTTCACTGGGATGCCATAGGCCCGGGCCAGGCCAAAATCCGCTGTGACAGAGACAAAAGGAGAGTGTCACCAGCAAGGGCTAACAAGTCGCCCTGTGGGGGCAACAGCTCTTAGCCTGCAGGGTGTTTATACAGACAGACCTGCCCCCCCTCAGGGCGGCACCGACCTCAGAGCCAGAACCCCGCACCCACCTGTCTTTACACAGCCCTTGTCGGTCATGAGCAAGTTAGAGACCTTCAGGTCCCTGCGAAAGAGACAGAGGTCCCAAGGGGTGAGCTCCCTGGGGTAGCCAGGTTGTCACCATCACGGTGACACTCAGGACACTTCCCCACACAGTAACTCCTATTGGAATCTCTCAACACAAGAGCAGGCGGTGCCAGGCGCTGGGCAGGCAGGGAGAGCGGCGCCATCGGCGAGTCTGAGGACGAGGCAGAGCCAGGTCCCCAGCCAGCTCTAACTGCCAGCCTCGCCGGCGGTCCCCACCCAGGGCTGTGCAGGCCACCCCGGGAAGCCCAGATCTCGGCCTGCAGGGTCCTCTGCTCCACCCCTCGATCCCCAGTCTCAGCCTCTCCTGGCACATGTCGCAGACCCCAGGCAGACCCTCCACTGCAGGACTTCTCAGAGCCTTGACCAGCCCCGGCATCAGCTCTGACGAGAAGGCAGGTACTGTCTGGTCCTGGATTCCCCAAGGAGCAGTGAGAGAGCCCCCTGCCCCGAGGCTGCGTCTGCTCCTGCTCCTCTCCTGGACACTAGGCAGTGATGCGCTGGAAGCCAGAGTCAGTCCTGGCAGTCACCCTTCCCCCATGCCAAAAACCAGCATAAAGGTCCCCAGGCCCCGCCCCATCCAGAGCCCAGCCCACCTGTGGATGATGAAGTTCCGGTGCAGGTACTGGAGGCCCCGGAGCACCTGCAGCGCGATGCACTTGACCTGCACAGAGGGCAGGGCAGTCAGGGCAAGCCCTGTTTGGTGCAAAAGCACTAAATGAGGACCCATGAAGGCGCCGCCCCCCCAACGTCGCACCTGGGCCTCTGAGAAGGGCGTCGGCATGTTCTCCAGAAGGCTGGCCAGGTCTTGCTCACAGTAACCCATCACCAGGAATATGCTGAAGAAATGGGGAGGACACATGTCACACCACGCAACCCCCGCCCCCACCGGGGCTGGGCAGTGAGCTCAGCAGGGCCAAGCGTGCAGGGCAGGCAGACCGCTCACCTCTCTAGGTGGTTCCCCACGACCACCTCCTTCAACTCCACGATATTGGGGTGGCGAAGGCGCAGGAGCAGGGTGATCTCTCGAAGGCTGCTGATGGGGACCCCTGCAACCAGACATGGCCTCAGCAAACCCCCCTGACAGCTGGGACCCCTGCAGCCAGCCACCTCAGTGAGCCTCCCGCCTGCCCACGTCAGGCCTCAGCGACGCCCAATCCTAAGACTGTCCGGGCTCTGACTGCAACCTCTGGAGAGCCGAGGCCGTCCCAACAGGCACCTTTAACCCCCTTCCCTCGCCACGTGCCAGGCTGCAGCTCCGAGGGACCACTGGCTCGGCGGGCCGGCCCTGAGCGCAGAGCTCTGTGCCCGCAGGCAGCCAGGGCAGTGTGGGGCACACAGAGGCTGCTGGCCAGGACTTGGTGGGGAAGGCCGGTGGCGGGGCCGGGCGGTGAGAGCGGAGACAGGTGAGCCGGCCACCACACGGAAGAGCCGCACGGGGCTCAGGGGAGCCGAAGCCCAGAGTGCGGGGCCCGCCACGCGGACACCCTTGGAGCTGGCATGCACTCGGCACCCAGGGACCCCTCCCCCGGGAGCCCCTGGCAACTGCACGTGGCCCAGGGCCCCCGCCCTGCTCACCGTCCTTCTCCTTGTCCATCCGCACTTTCTTCAGGGCCACGATCTCGTCCGTCTGGGTGTCCCGGGCCCGGTCTGCAGGGGGAACCTCTGTGACAGACTCTAAGCCAAGACGCATCCTCCTGCCGCGCCCCAGCCTCCTCCGGAAATCCGGGGGTTCCCTCCCTCTCTCTCTTTGGCCCCCCTAGACACGTGCCCCCGTGGAATGCTCCTCTGGGCCGGGTGCTGGGAGCCCAGCGGGAACAAGCTCCCTGCAAGTTCCCCTCCTAGTCAATATGCAGACCACTGCTTTGTGCTGGCACCACGCTCTAACAGCACGTGAGGTACTTTATGTAGGAAAAGAGATATTTCGTGCAAAGAAGGCTCCCCAGAGCATTGAGCTGATGTGTGCAGACTCCGCACACTTAGCAGCAGGAGCGCCCGATGCTGTGGCTCGGCTGCGTTCAGAAGTGCTGCACTCGGATGCTCCAACAGCTGCGGCCACTCGAGGGGCCACACCAGCCATCTGACGCTTCGTCGTTCAGACAGGTAATCGCTGGCACAGGCTTCTGCACGGCTGCGGGCAGCGGTGCTGACCTCCCTCCAGCCCCAGCGCAGCTACGACGGGACTCCACCAAGCCCCAGGCCTCCCACGCGGGCCACTCACACACGATGCCATAGGTGCCTTCCCCGATGCGGTTCAGCTTCTCAAACTCCTTCACACTGCGGCACCGGCCCAGCTGAAAGAGAGGGGTGGGGGCAGGGCGGGGAGATGGCAGCTAACGGAACAACTCGAGACGAATACCTCGCACTTCATCTGTACTGAGGAGCCCACTCATGCCCTGCTCACCAAAGAGAAAGGTGACCACACACCTAGGCTTTTCAGGAGAGAAAAGGGGGTCGATGAAACTGGGTCAGACACTTCGAAGGTATTATCAAAGGAAGCCTAGCCACTCCCTTCCAACCCATGGCCCAGATGTACACTGTCTAAGTAACCATAGCCAAGTACGGGTAAAATTAGTTCAAAAATAAAAAGTTCATTTCCTCAGCTGCACTAGCTGTTAAGGGATCAAGGATTCCATGTGCTCAGAACAGTTCCGTCATCACTAATGGACTACTGAATAGCACTTCTCTACATTATGCCCTGGAGATGGAAAAACTTGAAAATCTTCATCTGGTGTCCACCAGATGCGGCGGAAATGTTTCTATGGCAGAGACCAACTGTCCCCAACATTCGGACATTACTTCAAGTTATGAAACACTGCCCAGTGGCATGTAGCCACACGGTTGAGGGCCCTATTTCCTAGCCTTCCTTGCAGCCAGTTATGACCACGTGACTAAATTCTGGCCAATGGGATGTGAGTGGAAGGGCCAAGTGTGCCTTCCTGATCAAAGGGAGCGGCTGCTGCCCACTTGAGGCCGGCTGAGATTTGGATGAACAACAAGACACACAAATTGAGAGCCTGGCCCACCTTGTGGAAAATGGCTGCCTCTCTCCGCAGTATTAGGGGAGAGAGAATTAAAGTCCTGTACTTACAACACTGTTTTAGGGCTTCTGACACCCAAGGAACCGAGTCGGAATCACCTGGACTTGCACGAAGCCCATCTGTGATCTCACCTCAACCTCTTCGCACTAACCCACTTCTCACATCCTTTGTGACTTTGCCCCTGCTGCTCCCTCTCTACATCTGGCATGCCACATCTCCTTATTTCTGCGTCCCCAAATCCTAGTCGCACTTCCTGGCGCAGCAGAAATGCCACTCCTTCCACAACTTTTTCCTGGTCCAGGGGTGAAAAGAATTCTTTCTCAGAAATGCTGGTAGCTCTGTCCTGCAGCACCTACTACCGGGCGCTCTGCACTGTCCTCAACTGGGTAGTCTTAACTCCCCTTGGGGAGCATGGTTCCCAGCACTTCGCTGCACCGCGCTCCAAACGGAGCAAGCACCTGCTGCCTGAGTGACGGACGATGGCCAGCGGGTGGCTCAAGGGTGGCTCCTGTCGCGTACTCAGCCGAATGATCCCTACTGGATACGTGACTTGGCTTTTCAGAGCAGCATTAAGTCCGCCAGGCTGCAAACCTGTCCCCGTACCAGCTGTCTGCCTTGGTGAAACCACTCGACGCTCCTAAGCTCCACTTCCGCCTTTGCAAACGGTACCTGCCGCAGTTACTGAGAGGCCTAAGGACAGTGGCGCAGGTAGAGGCCCGCACAGAGCAAGGCGCAAACGGAAGCTGCCGGGTTACAGGTGGGGCCCGGCCCGACCCATTTAAAGCCCAGGGGGAGACCCCGCCTCCAAGGCGTCCCGCGGGAACCCGCCTTCGCGCACGTGCTCCCGGGTCGGCCTGCAAAGCGTCCCGGGCGCGACGCCGGGAGACGCCCGCGGTGCAGCACGGGGCGCGCTCTTCCCGGGCCGGCCGGGCGGCGACCACGACCCCGGGTCCCGCGCGCCTGGCGCCGCCGCAGGGCCGCGACGCCGAGGGCCCGGGGCGTTGCGGGCCCCCCAGAGCGCCTCCACGCAGCGCACCCTGTGTTCTGGCGGCACTGTGAAGAAGCCTTCCTTACGGATACACTTCAAACGGATCTGCTCCGGGGCGGCCTCCGGCTCCCCCATGCCCAGCGCGGCGCCGCCTCCCGCGCGCGCAGGCGCAGACGGGCGTCCGCGGCGCAGGCGCGGCGTCTACTTCCGGGGCGTCGCCGTTGCCTAGGGAACCGCGGGCCGCCGCGGACCTGGGCGCCCGCGCGCACCGCGGCTGCGGGGCCTCCCGCCTGTCTTCGGCTTGAAGCGCGGCGCCGAGCGACGGCCGCGCGGGGAAGAGGCGGAGTCCGCGGGGCCGGCGAGGGGCCGGTCGGGTGCCGCTGCCGGGGGAGCCACGCTCGGGGCGAGCGGCCGGGGCTGGCGCGCTGTCCCTGCGGCCACGCGAGGGCGGCCTGGAGCCGCGCACGCACGGCGCTCGGGCGCGACGACGGGCCTGCCGTGGCACCGCGGGGTCACCCGCCTTGTGCTGGGGCCGTCGGGCTCTGCCCTCGCGGGTCGTGCCCGCTAGCTGGAGGCCGGCAGACAAGGGCAGCGAAGCAGAAGGCCGGAGGGCAGGCGCGCTAGGCAGAAAACGGGACGTGTGCGAGGGACGCGGCCTGAAATGAGAGTGCCAGGACGGGCCTCCTGCGGAGGGGACCGTGCGGGGACGGCTGAGATAGCGACGTGTGAAGGACATTTGATAATTATGAAATTAATCGTAATGAGTCTAAATCATTTTTCATTTAAACTAATTCAGTTAACTCTAGCTTTAAAATGTCTTAATTTTAGAGTTGACGTTCAAAATGATATTCGTTTCAGATATACAGTGTAGTGATTAGACACTTGTAGCCCTTACGGAGCCATTTCGGCAGCTCCGGGCCCCACTCGGGTTTTACATTACCGTTGACTGTCTTCCCCACGCCGCACTCCACACGCCCGTGGCTGTCTCACAGCTGCCAGTTTGTGCCTCTTGATCCCTTTACCTTTTCACCGAGGCTCACAAGCCGCCTCCCGTCTGGCAGCCATCAGTTCATTCCAGCCTTTTTGAATTCATTCACAAGCCAAGCTTACAGCTAATGATGAGATCGGAATTTGTGCCATGGTAGATATAGTTTTTAGATTAATCAAGATGCTCGGGGTAGGGGTAGGAGGAGGGCAATTTCGAGGTCAAATAACAGCAATGTAATGGCTGCTAGAGAGTTAATGGAGAAGGCCGGGTGTGCTGACCCTACGGGGTCAAATTCACATTTGTATGGCTTGATTGTTCTGTATATGTAGTTGGGTCAATCAGAACATATAAATAAATGTGTTGACTAAATATAAATCATGACGCTAATAACATGTTAGCAAACAATGTCAACAGATTTATTACCCTATCTCGGGTTATACCGAAACTGATTGAAGTCAGTTGTACTATTTAGTACTAAAGGAACGTAGTCCTCACCAACAGACACAGAGGGCGGGCAAAGCCTGCTGACCACCCTAGCAGCCAAGGAAGTGGACACACTGTCACCTGACTAAACATGACCAGCCAGTGCAGGGCACTCTCTCCAGCCTGACCTGAGCACTGCTGGTTGGGTGGACGGCCATGGGGGTCCCCTGGATGGCCCTCACCACAGGAGCCCTCATTCACAACCCTGGGCAGCTCTGACGAGGCCACGCCCAAAGTTCTAAGTGCCACGCTGTCGCCCCCGCCCCACAGTCTAGGAGCTTTGGGGCCTCCACGGCGACCGTGTGCTTCCCTGCTCTGGAACGTGACACCTGAGAGCCCCGCCTTTGTCCAGGTGTGGGGGCACATGTCCCTGCCAATAGCCTCCTCAGACTCACCGCACACTCCAGAAGCCAATGGAGAAGTTCGTTGCCCACTGAGGGTGAGAGATGCCAGCGGGGCCGTGCTAACTTACTCATTTCAAGTCACTCAAGAGTCACTCTCATTCTCGCCCAAGATGCCAGCAGCTCTGGGGTGAGGCAAGACAGAGGTGGTCAGTGAAGGGTGCCTGCAGTTTCACACAGGGCAGGGCGGCCCTCTGGCCATTGTGGCCGAGACTCGGCACAGGAATGAGGACAGCCACTCGGGGGCGGCCGTTTATTCTTTGGTTGGTAGATTATAGGCATCCACTGTGCTGGGGTTCCTGTGTCGGGAGTAGGCGCCCCATTCGGCCTGCTCCCGGATGGTTGTCTGCTCTTCGCTTCCGATGGTGTTGCTGATCAGGGTCTCGTTGGAGGCTGTAGTGATCGTGATCTGTGGGATGACAACCTTCTTGCTCGACTTTACCTTTACGTCAGGTTTCTCTAGAGGAAAGAAAACACCCATGAAGTTAGTGAGTCTGTGGGAAATCTCTTCCGTAAAGCAGGCATCTGTGGTTGGCCCAGGAGTTCGACTCATAGTTCAGGAAAAATAAATGGGCCTGGCTGAAAGCAGTCCAAACTGTTGGTGGGCATCCACACCTCCAATTAGACGTCTCCTTCCAGACAGCGAGCAGGAGAGCCACCGGGCCCAGGTGCAGGGACAGGGAGAGGCCACGAAGGCAGGGCCTGCATGCCCCACAGCTGAAGATTCAGGGGCACAATTTGCAAAAGTTTCAAGGTTGGGGGCAAGCTCTCTGTACAGAACTTAGAATGCTGCAGAGATGGGCTTTTCATTTTTTCAATTAGAGTTGACATTCAGTATTATTTCATGTTTCAGGGATACAGCCTAGTGGTTAGACATTTTTATGACTTACGAAGTGGTCCCCCTAGTGGCCACCTGGCACCACACAGTTATTACGGTATTTACTGGACTGAGTCCCTGTGCTCCGCCTCACATCCCTGGGACTGTTCTGCAGAAGCGGACGTTCTGATGTCGGCCTCCACGTTGTCTCAAACTGGTTATGGTTGCGACGGATGCATCTAACTTGTCAAATGTTTAGTTTGCCAAATGTCACAAAAGACAAAAGCACAAGGTCCTGTCCGCTCCCCAGGGGTGACAAGTTCAGGCCTCGGGAAAAGCGCTGCTGACAGGGCTGCCTCTCTGTGCCACGTCCACACGCATCGTCAGGCGCTCGGTACCTACTGGCTCACACTGCTCCTACCGCTTTGCCCACTTAACACCTCGTGGACCCGGCCACACTGGGGACAAGTTGTTGCCCTTCTGTGCCAGACGGCGTGGCAGACACCATGCTGAGCCCAAGTGTATCGACGGTGAGTTAATGGCCCTCCGCGAGCTTCTGGCCTGCGTCTTCCAGAGCACAGGAAGGTGGTCACCTGCCCCAGGCCGGTGGCAGAGGGATCTGGAGCCCTGTCAACCTCCCACGCCACACCCACAGCTCCCCCGTCTCACCCGCTGTGGAATGACGGTGGCCTGTGCTGGGCACGGGGACACCTTCATTTTTATTTTTATCATTAAACCCCAAACTGTCAGCATATTGTGCATTGAATTTAAATTGGGGAGCTCATTTCTTCACATCGATGTATATAAGCTTTTCATATCTTACTTAAAAGGTTATGGGCATTGAATTAAAAAGAACACGTGTTGATTAGAAATCGCATATGGCAAGAGTCTCCTTGCAGACCACCCAGGCATGCAGCAGGGTGGAGGCCGAGCCTTCGAGTGGAGTACTTGGCTTGACTCTGTTGCAAGAAGCGACACTCTTTGTGGGTCCAGGACTGTCTGCAGGGATGCTTGCAGCTCCTCTCACGTGGTAGAATTTCTTTATAATTTTTTAAAAACTGCAATTGACATGGTGGCTTCTTCACAGCCACTTCACACCTTTCTTGAAAGGCCTCTCTGATCACCCAGGATAAGCTCCATTTCAATTACTCAAAAGCAGGGGGTTACTAACAGGAGTGACATGCATCCTGTTCACGGGTCCCGCCCAGACCCACTGGCGGGGGTGGGGGGGTGGGGGGTGGTGGTGCGGGTTCCCTGAGAATTCAGCCTGCCCCCCACAGCGTCTCCAGGAGTCACCAGGAGTCACACCTCTACCACCGCTGGGTCAAAGTTCTCCTGTCTTGCGTATTCTCTGGCTTCTCACTTATGATGCGAATATTTTCTGAGCTTCCCACTTGTTTTACATTTCTTTACAGAGAAATTGGGGACAGATTTTACATTTTCATGTAGTCAATCCCTCACTGTTTCCTTTTAATGTCTTTGTGTTGAAGCTTAGGAAGGTGTCCCCCAATGAGGAATGAGATTAGAACTTTCGTCTTACGTTTTTGCAGTCACTTTTTATATCCATTCTTATCCATCTGGAATTTATCTGAGCATACAGCAGGTGAGGATCCAACTTCTGTGTTCCCTTAAAACGGGAAGCAACGTTCGGTGTCATTTATTGCGCGGTCCTTCCTCTTCCCACTCGGCTTGTGGTGCCACTGGTCTTACACACATGCGCCTACACGCACCCACGCGCGGGGCTCGTGTGCGTCTGCGTTTTCAATTCCATTGGTCTGCTATTCTTGTTCTGGGACTATGTGAATCTAATTATTAGAAATTTTGACACATTTTTAAACTTTTATTTTGAAATGATAAATTCACAGAAAGCTGCGAAGCAGCACAGAGGTCGCGCGGACCCCCACCCGGCCTCCCCCAGGGGTGGCACCTCAAAACTCCCGCACGAGGCTCATGCCGGGCGCCGGCCCTGGCAGTGTGTGCCGTCCCGTCCTGTCACCTGCGACCGCCACCGAGGTCGACACGGAGCTGTCCATCCCCGCAGAGACCTGCCGCACGATGCCAGTGCACGGCCACCCCCTGCCCCCTGTGCCCTCCGCCCCGCCATCCCTAGCACCTGGCCACCGCCGGTCTGTTCTCCACCTCTGTGATTTTGTCGTGTGGAGAATGTCATGTAACGGGAATCATATAACACGTGACCCTTGAAATTGGCCTTTTTCACTCAGCATATTTTGAATAGCTGATAAATGTTCCTTAAGTTTCTCTTTTCAAAACTTTCCCGCAATTAAGCATACTCTGCCTTAAAAAGGTAACTCATGGGCATTTCCAGACGCATAACGAGCATAACGAGCACCATGTGTGCATCCGGTATTTCCAATATTGGATCAATCAATACGTGGTCATTTTGTTTTGCCTATCAGTTGTTTTTCTTCAAGCAAATTCGAGACACCTAACTTTATCCATAAATAACACAGATAAGGATTTTTTTTAGCATAACCACAATGCATTGTCACATCCAAGAAAACTATTATTCACCCTTTACTATCATCTAATACCCAATGTGATTATCTCAAGAGTGACTTTGCTGGGTCCACACACTGCACTCAGTTTATAGTCCCTCAAGCCTTGTTATAAAAGTCCTCTCTGCTAAGGACTGAATATCTGGCCCCCCTTCCCCCAATTCACATGTCGAAGGCCTGCCCGGCAGTGTGACGGTGTTCAGAGGCGGGGCCTCTGGGGGGTTAGGTTTAGACGTAGTCACCGCAGTGCAGGCCCCATGGTGGGACCAGTGCTGTTTGCAAGGAGGGGAGAGCACAGTCCTCTTTTCTCTAGACGGCCAGGAGTGTCCCCGCAGGAGCCAAATCGGCGGCACCAGGTGGTGGGACTCCCAGCCTGCAGCATTATGAGACATGTCTAAGCCCCCAAGTCTGCGGTGCTTTGTTATAGCAGCTGGAACTAAGACACCCTCTTTTTTGTTATTTGTACAAACATTGGGGTCATTTTTTTTCAGTAGAATTGCCAGCATTTGGGAACTGGCTGACTGCAAACGTGTGGCCTGTGAGCCTCTATGATGCGCATGCTGTGGGTTTCCCGTACACACGGAAGCGCACGTGCAGGAGTAGAGCTGTCTGTGCCACACACGGCTGCCAGCTGAAAACTCAAGGTCAGCCCGCACGCCAGCCGCGGCACGCACCCTCGGTTCTCGTCACCGCCGCCGCGGGACGGCACACCGCAAACCGCCGCAGCCTACGACAGCATCGTTTTCTCAACTTTATGGGTTGGGAATTCAGGAGGGGTTCAACTGGGCGGTGGTCACGGTTTTCCCAGGTGACTGCAGTCAGGTGTTGTCTGGGGCTACACAGCTACCAGGGGCCAGCTCAGGGTTCCAGTGAGCCAGGCAGGACGGCCCCACCTGTCAGGGCCCAGGGCCACATTCTTTTGGTTACAAGTCAAGCCAAGCCACAGAGATTTAAGGAGAGGGGCAGAGGCCATCCCCCAGGTGGAAGGAGGGTCAAGGACACATCATCAAACACGCAGGACCGGAGTGTGCCCATCTTTGGGAAACACGTCAGCCCCACACACACTCCCCGCCTGCAGTGAACTCAGGCGCTGTCCTCATCCACCACATCCATTTCTACCGAAACGGGTGCAGCTCCACGAGACAAGCACCTGTGAAGATCCCATGCCTCTTTCCAGGCATACTTCACACAAGATAAAATGCGGTTAGGTGTCCAGCTGGGTGAGTGTTCACAATTGCACACACCTGTGTAACCACCCAACACAGCGCGGGCTCTGCCACCCCCACGTACAGATCCCGCAGGCCAGTCTCCTGCCAGCCAGCCCAGCCCAGTGCAGCGGGCACCCTCCGATCTCTACTCCATGGCAGTAAGCTTACCTTCAACACTTGTACTGTACACAGAATTCCTGGCTTGTTGGAACTCTCCATGTCCCTAAAGCTTTTATGGTATTAGATTAATTAAAGAAACTTTGACTTCCAAAAGATCTAACTTCAAAATTCCTCAGCTTTAAAACACAGATGTGGAAGAGGAGACCCTGCCCCCACCCAGTTCAGATGTCCTTCCCGGCAGACTGTCCTTCTTCACTGTGCACCACTGAGCCCCTCGGGACTACCTGTGATGCACCTATCACTTGGCAACTTCCCTAAACCTTTACTAACCTGCTATTTCCTGCCTGGAGTTCTGCGCCGGCACCTTCTATGTGAAGGCCATGAAACCCGTCCACCGTAAGGTCGTGCCCCCTGCTCTCAGCACCCCGTTGCTTTGGCCCTGTTCACCTCATCCTCAAGCTCCTGGAAGCTGCAACCTCGGGTGGGCGCTCCGGGCGGGGCCTACCTTCGACTGCCAACGCAGGCCGCTGCTGCTGGGCCGTGCCTCTGCTCTGAGAGAAGCCCTCCGCAGGCTCAGTGTCTGGAGGCTTCTCAGACTCTTGGGGATGCCTGTCCATCGACCTTTGCTTAGGCTCTGGGACTGGACAGGTACACCCCTTCTTTTGCTCCTCACCTGGAACATATGGATAATCAATTAGACCTACGATTGACCGAATCTCGGGCACTGGATCCATCCTTTGTTTGCCTGCCTTGGTTCAGAATGAAATGATAGCTGGAAAGGCTTGGGTCACTCCATTTCCCTAAACACGGATACGTCCACGGACGGAGAGAGTCCTGAGGCACGGTCATCGGAGAGGACTCGGCGCAGGCGGCGTGTGCAGAGGCGGGGCGCCCGGCACCCCCAAGCCCCTCGCGGGAGCGCACCCCGCTGGCGGCGCGGCGGCCCTTTACCTTTCCCGGGTCTGGGTTTGCTGCTGCAAAGCCCCATAGGTGGGCCCAGCCCCGCCGCTCGGGCCGGGCGCCGGCACCTCGCGGGCGCGCGCCCGACTGCCTCACAGAGGCGGCCGCCCCGCGGGGCCCGCGCGGTCGCCACGGCAACGCCGCCGCCCGCGCGCCGGCCGCGGTCCTCTCGCGAGAGGGCCCGGCCGCCGGAAGTGCGGAGCGACCCGGAAGTGTCCGCGGGCCAGAGCGGGTCGGTGCGGTCGACGCCTGCTGCAGACCCCGTCCCCGCGCCTCTGCGAGCGCCGCCGCCGCCGGACCGGCCATGGACGGTAAGAGGCCGGGCCTTGGGGCTCGGGCGCGGCTCAGGCGGGCGCCGCGGCCCCTTCCCCGCCCTCGGCGCCCGGCTGCCCCCGTCCCCGGCGAGAGACCCGCGCGTTTGGGGCCCTGGGGCGTCGGGTCAGCGGGCACCGGAAAAGGAAGGGGTCGCGCCCGGTCCCGGCTCCGCGGAGAGAAACAGGAAGCGCTCGGGCCGGGGCGCCGGGCCCAGGGCGGGACCCCGGGCGGACCCCGACGCCCTCTGAGCGGCGGGAGGCCCGTGCTGCCCCCCGGCGTCGGCCCCGCCGCCAGCCCGCCCCGCGCACAGGGACACCACGGGGGAGGACTCGCGATCGAGGGGGCGCCCACATTTGCCGTGACGTCGAAGGGCCTGTGTGATAGAGGAGTTTTGAAATTCACTTTATGAAATGTGAAAAGCTGCGCAGCCAGGGCTTTGTCAGGAAAGAAATTCCACGCAGATCGCCTCGGCCTCGCGACCCTCCCCTCCAGCACGCGCGCGCGCACACACACACACACACGTTGGATTTGCGCATAATTTCCGTAATAAACTCTGCTCTCGAGGGGACTCTCTTTTGCCGGTAGCACCTTTCAGCAGGTTAGGTTTTTCCTTAACGAATTTTACTCCTACCGCCCAGGTCGGGAGGGAGGGGCTTTGGATCACATAGTGACCCCAACCCAGTTTCCCCGCTGCAGACACACAGCCTGCCCCTCCATGTCCGCCCAGCTGTTTCTTAGAGCCAGACGACGACTTTGCCTTGGACAGGGTCTGCAGGAGGCGCTGCCCGCAGCTGGCCTGAACTCCTGGCACAGCTGGGCGCTTCGGGCTGCAGCCAGGGGCACTCGACAACCGTTCTGGTTGCAGGATTTTATTCCTTCGTTCTGAGCCGGTGCACTAAACCCCATCAGGGCTCATTCTTCAACTTTAGAAATGGAATAAATCGTGTTAGTTTTAAGATGAACTTGAATCTCTCTGGCTCTTGAGTTTGGTGAGTGAGTAGCAGGTTCAGACATCATGCCATGGGCCAACAGTGTGCTCAGGTCTCCGGTTCCTCCTGGGGATGGGACGCCGCTCGGCCTGATTCGATACCCAGAAGCACAGCTGCGGTGCGGTGGCCGTGTGAGCCAGCACTCGGACAGCATCGGAGCCATCGCCCTGCTTTCGTTATCACTTTACCTTTGTGGGTAACGAGTATATCAGAAACAGACACAGGAGTGAGCCTTATTCACTTGGGAGAGAATCGCAAGGGTCTTTTCTAAAGTTGCATCGGTTACAAACCACTATCTTGAGTTTTCACCACGGGTCGCATACTTCATCCATTAGTTGCCTACATACTAGTTCTTGAGGTCAGCTAGTGACACCATCCTGGTCACCTGTGAGGAGTCGTTGGTTTGGGAGGTTCTGCGGTGGCCCGTGCTTAGCATCCCAGTTCACCTTCCTGAAGGCCCCCATCAGTGCCGTGTGCTGTCCCAGCTCTGCACGTCTAGCGCGTTAGTGACCCCTCTGCTTGCTGGAAGTGCTGCGCGCCACGTTTCCTGAAATTCTCACACCGTCTCCTCTCTTTGCAGATACCCTGTTCCAGTTGAAGGTATGTAGTCAGTGGCCGTCGGCCCCAGCCCCGCCCCAGTGGGTAGTGAATGGGGACGATGGCAGAGGTCACACTCAGAGGGACAGGTAATAAACTGGGCGGCCCCTGCACAGTGCTCAGGCAGACCGATGACGGGATGATCGAGTCGGCGCCGTGGCATGTTCTTTCCTGCCGGGCTGAGCGGAAGCAGGCCTCTTGGCTCACCCGTGAGAGAGCGGGGACACACTGGGTGTTAGGCGCCTCCCTTGATGCCCCACACGGCAGTTAACACTGCGGCCTGCATCCTCGAGGATCACGCTGAAGGAGGGCGCGTGGGCATCTGAGCAGCCGCCCGGGCGCGTGTGCACTTCTTGAATAATGGAGGCAGCGCCCTCACAGTCACCCTCCGTGGCCGCTTCTGAAGGATGGCAGGACGGGTGTGCGCGAGTTCCCGCTGCCCTCAGCTTGCTGACTTTGCCACGGGGAGGACAGGTAGGGCGTGTCCTGGCCTGTCTGCGGCCTCGGGCACTCGCTATGGATGGCACCGGGGTAGGTGGCCAGGGCTAGGCTCAGGGCATGGAAGCCTGTATCTTTTAAGGAACGTGGGGGTGTGAGGTAGACAGGCAAGAAGCCCCTTCTGTGTGACAAAGTCCAGGTGCCAAGTGTGTGTGGGACCTGGGCTGTTGGGAGGGCCCCAGGGGCCGGTGGTCCCTCCCAGGCAGGTAGGTGTCATAGGCTGGGACATCGCCAGCAGAGCCAGAGGTGGGAGACCGTGGGTCTTGGGGAGCTCGCTCGGTCACTTGACTCACCTAAGCATTCTCCCCGGCTGGTCTCCTGGCCAAGTGAGGCCTGTTTGGGGGATTGGGGGCCTCCGGGAGGGAGGGCCTTTGAACAGGGTCAAGGCCACAGGCAGCGGGGGTGGGTGAGGTCATGCACAGGGTCACTGCTGTCACCACTGGCAGGGGCCCCCCAAGGCACCTGGCCAAGGAGTGGCCTTCATGTGGAGGCAGTGGGAGCTGCCTGGGGCCTCTGTGAAGGAGGGATGTGGCCACGTGTGTGTTTTGGGGAGCGTAGGGGAAGGGCGAGACTAAAAGCAGGTGGCCTGCGAGGACAGTGAGGCGAGGTGGACGTGGTAAGGATGAGGAGGACAGGGCAAGGCACCAAGCTTTAGAGGTAAAGGGGGCAGGGCATGGTGTGTGTCGGGGGAGGAGGCCTGCCTTTCTAGCCTGGGGGACGGGGTGCCCTGCCGGGGTGCGCAATGTGGGTGGAGTGGCCTCAGTTCTGCAGAGCAGTGAACAGGTGGGGCTGCAGGTGCAGGTGGAGTGGGGGTTCTGTCCACCTGCACCAGGCAGCGATGACTCTTAGGTTGGCACCGCCCGTGCCGGCCACGGCGAGCACTTGAGTTAAAGCAGTCACATGTGGCTGGGGCCTCCCGCCCTGCTTGGTGTGGGTTTAAAGAGCTCATAGAAAGAGTGGTCAGTGTCTGCCGCTGCAGACCATGGTTTAAAAGCACCTGGGGAATGAGTTGCTTGACGAGGAGTTGGGGGGTGACCTTTGAGAGGAGCCCTGTGCCTTGAGCCCGGCAGTCGGGAACATTGATGTCACGGTTGGACCCTTGCAGTAGGTGGCAAGGGTCGTTTGCCTGTGGCCTGGACGGCCAGGGTTTGCTCGTTTGTTTCCGCACACACACAGGCTGAAGAGCGGGAGGCCATGGGCAAGGGAAGGTCTCAGGCAGCAGGGTTTGTGAAGCCAGTCGGCCGACACCCATGGCCCGTGTCCCCTCTGCCTGGGCAGAGAAGCCAGCCAGCGACCAGTCGGGGTTGCTGGCGGGGAGGAGGCGGTCCTGGGGCAGAGCTGCGGAGAGGGCGCCTGGCGGTGGGAGCAGGCTTTTCTCACGGAGAGGGCTGTCCTTGGAGGACAGTGACGTCCACTCCTGACCAGTGGACAGGTGGAGGTGCATTTGAAGTGGACGCCCTCACCTGGGTGGCCCACCCAGTCTGTGATTTTTCTGGGGGTGGACTGACCAGTGAGAAGATGCCCTCGGAGGGGCAGTCCCTGGGGGGCAGGGCCGGCAGCCCACCCTCCACGCAGCACACCCGGCAGGTGGGGACCGGGCTGCGGCCGGCGTGAGCCGCGCGGCTGGCCTGTCCTCTTGGTTCCAGGCTGGGGCGGCAGAGGTGGCACAGAGGAGGCTCACCTAGCGCCGGCGCGCCGCCCGCAGCCCCTCCCTGCGCGGCGCTCTGGGAAGTGAGGCGTCAGCGGTCCCTGCTCTGGGTTCTGGGTTCTACTTGGGGTGTCCTGGACAGTCTGCCCAGCCTCCCCTGGAAATTGAGAATCCGTCCGCGAGCAGAGAAGCCTTTCGCTCCCGGGGGCGGGGGGCAGACATGTAGGGAACCCTCACAGCCCCTCCCTGGCAGGCGACAGACAGGGCCCCGGGGCGGAGGGTGCAGGGCCTGCCAGGGGCTTGGCGTGTGACCCCGGCCCCCGCCTGCCCGTGCTCAGTTCACAGCGAAGCAGCTGGAGAAGCTGGCTAAGAAGGCGGAGAAGGACTCGAAGGCGGAGCAGGCGAAGGTGAAGAAGGTGAGCCAGCGCGGTGGCGGGTCCCCTGTGGGTCGCTCCCGCCCCGCCGCCCGCGGTGGCTCTGTCCCCCCAGGCGTCCCACGCAGAAGAACCGTGCAGCGCCTGTGCTCCTTCTGAGTGACGGGCCTTTATTCGTTCCCTGTGTTTTGAACTTGCTTTGTCACGTTGCGTGGGACGTGGGCTCCGGCCGCCACCCTCCACCCCATCACTCTGAGCTCTCTTCCCTGGGGAGCTGGTGCCTCGGCATCGGAGCCTGGCACAGCGGAGGCTCCCAGGGCCCCGTGCCCGGCAGGGCCTCTCCTGGGAGGGCCGGGGAAGGGGAGGATCTGGCTACAGTCACGGGGACTATGACAGCTGTGGGGTGCAGGCGTTGGGGTTGGCGACCTGTCACCAGTGGCGGCTCCCGGGGCAGAAAGGAGGCCAGACGGTGGGCTGCAGGTCTGCGTCCGTGTCTTGCTGTGCCGCTGCAGCTCCCTCGGAGTCAGGCTGCTGTGTGTGGGTGACAGTGTGAGGCCGCCATGGGTGGGGAGGGGCTGGGAAAGGTAGCCGTGTTTTCCCGGGTGTGGGGCCTGGGCCTCTGCATGTTTGTGAAGCTCACGGACGCTCCTGGCGGGAAGGCCTGCGCGGGCCGTGCGGGGCACACGGCAGGCGCCCCAGGGAGGCGGGTCCCAGCGCCCGCGCAGGCGGCGGCCTCCAGCTGGCGTCTCCCGGCTCCAGGCCCTGCAGCAGAAGAGCGTGGAGTGCGCCCGTGTGTACGCGGAGAATGCCATCCGCAAGAAGAATGAGGGCGTGAACTGGCTGCGCATGGCGTCCCGCGTGGACGCGGTGGCCTCCAAGGTGCAGACGGCCGTGACCATGAAGGGGGTGAGTGTTCGGCCCACGCCACGTCCGCTGCTGCCGCCGGCAGAGGCCAGGGCTGGCCGTGGGGGGTCACACCAGGCCCCTTTGCTCTGTGGTGGGGACTCCATCCACACAGCAGGTGCAATGCCAGAGAAGGCACGGCCCCAAAGACCCGCGGTGTGCTTGGACTTTGACCACGTCTCGTGGCCTGGGCTCCTCGTGTCCATCGGGACATCGATGGCGCTTCCTGTGGATGTGCCAGGAGCGGCCTGAGCCCAGCTCGGCTTGGCCTGGCCTGGGGGCTCGTCGACCTGAGTGGAGGGTCTATCCCTGGTGGGTGCCATTCCTTCCTTTCATCCTTTGCTTCTCCACCCCCTGTGCCAGGTGACCAAGAACATGGCGCAGGTGACCAAAGCTCTGGACAGAGCTCTGAGCAGCATGGACCTGCAGAAGGTGTCTGCGGTGATGGACAGGTTCGAGCAGCAGGTGCAAAACCTGGACGTGCACACGTCGGTAGGTCGGCCTGGGGCCAGGCGTGAGGGCAGCTCACGTGGCTGGCCATGCATGTGTCCCCTCCCTGGTGTCCTGCTGAGCCCTGTGGGGGCCACCTCCAGGGTACCTGACCCTTGGCGGGGCCCTTGCAGACGTGACCCCCGGGCCGCTGCTGGCACTTAGGTGCGGGCTCGGACCAGCTTCACAGGCAGCAGCTTGGCACCCAGAGGCCTGAGCAGGCCAGGGACGCGGTCTAGGAAGCGGGAGCAAGGAGTGGCGTGGGTGGGAGGGCAGAGCAGAGCCGAAAGGTGGTTGAGGCAGGGCGGTCGGAGCAAGGGCCGATAGGCTCCGGGGTCCGGGCCTAGCCGTCCAGAAACTGACCACTCCCAGGTGATGGAGGACTCCATGAGCTCGGCCACCACACTGACCACGCCGCAGGAGCAGGTGGACAGTCTCATAGTGCAGATTGCAGAGGAGAACGGCCTGGAGGTCCTAGACCAGCTCAGCCAGCTGCCCGAGGGTGCCTCTGCTGTGGGCGAGAGCTCCGTGCGCAGCCAGGAGGACCAGCTGTCACGCAGGTGGGCGATGTGCCGCGCCCCGACGTCCTGTGGGGCGAGGCCGTGACCAGGGGTCCTGCCCCCCGACCCCCGCCTCTGGGCCCCTCGCCCTCGCTCATGGGAGCCATTGTGGGTTGCAGGCTGGCCGCCCTGAGGAATTAGCGGGACCCTCCAAGACACCGCCTCACGGCCGGGCGTGCAGGAACCCAAGAAGGAAGGCCCGTCCACACCTGCGTCCTGCCTTTCTGCTGACCCTGCAGCAGCAGCCGTCATCCTCACTGCCCTCAGCCCCTGTCACCCGCCAGCCGGGGGCGTGTCCTGTTCTCTCAGGCTGCGTGGGGGGCCTCTGTCCTGGGGGGTGAGTTTGCACAAACTTCTGCTTTTGTGGGTAATTTCCGTGACCCTGTGCCAACCAGCTGGAGGATCCACAGGCTCCCTCCTGTCCCCCACCCTCCAAGGAGTCGGTGGTGACTGGGGAGTGGACGGCGTGTGGCGGCAGCTGGCCGAGCCCTGCTCCAAGGCCAGGTGTGTCCACTCCAGGGGCCACGTCCTCTTCCCACTGCCGCCTCTGGAGGGCCTGGGTGCACCCAGTGACTTCTCAGTCCCCAGAGTGTGCACGGCCCCTTCCAGCCACCGAGCTGGCCGCGCCGTGGTCCTCGGCATCCGCGGTGCCGTCTCCTGGCACTGCAGAGCGCGGGCGCCTCTCCAGGCTGGTCCCTCCTGCCTTGCGTGCTCTGAGCGGTGACTTTGGAAGCCAGGCTGGCTGATGGGGGCTCAGGACAGCCACCCTCGGGCTGCACCCAGGAGGGAGCAGCTGCCCTTGCGGTGACATGGTGACGGACAGGCCGTAGATTCTCTTTTTCTAGTTCCTGATGTTTACTTTGTTTTCTTGAACATGTTTTGTTTCGAGGGTTTGGGTTTTTTTGTTTTTTTGTTTTTTGCCAAACTAGAAGGAGCCAGTGGCGTTGGGCCCGAGCGCCCCCCTAGCGCGACCTCGTGGCCGTCGCGTGGCTGGTGCTGACTGGGGCCGGCTCCCTGCCCAGTGACCGTTCCCAGCCAGGCCTTTCCCGGAGGCTCCAGCTGTCTCATCTGCCCTCACACGGTGGCTCTCGCGAACAGAATGCTGCAGACCTTTACCTTGACGTCCGCGTGTGCCCCTTCCTGGACTGGGGAGCCCGGGGTGCTCCGTGCAGTGCGTGGTGTTGGGGTGGCCCCGCTGGGCCCTGGCTGTGGGTGCAACCTGAGGGCGTGGGCTCGGGGCGCTGTCTGGCGTTGTCCTGCAATGCCAGCCTTGCCTTACATCCTGGCCTTGGACCATCGGGGCGCCCACGTGCTGGGGGTCCAGAGAGGGTCCTTGGTGTCCTGGTCCCCAGCTGGGGAGAGGCCAGGGCTCATCAGAGGGCACTGGGCATGTTTGCTCTTTGCCTAAAATACTGTTGTAAGTAAATGGATTGACCCCTAAGAAAGCATCTGGTTTTCTTCACTGGTCTTGGGGTGGGGCTCCCCTCAGCGGCTGCCTGGCTTCCCACAAGGGAAGCCGAGGGGAGACTGGGAGGCAGGCCGTTGTGAGGGATGCAGGTTCTCGGTCCCTACCGGACAGCAGGGGTCAGAGAACACAGCTTTAGTCTTCTCCTTAGGTTTTACGTTGAGGTAACGTAGCCTACGTGGCAGTGGCAGAGTGCGTGCCTTCTGTGTGTGGGAGCCAGTGTCACTCACTTCCCCTCCTGGTGGCCGTCTGTGACCGGTTGAGCAGGAGGCCACCAAACGTGACTGCACACATCCCAGCACAGGCGGGACCCCCAGCTGCTGACACCTCAGGCTGTGCAGGGCAGGTTCCCTGCCTCTGGGGTGGCGGGGTGTGGCCGGGGGGGCACGGAGGAGTCTGAGGGAAACCAGTGGCAGCAGAGAGGCCGCTGCCCGGGCCGAGGGCCTCCTGGCCATCAGGCTGGGGCCATCCCTGGAGCCCTAGCCCGCGGCTGCCCAGTGCTGTGTCCTCGGGCCTGGAGGGGGGGCAGCGACCCGTCGGGGTCCCACCTGGGGCTGCCACCACTGGGTTATCCATCTCAAGGCACATCACCGAATGTCCAGTGGGGGCTGCTTGACCCCGGCCCCTCCAATGATGCCCTGCAACTCTGCTGGGCGGGGCCGGCTGGGGCCAGGCTAGGGCGGCGTGTGAGGGGACCCTGCAGGAGTGGGCCCTGCAGAGCTGCGGTGTGGGCATGTGTGTGGGTGTGTGCCTGCGTGTGCATGTGTGCAGTGCGTGAGTGGTGTGTGTGCAGGTGTGTATGGGGGTGCACGTGGGGGGATGCTGGAGCCCGGCCCGTGTGTTTTAAAGGCCCCCAGCACTGTCCAAGCAAAGCCTTCTTCCTGGCCCTGCCCTTCCACGACTCGGGCGCTCCCGGCTCTGGGCGCCCGGCCGGGGCCAGTGCACAGAGCTGCCGTGGGGCGTGCAGGCTCCTCCCCCAAGGGCCAGGGCGCCGACGGCAGACTCCCCCCAGACTCCTAGGCTCACCACCTTTATTGAGGGCCCACTGGGCCTGTGCCCCAAGCTCTCCACAGTGTGCCCCCAGGGGGCCCGGGGGCCTGTGGGGAACGGGCCAAGCCTGTGCGCAGGGCAGTGTTCCTGGAGCCTCGCCACTCCCAGACCCAGGCTTCCCTGACTTTGGAGCCTGAGGGGTTGGCCCCCAGGGTATCACAGAAGGCACAGGCTGAAGAGGAGGGGGGCGAGGGAGGCCAGCAGAGGCCCCAGCGGGCGGTGGAGGCTGGGGGCCCCGGAGTAGCCGTACGTGGTCCTGCAGGAAGCCTCCAGCTGGTCCAGTGCGATGGGCTTCTCCTCAGGTGTTTGCGTGTGGTCACTTGCCTGGGGACAGACACAGGTTGGCCGCCTGCCGGTGTCTGGCCTGGGGAAGGGCTAGGTGCAGGAGGCAGCTCCTCACCTGCTCCACGGCCTCAAAGACCCTCAGCAGGTTTTCAGCCAGGGCGCCCCTGACCTCTGCCTCCGTCCACTGCCTCCTGAGCAGCTCAGCAACCAGGTCCGGGTACTTGGACACGTCCTCAAGCCCCTCGGGGAGCCTGGGACGCAGGCAGAGAGGACCAGGTGTGCAGGCCAAGGGCCTGGGCTGGGGACCGAGGCCTGTCCACCGCCCCATGAGCCACTGACCTGCCTCTCCCCCATCCCCAGGCTCGGGGCCCAGGGGAGTGGCCTTCAGAGCAAGACACACTGGTACAGCCCGTGGGACACACTTCTCTCCGGCCCCTCAGGACACGTTCATGGGGGGCTGGGACCCTGCCAGCTCACCCACAGGACACAGCCTTGGCCCTTACCTTGAGACGCCATCGAAGTCCCCACCAAAGCCCACTGCTCCGGGTCCTGCCACCTTCTTGATGTGGTCCAGGTGGTCTGGCGGGGGGGTGCAGCAGGTGTGGGTGCTGGGAGGGGCGCCCCGCTCAGGCACTCGGCTGCGCACTCCCACTTACCTGCCACTTGGGACAGGGTGGCTTCCGCCCCGCAGGACACGTAGTCGTTGTAGAAGTTCACCATCACCAGGCTGCCCGTCCGGTTCTGCGCAGGACAGAGGCGGGGCTGTGGGCGCCACACGGGGCCCCGGGGCACTGGGGCCCGTGGGGACCGCGGGGCCGAGCGGACGCCCTCACCACCAGCTCGAGCACGTCGTCCGGCACGTTGCGCCGGTGGTCACACAGCCTGCGGGCCGAGGAGTGGCTGAAGATGACGGGGGCCTTGGACAGCTGCAGGGCGGCCTTCATGGTGGCCACGGACACGTGGGCCAGGTCGATCATGACGCCCAGCCGGTTCATCTCCTTCACCACGCTCTAGGGGAGCCGGGGCTCAGGGCGCCGGGCCGCGGGGGGCACGTGCCCACGCTCGCCCAGAGGCCTGGGGTTCACTGCAGCGCCCCGGAGGTCCAGGCATGGGGGAGGGCATTTGGGCCAGGGCCCCTCAAGGCCAGGTGTTGATAAACCCGTAGTGGCTAGAAAGTTGGGACCACACTGTTGAGCAGTGGGTTCCAGCTGGACGCCCACCCCGGGGCCACCCCTGCCAGCGCCGCTTGCAGGAGATGAACAGGCCTGCGAGGTGAGACGCCGTGTCCTGGGTCATGTCCCTTCCGATGGTGACCGCGGTCCTGGCCCCCCCACTCACCTGCCCGAAGGACGACAGGCCTTGGCTCTGGGCCTTATCTTCCCCCGTGTCTACCAGCCAGTTGTCGGCCCTGGGGGGAAGGAGGGCAGCGTGGCCACCGCGGCCTGCCCACGTCGCCGGAGCGCAGAGAGGAAGGGCACGGGGCCCACCGCCCCTTCCCCGGGGTGCGGCCTCCCTGGGGCCACTCACCAGGGCGTGTTGCAGCTGTGCGTGAGGGTCAGGTACCGCATGCCCAGGTGGTAGAGCGCCCGCAGGACGCCCAGGCTGCTGTCGATGGAGTGGCCGCCCTCCACGCCCACCAGACTGGCCACCTTGCCCTCCTGGAAGGCCTGCCGGATGCCTGCGAGCACAGCCCAGCGGGAGTGGGCCTCCGGACGGCAGGTGCGCCCGGGCCTCCGGGGAGAGCTGAACCCCACAGAAGGCCCAGCCGCGCCGTCGCCTCGGCTCGGGACAAGGGCGGGGGCCGGGCTGGGACCCACCTTTGCTGCTGGTGACGCACAGGAAGGTCTCCGGGTACAGCTGGCACATGCGCTGGACAACGTCGATCTGCTCCAGCGTCCTCCGCACGGCGTCCTTGTTCTGGGTGTCGCAGGGCGTGTACGCAGACCAGAACTGGGGGGCACAGGCACGGCGACGGGCACCTCAGGCCCCGGGCCCACCCCCCACACGCGGACGAGTGTGTCCTGCTCCCCTCCCGGCCTCGAAGCCGTCCCCGCAGCCTGGGGGCCTATCGGAGACCCCTCCAAGGACCCGCGGCCCCACGGGGCTCGGAGACATGCTGCCGCCGGGGAGGGGCCGCACCTTGGCCAGGACCTGAGGGGGGAGGGCGGACCCCGACACAGGCAGGGGCAGAGGCCACTGGCGTACCTGGCCCCCGACAAGCCCGGCCTTCAGCTTGGGGATGTTGGTGTGCGTGTGCGCCAGGGTGGTCAGGTTGGCCCCCGGGGCCAGCAGCTGGTTGTTGAAGCTGGTCAGCAGCTGCCAGGGCAGGTCGTTGTGCCTGCGGGCCGGAGCGGGAGGGAGGCAGGGTGGGCGGGTGCTTGGACCTGGGGCCCCCGGGCGCCCTCGCTGGCTCCATCCGCTCCCCCTCCACTTGTCACGCTCAGGACGCTCAGGACCGAGGCCAGGGTCACAACTGCTCCTTACGCGAATACACCTGGCGCAGGGGAGCTGCTCAGCGGTGCCCCACCCCTAGGCCAGGTAACCCAGTTGAGAGCCCTGCATGGGTGAGTCTTCCATCCAAGGGCCTGTCCTGGGTAAACCCTGCGCGTGGAGGCCGCACGGGCCCTGGCGGCTGCTTAGAAATGCAGAGTCTCAGGCCCGGCCAGGCCCACCAGCAGGACTCTGACCTTTAACCAGTGAGCCTGCACACGCACGCACAAGCACACGCGACACGCACACAGCGCCCACACGAGCGCACGTGTGCACGTGAGTGCGCGCACACCCCAGTGCACACCCAAACGGGACGTCCGGGCGGGTGCCCTCTGTTCCCAAGGGGGCCACGAGGGCGCCTGGGGCTGGGCCTCCTGGTGCCACTGTGCGCCCTCCCCTCAAAGCCCCGTCTTCTGCTCTGAGCTCCGCCTCAGACCCTGGTCGCTGCCCCTGCTCTCTGGGAAGGGCTGGGGGGAGGGACTCTGAGGTGTGATTTGATTGACAGGTCGGGGGTGGGCTGGGAGAGGGATAATTTGCTGACTAAGGGACCCAGCAGGGCGGGGCTGCAGCCTCTCTGCTGGGCTGACTGTTGTCCCTGGGACGGGTGGGCGTGGCCTCCGGAGGGGACTTCACTCCTTGGCCTGAGGAGCCCCAGCCCCGCCAGGAAATCCGGCCCCACTCTTCCCCCTCCCCTCAGTCTCTCCACCCTACACAGGAGCCCAAGCTGGGGACAGAGGCCGCCTCTGCCCTGGGGTGCACTCTGCTCCGCTGGGTCCGCCGGACCCACCCTCCTTCTCTGTGTGTCCTCGACAGCGGCGACATCCCGCTGCAGCAGGGAGGCGGGGCCCGAGTGCGGAAGGCGCTGTGCTCGGCCGCCTTCGCCTCCCTGACAGGGCCCTACTCTTCGCAGGGTGCTGGCCACCGAAATAAAGACGCAGCCCGCCCCGCAGAGCTGGCCACGTAACCAAGCCGGCCCTGTGACACCTTCCGAAAGCCGGCCGTGGCGAAGCCGCTGCTCGGCCTTGGCCCCCCCCGGGTCCCGTCCTCATGGCTGCTGGGGGGCGTGCAGACGCGATGCCCGGAGCCGGTGCAGCCACGTCGAACCACGACGAGGTGGCGGGAATGGTGGCCGCACAGTCCCCGGCACCGTGCACCCCCGTGCCAGCCCAGCGGCCCCCTGAGGGCTCCCAGCTGGCCCCGCGGTTCACTGCTCACGGGGCCCTCTGGACAGCTGCCGGCCCCTGAACTTGGGCCCCTCGGTGCCGGCCGCCCTGCCCCCCCCAGCCCCCGGGGAGCAGCGCCCCTGGCTCGCACAGTCGGCATCTTCCTCCTGCCCTCGCTGGCTCCTGCCAGACGGCAGGGAGCAGGGCGGCGGCCTCCCCCAGCCCCTGCATGTGTGCGGAGACCCCGGGGGGCCCCAGAGGCAGAGAGGGGGCCGGAGAGGGGCACGGGGCGCAGGGCTCCCCGCGCAGGGCCGTCTGCTCTGCTGCCTGCGGCGCTGTTCGTCCAGCGAGACCCAGAGGCATCTGGCGGGCAGGGACGGCCGCGTGCTCACGGGGCGCTGCCCTCGGCACCGCGGCCCGGGCTCGCTCTGCGAGAGCCCAGTGCTGCTCTCGGCCTGCGGAAGGCGGGCTGGCGGCGCCCCGTCCGCGAGGGGGCCGCGAGGCCCACGGCTGCCGTGGTCTGAGCACTGCCCCGCCGGAGCCGGCGGTGGGGCTGAGGACACCGGCCAAGCGGCAGGGACGGCGCGAGGCCTCCAGGGCCGTGGCGGAGTGGGGGTGGCCGTGGCCTTGGGGGCCCCAGGAGGACTTAGGCCGATGGGGGGGCGGAGGTGGGGGGTGCGTCTTCAGCGGGAAGGACAGTGGCTGGGACTCAGTCTCCAGACTCCCTGTGGCTGCTCAGGCCAGACCTTGGCCAGAGGAAGCAGCGGAGAGGAGAGTCAGAGGCTCGGAGGTGCCCTGGGGGGGGGGGGGTTGCGGTCAGAGCAGGTGCATTGGCGGTGGAGGGAACAGGCTCTTCCAGGTCGGCCGTGACCTTGCGCGGCGGTGATGTCGCCAGGTCCTGGCTGGAAGTGGGGCTGCAGGAGTGGCCACGTCGGGGCCTTGGTCGGGCGTGTGACCCGTGACAGGGGGCCGGGCCGTCAGGTCAAGCGGACTCGGCACTAACGCGGTCGCCCCCAGGCGGATGCTGGAGAAGGAGGGGCCCGAGGACAGGGCCTCCGGGGAGCCTGTGGTGGCCGCCACCCTTGCCCGCAGCATCAGGACCTCGGCCAGGCCCCCGACGTCCCCGGCCCCAGCTCCCACTCTGCGCTGGGACCTGGCCCACAGGGTGCAGGGGGGGCCGGGTTACGGGGTGCTCCCTTACCATTTTCTACAGCCCTCATCTGCTGAAGCCTTTGGGGCCCTACGAGACCCCACAAAGACCAGCCAGCAAAGGGCAAGGCCCACGTGACAGCTAGAGAAACTCCAGGTGGAGCTAGGGCGGCGCCTGCCTTGAGTCAGGGGCGTTGGCCTCGCTCCTGGCTCCCCCAGACCCAGGCCCCAGCCCTGTCCCAGGAGGGGCCGCTTACCCGTCAATGACAGGTGTGCCCCGCATAATCCTCTCCGCCTCGTCCCGGAACTGGTCCGCGGTGCAGACGGCCACCAGGGGCCAGAGCCACCAGCTGGTCCACATGACAGTTTGCAGGGGCCGGCTTCTGTCACTGCTCTGGCCCGTGCACGGGAGGATGACCTGGGTTCAGAGGCCTTTGCTCAGGTGACTGTTGCCGGGGGCTGCGTTTATCAGCAGTCAGCACATTCCCGGCGAGGGCGGGTGGATGGGAGTCCCAGTCAGAACCGGGGCTGGGCGTCGCTGTCCGGGCCAGGCTGAGGGGTAGTGAGAGGCCGCTGCCCGCCGGGCCCGGCCGTGGTGCAGGCAGAGGATGGAGCTCGGGGCGGCTGGATTAGCCTCCCCCAGGACCACCGAGGGCTGCACGCAGGAGCTGAAGTCACACCGCAGCTCAGCCGCCAAGCAGGGTGCCTGCCCCCCGCCCTGGTGGGCAGCTGGCTGGCCTCACGGAAACTCTGCCGCGGGCTCTGACGGAGCAGCTTGGACTCTGGGGCTCAGGTGCCAAGGGCCAGCGCCTCCTCAGCGCTGGAGCCCTCTCTCCGTCCTCCCCCGGACCCGCACGGGCGAGTCTGTAGAGCCCAGGCCCCAGGCTCGCCTGCCAACCCCCGCGGTCTGCCGGCTGGCCCTGCCCCCACTCCCACCTCTGTGAGGACAGTGGCCCAGGGCGAGGGTGGGGAGGGCGAAGCACCCCCTCGGGGCCAGCCTCACGGCGGGGCCCCGAAAACCTCAGTCAACCAGGCAAGCAGTGTTTCAACGCAATATTAAAAACGTAAATTCACGCAAAGATTGTCCTCGATGACGAGGAGAAAGAGCCAGGTGCCCTTCAGCCCTGGCCTGACTCGGCTCTGCACGCGGCAGCGTCTCGGGACCCCGTGTTCGGCCTCCCGGCGCCAGCCGCAGATGGCCCGTGAGAACGGCCGGCCGGGCTGGGCCGTGGCGGGGCGGGGGGGGTGGGTCGTCGTGGGCCGCCCGCGCTCCAAGAGGCCTCCTGATGCTGCCCCTCGCAAGGCCCCGGCGGCGGCTCGCGGGGAGGGCCTCCCCACGCCGAGGGTCTGTGTGCCCCACGCTGCTCTGCGCTCTGCTGGGTGTGAACTTCCGGGCTGCAGGCCTGTCCCGTGGGGGCCGGAGGGCCCAGGGGTCCTGCGCGCCAGGCTGTCGTGGGGCGGCGTCAGTCCGAGCCTCACCTCTCTGTGACGTGAGCCCAGGCACCATGTCATCCTCCGGCTCCTGCAGCTGGTCGCACACGGCTGCCTCAGACTCGGGCGCCGGTGGGAGGCCCTCTGCCTTGGTCTGGGGCCGTCCCGTGCGCCTCCTGACCCCTCTGGCACGGCTGGCGCCCAGCCGTGGCCCCCAGGGCCCGCGCCCTGCTCCCGGAGTTCTCTCCTGCCCGGGGCTGCTGCCGCGCGCCCTCGGCGCTGGGCGACGGCCTCACTCTCGTCTCCGTGGTATTTTCTTTGGGGAACCACGCATTTAACCCCTCGGCAGTGGTTTCTGGCGCCTTTTTGTGGTTTTTGCCTCCGCACGGGGTCTTTATGGAAACAATGTTGCCCGGTGTCAGGGTTTCTCGCCGGCTGCTCGGCCAGTCCCAAGGACTCGTTTTTCATTGTTTGTTTATCTGGACTTTCCCGTGCGTTCCCAGCCTCTCCCCAACCAGTTGGCGACCTCTCTTGCGTCGAATCCGAATCCAGCGTTGAGGCTGCAGCAGCGGCGAGGCCGGCTGCTCCGTGCTCGCGGCCCCCACCCCCACTCCAGGTTTTGCGTAGGGAGCGAAGGAGGGGGACCCGCCGTGAGCACGAGGTCTCGCGATGCCTCTCGTTCTGGTGGCCGCGGGTGGCACTCTCCTCACATCGCCGTGCCGTGGCGAGGCTGGGGGCGGCAGGCCGTTGGATTCGGCGCGGGTGGGAGGAGACTCCTGGCCGTGACAGGTGGCGGTTTCTGCAGATGCCACAGGAGCCTCGCCCAGCCGCATGCCCGCCTCGCAGTATAGCTGACCTCTCCACCGGGCGGTGGCAGGCGTGACTCTGAGCTGCCGCCGGGCTCTGTCTCCTGGACCCCCCTGGGAACTTGGCAAAGCTGTCCTCACCGACAGCCCCGGCTTGGTTCGGCTTCCGCCTTTGTGGCTGGGGTCCCTGAGCACTGATGGATTTGCAGCTCACAGGTTGGTGGCTCCTCCGGTCGTCTTGGTGGTCCTGCTCCGGCCCCAGGCTCTCGGGGGTGGCCGTATCCTATTTGCCCCTGGGGCGGGTCCCTCTCTGGAGGACTCCCCAGGAGGAGGGCGGCTCAGCCTCCCCCACCCAGAAGCCAGCGTCTTCCCCTCTGCCTGGCACCAGTGACCCTTGCTTTACCTGGTCCTCTGTCCATCGCCCGAGAAACCCAAAACCCCAGCCTGTCGAGTCCTCCCCGTCCCAACCCACAAAGCACTTGCCTGTCTCCGCCACTTCACGCTCAGGGGCCTCCCCAGACACACAGCAGGTGCCCGCTGACAGATGTACCCCAAACCTCCCTGTGCCAGGTGGCTCTGCAGAGCCAGGCCCTTGGCCTGCCCCGGCCCCCCGAGACTCACCCTGTGCCGGAGGGGTGCTGAGTGCGGCTGGAACCTGCCTCGCGGCCACCCTGCTCACAGATCACGAGGCTGGGGCTCGGTAGCTGTTTTTCTCAAGTTCCATCCCTCCCCTGAATTTTCCAGCCAGCTTCCCTTGCACAAAAAAAGCCACCTCTTTAAAAAAAACCTCCCCCCAGGGGCTTCGCAGTGCCCCACCGCGGCCACGAGCAGCAAGGGGCTTAATGTCTCGCACATGTCAGCTGGTTCTGGTTTCCGCAGACGCAGATGTGGCCTCAGTGGGGCGTGTGCTCGGCCCGGGGCACGCGGGGCAGAGGGCCTGGAGAGGTGACAAGGCTTCGAGGTCCCCAGGCGGTGATGGGGGCTGCCTCGGGCTGGCATCCGGCATCGCACGGGCGGGCGGACAGGAGGTGGGCGCGGGGCCCCCCGCACCCCGACGTCAGCGGCCTGAGGCCAGGGACGCAGCCCAGGTGTCTTCTGTCAGTGACCGCCCCGCCCACCACCTTTCTCCCTGGGGCCCCTCCCTGGCTGAGGACCGGTCAGCTGGCCGGGTCTGGCCAGGTGCCAGGACCCGGTTGGAGCCCCATGTAACGGGTCGGGGGCTGATCTCCCACATTCCCAGCCACGGGGGGTCAGAAGCGGTCAGGGATCGGAATGTGGAATGTCCCCTGGCAGAACCACAGGGACTTTCGAAATCGAAGCAAGCTCTGCGTGGGGACTGGCCGGGCGGGGGCTGCTGGCCTCAGCATTCTGAGGTTGGGGCAAGGCACACCCTGGCAGGGTGGCGGGCGGCGGGCCGTCCCGTTCCCAGCTGGGTGGGGTCACTTTGGGGACACACACCCCCCACTCTGGCCCTGCCACTGTCTCTGAACGGAGGACGGCCCCCAGTCCGGGCGCTGTGTGGGAGGAAGGGGACAGAGACGGTCTTGGGGGCAGGCGGGGGCTCATCTCCCCAGGCAGGGCAGGGGTCTGTGCGGGACCCAGGCGGTGGGCGGGGCTGCAGCCTGAGGGCCCAGGAGGGGCTGCCTGGCCCCGGGCATCCGGGCTGCACTGGAGGGCAAGCCACCTGACTCTGGGGTACAAAGCAGACTTCCTTCTGGGCCCGTCCCCTCCCGGGCTCACGGGGGACATGTGGGGGTGGGTCCTCTGTGCGACTCTTGGGGGCAGCAGGAGGCTTGGGTCTGTGAGAAGAGCCAGGTGTTGGGGAGCGATTTCTACTTCTCATGTTATGACCTTTTGTGCTGTCTGGAATTTCTATCCTGCGCATTAATGTGGGAACATTAAGTTAATTAAAACGGAAGAGGGGGCTCAACAGGGCGCCCCGGGGGCCCCTCGGCGAGCCTCCTGGGGCGCGGCAGGGTCAAGGGGTCCCGGGTCCCCCACACTGTCGCATGTTCAGCCCGGCGGAGGCGGCAGGAAGGAGCCGGCCCAGTGTGGCCAGCGGGGGCCTGAGAAGGGCCCCCGGGGAGGCCCGGCTCCCGCGGCCCACGGCCCTGCCGCCACCCTTGCCGCCCCCGAGTCCCCGCCGCCCTGCTCCGTGAGGGGGGCCGACGGGCCTGAGGCCGCCGCGTGGACCCGGCTCCTCCTCCCCAGCCACTCTCGGCCGCTGGGCTTTGCTCGCAGCCTGGCGGGCGTCCGCTGGCCCTGCTGCCGCCGTGCTGGGCTCCGGACTAGGGCGGGCGCGGTGCGCACCGGTGGCGCTGGCCAGCACCCTGCACCTGCCGCGGCCGGGGCCCCACCCCAGGCCTGCGTTGGCCAGTGGGCGTGGGGCGTTTGAGAGCACGAGACCCGGCAGGTAGATGCGGAGCCCCCGCCCCGCATGCCCTCCGGTCTTCGCCCCGCAGCGCGGGGACCCCGGCTCCTTGCCTCTCCAGCAGCAGAGTCCTCCCGTTACAGCGGCCAGCTGTCCCGGGGGCTGCCCCGGCGTACTGACCCTTATCCAGGGCAGTGACAGGCTTCCAGCTCCTGGCCTCAGAAGCCCGCCCCCCACGAGGTGTCAGGGTCACGGGTCCCCCCGTGGGGACCGGCCCCGCCCCGGGGCTGCAGGGTGGGGACGCTCTTCCGTGTGAAAGTGCTCGGGACTCGTAAGGGCTGCATCCTCGGAGGAGCGCCAAGGGCCCAGACTCGGCCCGAGGCCGGCGACACTCAGGGGCGGGGCCTCAGAGGCCGGCGGACACTCAGGGGCGGGGCCTCAGAGGCCGGCGGACACTCAGGGGCGGGGCCTCAGCGATGCAGGCTCCGGGCCTGGGTGGGACCCCCCACCCCAGCCACCTGCCTCTCCCCAGACACGACAGTGTCCCATTTCCGCCCTCAGGGCCCTGCCCTCTCTGCGTGTGGGGAAGAGGGGGTGGGCAAGGTTTGGCCCAAGAAGCTGTCTCCCTTCCGCTCAGCTCAGCGTCCTGCCAGCCTCCCAGGGCTTTTTACTGTCTCCTCGCCTGAGTGGGGTGTGTGTGTCTGTGTGTCTGTGTGTCTGTGTGTCTGTGTGTGTCTGTGTGTGTCTGGTCGGGGCCAGCATTCTCCTGTTGGCCTGTTTCCCAGGCTCCCACGGATCCAGGCGTGAACACGTTAAGAGCTGGCTGCTCATCCCACACACTAGAGCTGACCCCTCAGTGACAGGGTGGGTGGTGAGGACAAGTTGTGAGTCAAAGCCCAGGGTCCCCAGCTCCTCTGGGTTTTTCTGAGAAGTGTGCACACATGCACCCCGGGTCTCCTCCCAAAGTTAATGCCAACTGTGAGATTTGGTGGAAGAGGAGGTTATGGAGTGGCTTTTGTGTGGCTCGCTGCATATTTTAAAAATTAATATGCAAGTTATTAATGTTTTGAACCTCTAATCCTAGTTCCCATGTCATGCATTCAGTCTAAAATTTTTAGTATTCTGTTTATTCATCACTTTTAAGGAGTCTGATTCACGTTGGACTTCATTATAACTGAGACAGGCTCGCACAAACATCGCGTCAGTGAGTTCAGTCTGTTTGATTTTTTGTTTAGCTCCTGCAGTTGTTTAACAGAACAAACCAGCTGAGTGGCTCTGTCTTTCCTTGGCTTTTAAGATATCTAGCCCGGTACCTACCTCTGTCCATTCATCTCTACCACCCACCCGTCCGCCGGTCCGCCCGTCGGCCCGTCCGCCCGTCTGCCCGTCCACCCATCCGCCCGTCCACCCGTCCGCCTGCGCCAGGCTGGGACAGGAGGCGGGCCCCTCACTCACGCCTCTCGAGCTCGCAGCTGGGCGGGCGCCCCTCGCAGGGCCCTGGGCCTCCAGGAGGGCTCCCTGCGCGGAACGCCCCAGGAGAGACTGCCCACGGGGTGCACGCGCCACTCTCCTGGGCGAGAACTCAGCCCGAGTGCCGCCCGGCTGAGCCGGTGCAGCCGAGGGGTCAGGGCGACCCGGTCCGGGGCCTGGGAGGGGTCGGGCCGGCCGGCGGCTGGCGGGCGAGCCCTCCGCTCCTTCAGATGTAACTTACAGATGTGCGCGTGGGCGAGTCTTGGGGGTACGACTGAAGGGGGGCACACGGACACATGGGGCGAACACCGACCGCCGTGTCTGTCCCCACCACCGAGAACGCGGCGGGTCGCGCGGCGCACGCGATGGACCCCGGCGCGCCTGCGCCTTCGCGGGGCCGCCGCGGCCTCCGGGGGCCTCGACTTACCTCCGCGCTGCCCCGCTGCGCGCACGGCCCGCAGGGTCCGCTGTCCCGCTGGAGGCCGCGGGCGTCGCGCGGGCCCGGCCGCCCGCGCACTGGTTCCCCGCGCCGTGGCCGGTGCCTGGGGCCGGGTCCCCCCGGGGTCCCCGCCGGCCGCTCCCACCGCGCCCGCCGTGGGCCCTGGCGCCCTGGCTGCCTTGCCTCTTGCGAAGGCGCGTTCGCCGGCATTTGCGGCGACCTGAGGCGGGGGGCGCCGCGGCCTGCAGAGGGGCACTGGGTGTGAGCCATGAGCGCCGAGAGGAAGGACAGTGCGCTGTGGGCCCCCCCCCCCCCCCCCCCCGTGCCCCCGACCCGCGGAGGCCCCTCCCCCCAGGCCTGCTGCACTCTGGCCCCGGCCGGCTGGTCCTGGCTCAGCGCCGGGCAGACCCCGGCGTGGCCGCCTGGCCCGGAGCCTCGTCTGGGCCTCAGGCCCCAGCCCTGTGCGCCCAGAGCGAGGGGAGGCTGGTGGCCTGCTCCTTCCCCAGGAGCCTGTCCCCTCCTCCCAGACTGGCACCGCTCAGGGCTGGAAAGGGTTTGCTGGAATAGCTCAGGGACGTCCTGGCCAACCCTGAGTGGCCCCAGAAAATGTCCGTCCTAGGTTGGACTCCTGGCTTCTCGTGGCTGGCCTCTGCCGTCAGCCCACTCGCCCTGGTCCAGCTGACGCCCCGCGTCCAGGCAGAGGGAGCCGCCCCACAGGAGGCCGGCTGCGGCCACTCAGTGCGGCTGGGGCCAGAGAGAGGCTTCAGTAAACAGCTGAGGACAAAGAGCCCTCACGTGTGCACACGCGCGGACACACAGACACACATGTGTTCGTACACATGACCGCACGTGCGCACGCACGGCTGGGGCCGCCGGCTCGGGGTGCTGGAAGCCAGGCCGCGAGGGCCCGCCCACGACCCCACCCCGCCCTCCCAACTGCGCCCGGCCAGGTGGCTTCTCTTCCCTGAGCCTGGTGCCCTAACGCGGCCCCCTGGGCCTGTGAGAATCCAGCACAGAGACGTTTGAGCTAAAAGCTTCGCAATTTAATTCCCCAGCACGAGGGGCTCGGTGGCCGCAGGAGGTCCTGGTGCGGAAGAGGGTCCTCTCCGGCAGGCACCCCGTGGGCCTCGCTCAGCGGAGGGCGGGGAAGGCAGCTGCCACTCGCCGCCCACGGAGCCCAGAGCGCGTCTGGGCCCTGCGCCCCCGTGCCAATCACGAGCCCTGAGTCACAGCTTCCTGTCTGCTCCCCCTGGCAGCAGAAGAAAGAACAGTCCGCATGCCAAGCTGCCCTGTTCCCGCTCCCTCTGGCTCCCGGCCGACTCTGACGACCGCGGCAGGCCCAGGGTGGGGACGCTGGCCCAGAATCCATGGCTCCCAGTGGAGAAGGGCTGCGCGGCCAGCACCTCGTGGCCAGGGTGGGGCTCTGAGTGTCTGTCCTCGGAACCAGAGAAATCTCGCCTACATGTGGTGGCCTGCGACGCGGCAGTGAGCACAGTGGGCTCGCGGGCACACGCGCGTGGACCCACGGCCCTGGGGGGAACACGGCGCCGGGCAGACCCCGGCGTGGCTGCGTGGCCCGGAGCCGGAGCCTCATCTCGGCCTCAGGCCCCAGCGCTGTGCGCCCAGAGCGAGGGGAGGCCGGTGGCCTGTTCCTCCTCCAGGAGCCTGTCCCCTCCTCCCAGACTGGCACGGCTCAGGGCTCGTGTTCTCAGGGACGCCCTGGCCAACCCTGAGTGGCCCCAGCAAACACCGTCTGGGAGGCATCAGGGAGGGTGGGGTGGGTGTCTGCCCTGCAGTTGCAGGACCGCGGGGGGGGGGGCCGGAGGGGTCCCTCGTGGCGGCCCCCTCGTGTGGCCAGCAGGTCGGTGCTGGCTGCTGGGGCCTCCCTGCAGCATGGGTCACGAGCGAGCCAGGCGGCAGAGCGGCGTTCCAGGACTGGGCCTCGGAAGGCACGCAGGACCCCAGGTCTGCCCGGATCCAAGAAAGAACGCGCATCCCACCTCCCCACGGGATTTGTGGGATGTGATTTAAAGCTTCCAGGCCCCCACGTGACAGCCGAGGAACGAGGCTCAGCCTGAGACCTGTCCAAGGTCCCACAGTTTCCAGTTTATTGGAGACTGGAGCTGGCATCCAGCCCCAGTGCTGACACCCCTGGCCCTTGCAAGCACCTGCGGCCGCTGGCGGACCCCAGGCCTGCCCTTGGAGGAGGGGCCAGGGCGGACAGCGTGCCGGAAGCGCGCTGTCCGGAGGCTGGGCCCAGGTGGCTCCCCGGGGGCCTGGCCCAGGGCACACCTTCCGGTTCTGCTTGCTGGGAGAGCCACGTCCCGTCTGCAGTGAGCGCGAGTGAGGCCCCAGCGTGAGGCCCAGAGCTGCATGGCGTGGCCCTCGGCGCGGACACCACAGCGGCGCGCGGCCCCGGGCGCTGGGCGTCTTGCTTCCGCGTCCGGCCGGCTGCGCCGCCCCCGCCACAGCCGTCCTGAGCCTGGCTCTTCCTGTCCGTGCCGTGGGAGTGCCTGGCCCCCTTCGGGCCACTCGCCGGGTGGCAGGCTCATGGGCGCCGACCTAACCGCACTTCTCAGCGGCCCTCGCACGCCGGCAGCCCGGCCTCCCCCGCCTGGCCGCTACGGCCGGGGCCTCTGCCGCGCTCCTGTCCAGCCCCCTCTGGCCCCTGGAGGCGTCTTTTCGGGGGGTCCCTGGCTGCTCTCTGCCTCCAGCTTGCTCCCGGGAGTGGCTGGCTGCACCCTGCCGAGGCCACAGGGCCCCTGCCCCGCCCCGCCCCGCCCGCCGCCGGCCAGCATGCCGCCCCCTGCGCTGTGTGGACGCCTCCCATTCTCAGCCGACGCCTCCGTGCCCTCTGCCCACCTTGGCATCTCAGCCGACCGACCTCGTGGCGGAGCCCGGGCCTGTCTGAGGCTTCCTGCCCCTCGGACCACGTGCTGGTCACACAGGGCCCAGCGGCCGGTCAGAATGTGGCAAACACGTGCCTCCTCGGGACACACCACTTCCAGCCCCTCCGCCCTGGGCCCTGCCGCCTCCCCGGAGGCCCCTTCTGTGTTGGCCTCTCCACTCCCAAAGAAACCGGAATTCAGCGGTGGCCAGGTTACCATGGCGATGGCCATTATCCCTGTTTAACTGAGATGAATCGGGAGCTAAAAATAGGCCTCCAGGGGGAAGGATGGATGATGGATGGAAGGAGGGAGGGGAGGCGGGGGTGGCCGGCGTTGCTGCGCTCCCCTGCATGTGCGCCTGGCTCCCGCGCCGCCGCGTGGGGACTGCAGCTGAGGGGTGGGGGGGACACAGAGGAGGGGGCAGTGGAGGGGGCGGGGCCTGGGGCAGAGGAGGGGCGGGGCCTGGGCGGGGCGAGGCTCGGAACCCCTGCGCCAGGAAGGGGCGCGCGTGAGGTGCGCTGGGGCCGCGGTGCGTCCCACGAGCCCTCGGGGATGCCCAGGACTGGCAGGGCTCTAGCCCCCGCGGGGAGCCCGGCAGGGAAGATTGGGGTCAGGGTCAGTGTGCACCCTGAGGACTGTGCGCAGGCAGGAGGGGAGGGGTCACGGAGCCTCGGCTCGGCATCGGAGCTGAGGACTGACCCTGAGCCCCGCCTCCGGGCTCCCAGGCTCCTCACCAGCACCAAGGACAGCTCTAGGCCCGCTGCTGACCCGCAGCCCCGAGCAGAGCCTTTACCCCTCCCAATGCCCGTTTCACAGGTGGGGAAATGGGGCATCAGTAACTTGCCCCTGGCCGCCGACGTAGCGTAGGGGTGCAGGGTTTAAGCCTGCCCCCCAGTTCAGCTTAGACATCACACACTTACACCACAGCCCAGGGTTTAAAGGACCCAGTGAGGTCTTTGGCCACAGCCTCACGGCGGCATGCCCCAAGAGGGCCGTGGGACCCTCTGCCCCACACGGTCTATCACCATGGTACAGGGAATCGGCACACGTGTTCCCTGCAGACGGGCTCGTGACAGCGGAGCTTCCGGCGCCGCCTGGCCCCAGTGTTTCTCCCACGCGAACCTGCCTGTGCTGATTGTTACGAAGTTGCCCCCAGGCCTCGGAGCCCTTACCGCGCGTGGGTGTCAGGCGCCAGCTGGGGGGGTCGCCTGGTCGCGGGAGCCGCCCGGTCAGGCCTCGCAGCCGAGGCCCGGGGCTCGCAGTCGGCGCTGGCTGTTTGTTTTGTAACCTGTTTTTCTCATCATTGACAGCGGTGTACGGCCTCCTTCCATGCCAAAGACTGAGTGTTGTCACCCCCAAAACTCACCGTGAAACCTTAACCCCAGTGTGACAGTGTTGTCGGGAGGCGGCGCCTTTGGGAGGTGATGAGGTCAGGGGGTGGAGACCGCGGTGTCTGTGACCTTCCGCACCTGCGGCGGGGGCCAGGGACCTACAGCCTCTGGCCAAACCTGGCAGCTGCCTGTTTTGTGAATAAAGTTTTATTGGAACACTGCCACATCGGCCCATCCAAACACTCTGCAGGAGCAGGGCCGAGTGACAGCCGTGGGGACGGTGTGTCCCAGGAAGCCAGAAATGCTTACTGCCTGGTCCTTTCGGAAAAGGTCTGCTGTTTGAACCCCCTGCTGCCTCTTGCATGTGGTGAGGGCACCTGCTCAGGACAGTAAGGACACTGTCCAAGACCGGCTCCTCCCCTCCGGGCTTCCCTGACCCTGGCCCGTGCCCAGAGGCCTGCCCTGGGCGCCCGTGCACGCGGCGGCTCCTGAGACGGCAGCCCGCCCAGGTGGCGGCTGAGAGGGGGAGGGAGGAGCCGCCTTCCCCGAGCCCAGCTGACGGCTTCCCTCTGGCTCCACACGGGCAGAAGCAGCCGCTGTGGACAGCCTGCACCTAAGGGACGGGCGGCGGGGACACGGAGCCAGGGAGGGGCAGGGAGCAGGAGGACGCGCGGCCTGCGGGGCGCCGAGGGCCGCGGGCACGGAGGACGTCCAGGTGTCCTGCGGCCTGACTCGCCTGGGGCTTCGAAGACGTTCTCGGTGAGCGCGGTGTGCCTGCTGCTCTGGCTTTCCGTCCGGTCCCCGGGGCCTCCCGTCGCTGGCCCAGTTCTGCCTCCGCCTGCGCGGGGGGCGCTGCCCTCTCTGCGCTTCCTCAAGGTGGGGAACAGACGTTTGCACCTCCGCAGACTGGCCTCCAGCTGAGTAAGGGGGGGGCGGTGGGCAAAACGTTTCTAACTACAATTCGAAGCACCTGGAAACCAGTGTTAATTTTAATTCTTCCTTTTAAAAGTGCAACATTGTGTATATTGTAACTAACCAGCTGCAGGATACAGATTCAATTAAAATTCATCCTGGGAGGCGACATTCCCACACGCTAAAACTCAGAGACCCGCGTCTTCGACGGAAGTGCGAAAGATCACAGTCATTAAAATAACCACGAAAGGAAAAACTGCCTGGGGAACTCAGCAAAATTCCTAATGTCTGGCCAAAAAAAAAGCAAAATAAACACATAATAAATTGAGAGAGATGGTTCGCAGCTCCGGCCAGACGGTGCTGACCCGGGATGACCGCTGGCTGGCCGCTGGGAGGCGAGCGCCTGCGGGCAGGTCCGAGCGGCGCCACCGCCCCCTGGTGGCCGCCGCGGGAGTCTGCCCCGGACGCACCTGCCGCCCGCAGCCGCGGGTCCCAGACGGCGCCGCGCCGCGCCCAGCGGGGGATGGCGGCGTCGGCTGCAGGCGGCGGCGCCAGGGCCGTCCTTGGGCTGGTTTTCCGTGCGACACAGCCAACGAGCACACGCCGGCGGCCAGAGCCTGCACTGCGTGCTGGGGGCGCGGCGGCGAGGCCCGAGGTCGTGCCGTCACTGCGGCCTGCTCCCTCCAGGCCCCAAGGGGCCTCTGCCCCGCACCTGTGCCACGCATCACCAGCGGTCTCTACCCCGCACGGTCCTGCTGCGCTCGGGGAGGGCGTGGCCTGTCCTTCGGGTGGAATCGCGCAGCCACCCTGGAACCTGGCCAGCCCCCGCCGGTCGCCGCGTGGCCAAGAGCCCATGGCCCTGGAGCAGACCCTGAGCGAGGCACAGCAGCCCCGCGCAGGGCCCGCATCCCGCCCAGTGTGCGCTTGTCCTTTCCCTCGAGGTCCCCAGCAGCGAGGCCTCGGTCACACCCCGCACGCCACGCCCGGCCTGGTCCGCACCACCGGCCTCCAGGCCCTCCCTCAGGGAGCTTGCCCACCTCACCCTGTGCCACAGGAGGGACAGACGTGGGGGGCAGGACCCTCTCGGAAGGGAACCCGGCCGGTGCTGTCGGCAGGGAAAGTGGGGGGACTTCGTCCCCGCCCCGGCACGCTGGCCCCCTCCTGCCAGCCACACCCTAGCTCAGCGGCATCCCATCAGAAGCGTTTCTGAGCTCTCACGGCCACGTGGCCACCCTGGGACATGCCGGCACACCGCCACATCGTAATTCTCTTCAAACGTTTGGCAGTTTAAAATGTTTTTATCTTTTGTCTGTATCGTCCACTAAAATGTCAGTACACTGAATTCAATCACTGGGACATTAAGTTCCCTTAAAGGCCTAAAAAGCAGTTAATGCTAATGCTAATACATTCCTTGTATAGTTTCAGTCAATTTGAGTTTGATTTTCCTGTAGCTCCCAGCACGAAGCCTCTGGTTGGCACGCCCTTCCTTCTCCTGGAGGATGTGGTACAGCTCTGTCTCAAGCGCGTATCACCGTGACCACGTCTTACTCGGTACACGGGACCTTTGGATAACAGGACCCGCCCTGCGCTCGCGGGCCCTCGTGGACAGAATAATGCAGCTCCTGCTCACGTTTATAACCCTCCAGGCTCTCACAGACCCTCGGATTCTGAAACACTGTCTATTGAACAGACACAGACGCTGTCCACGTATGCAGAGAAAAGCCACAGGGCAGGAGGTCTCTTAAGTGGTCTATCCGCAACGACCAGAGACCTCGAAGTTCTTTCCCAGACAGGGCGAGTCTGGGCGTCAGCGTCTCAGCACCTCTGCGCGAGCCCAGGCGGCACCCGTCGCCTTAACGCTCTTACCAAAGACGTGGCTGCGACTCACCTTCCCGAAGCTCTGAGGGCTGAGAATGTCACCGGGAAGTGGAGGCGAGTCCGAGGGTCCACACGGTGGCACTCACCTCTGCGATGCGGCTCCTCGGGGACGGGACCTGTGGGACCTGGGCTTCTGGTGGGACAGGCAGGCAGCTGTCAGAGCCAACGCCAGGCAACCTCCCTGGACGCCGGCAGGCAGAGGGCCCCCGCCACCAGCGCCCGCGCCCCAGGGGCCCAGAGCCAGCGCGCTCCCACAGGCCGGCTCCTCGGTTTTCGGCCTTCAAAGGAATCACAGGCATACCTCGTGTGATCTGAGCTTTATTTAGTATACAAGGTCCGTACAGCTCAGCACAACAAATTATGAAAGCTCTCTGTCAGGTGCTACCCTCAGAACATGAAATACAGAAATTGCCATGCGAGAGTAAGCCACTCTCATCCTGGCAGCTTCCTCCGTGAACAGACGAGCACTCTTCCAGGCCAAAAGGTTGTCACACACAGAGTGTCCGTGAGCGTGTTAACCAAGAAGCATGATCTGAGAACATTTCGATCTCTTCCTATCAAATCCAAGGTTTAAAAAGTAGAATATTTTTATGTCAATGCATTCCCATTTTTTAAAAGTCCGTAAGGTGACCAGAGTCTCTCAGTCACTGTGACCAGCATCCGTGGTCAGTCACCTAACGACTTCGGCAGGTCACGGCAAGGAGCCCCGACGCCGAGCTCGCATGTCCTGCGCCCATCCGCCGAGGACCCGGCGGACGCCAAGGTCTCTGCTCTGCAGAAACGCCCTGCGATCGTAGTTCCGCTCCTGCGTAAACCACACCGATCGGATGACTTGGGTAATTTTACCACCTCCTGGTCGGTCTAAGTTTTTAAAATAGAACAAGCACTTAAAGGAACCTATGAAGCAATCTAAGCTCAGGAATTTTCTTGAATTTTATATTTTCCTAAAAGTTTATAATTTTCTCAACCACACCTAATTTAAAAGCAATTTTAATTAGAAATTCAACCTTTACCAAATTTTATCAAGGAAGCAAATTAATTTTTGCCCAAACCACCCTCTCTTTTTACCCCGTATTTCCGAGGTGTTTGCTGAATCGAGTACTTACAGAGGATGGTAGGGCCGTGAGGGTCCCAGGAGCCCCACGGAGCTGGGGATGGTCCGCTCACCCGGGCGGGGGGCTGTCAGGGACCAGGTGAGTGGCGTGAGTGGAGGGTGGGGGCAGCTGCTGTGCTCAGAGGTCATCTGACTCTGAAGCCACACCAAGCGGTCCTCCACAAAGCCGGCTGTGATCGGAGGTTACTCCTAAGTGACAACGGCCACCGAGACTGCGTGGCAGGCAGCTCGGCCTCGGGCCACCGCTGGAGGGCCGGCACCCAGTCCCTCCTCCCTCCCCTCCCATGTGCCCCGGGGGTCACAGAGATGCTGACAAGCACTACAAGGGCTGGACGGGACTCGCTGAGCTTTGGTCACCGGGAAGAAGTGTCTACTCTACGTGGTCACAGTGTCTTGGAAGAGAGTATGGACAGGTTCTCTTCTTGCAAGATTTTTTTGGCACTTTATATTTTCACTGAAGACTGAAGCCTGAATATGTTGGCAAAAATGGCACCTAAACTACGAAAAAAGATTACTGTCTGCCATCAACATGGTGATGAGCATGAAAATTTAAGTACATGTCTCTTGGATGAGACTCCAAAGACCCAAATGTTTAGATTAATGCATGAAGGAATATTGAAAATAAGTTGAAATGTATCAGAGTACCAGAGGCTTTCGGAGTGAAACCTCGGGGTCTGGCACACTGTGCCTTACATGTGCTTGGTTCCCGTGGAGTAAGGCACTCGCTGGAGGCCGTCCACGCCGCCAGCCGCGGCGGGCGCGCACCGCCGGCTCCCTGGTCTCGGGACCGACCAGCGCGTCTCATTGCTGTATCGGCCTGAACGGCACCGGCCTCCAGCCTTGTGAAGGGACACAGGAAAGATCATTCAGGAGTCCCAGCTGCAAAACTTGATGAACCCAGCTGCTGTCGATTTTTATTTAAGTCTGGATAAAAGCCGAGTACTCTTGGGTCCAACATGAATGTAAGACTTGTTTCAGCATGCTGCTTAGTAAATAGTAACTGAATCTAAAGTCCTTCGAACACGGGACACCTGTGGCGATTTACGTCAACACAGCTGCAAGGAGGGACCCCGAAATCTCTTCCAACTGCCAGAACAGGGAAGAAAGTTACTCACGGTAGCCGCGGGATTCAACGAAACGCACAGGATGCTTCCGTCAGCAACTTGTACACGCCCCCCTCCTTCGCAATCAATCATCAGTGCAATTACCAAAGACTTGTTGAGCAGGAATGCGTAACCCTTCGCTGTTTACAAGTGAGCAGGACTTAGAGGCACTTGGTCACCTTCAGTAAGGAAAAGGGTCGCACGACCAGGGCCCTCACAGTGAGATTGGAGACCACCGTCAAACGTGGCATGAAAACGCTTTCTGCCAAAAATACTGTGTTAGTGAAGTAGTTAAGATACAGTATTTAAAAAATATTCAGATCTTGCAAGGTTCTAGGCTGTAAAAAATACAAAGGCTAAAAACAAAAAAATTACAAAATTCTGCAAACCTAGTAAATTTAAACAAGTAAGAAATAAAGAAGAATCCCCTTTCTTGCAGGATAGGTCAAACAGCATCGGCGGGTGTCAGAACAGTGACGGGGACAGCGGTGGTGCGGGGGGCCCCGGCCCCATCCGCACGCTGCTCCCTTAGAGGCTACGACACGTCCCTGTGTCCCGCCCTGAAAGACACGCACGTGCGAGCACGCACACACGCCTGATTCTGACAGACACTGCTGAATGCTACACACTGCATTCCAGAGCACAGCGAGAAGTTTCAGCTACATACCAAGACCTAACACGATGGTTTTTTGTAATATTAAAAGCATAATTGGAAAACATTATAAAATTTTTAGGTGAAACAGGACAATACAGAGTTTTTTAAAAAGTCACCAGTCTTCACTGGTGAAACACTAAGTAATTTGATTATGTAACCCTTCAACTCAATTCAACCACCGCTGTCTTAAATCAACTGAAGTGTTTCAAGCCAGCACAAGCCCTGGGGCCCCAGCACGCTGTGTGGCCGTCCAGGCTCCTGTGGGACCTGCTGTTCTCCCAATAAAGAAATTCCAGATCGCTCTCAGGAGGCGGAGAACATCCAGGCCAAAGAACATCGGTGGCAAAGATAGAGACAAGATGAAAAAGACCGAAGCTGGTAAAGATACTTTCGAAGATGGAGACATTTGTGTAAACATCTGTAGATCTTCCTCAGATCACAGTTTTAAGGTACCAGCCGTCTAATCACACGTGAAGCGTCATCTACTGAGTTTCGCCGCGATGGGGTTCATGTAACTAGGGGAGCACGGGGAGCGTCACTTGTTCCTGGAGAGCTTGTAAACATGGAACGTCTTGTTCTGGAACACTCTAGTGAAGAACGCCCGGTAGAGGGGCAGGTCTCTCCGTATCTCCTCGCAGAAGCGAGGGTGGTCTGCGGGCTTCAGATCCGGGTCGTTCTCTCCTGGGCCGTCCATCACCTGCAGCCAAAACAAAAGCCAGTAAAATCTGGTAAAAAGAATCGCATTTTTAAGAGACGGCAGAAGCAGGACGAGGCGCTGAGTTTAAGGGCGATGGGTTAGTGAGAGCTGAAATGACGTGACTTCAACAGCGATGGCTACGTGGACGCCATCTGGCCCGGCCCCCGTCAGAGGTGTAAGCCAAGGCTGAGGGGGAGTCAAACCCGGTGTCAAACCCGGAGCCGGCAGGTGATCTCCCCGTTCGTAGGATGTGCTACATGGTCCCTCTCACAAACTAAATACAGAGGAGAGTCACCACGACCAGCTCATTAGATGCCTAGTTAAAAAGGTTACACACACAGCATAGCTTAAATGCCCATCTTGGGTCTGCGCCTTCTCTGAATTTAAGACAGCTATGGACAGTTATTTGTCTTGGGCAAAATCTGAGCCTCCAATTCTTTTTCCCCATGCTTCTCTGTGGCATAACTGACAAAGCTGTACACACTTAGAGGACACAGCCCGGTGACCCGACAAAACACCACCCCCCTCAGGCTGATTCGCACATCCGTGTTGGCGAGAGGGACCGACCTCGGTTGGGAGGTGCACGTGCTCTGGGTGTACCCGAAGCAGCGTGACTGGACGTAGTAAGTGTCCTGTGCACTTGAAACTTGTGAAGAGATTGGATCTTAAGTGTCCTGAATCTGGAATTTTGTACAGTCAAGTTTTTTTCAGAGTTAGGCTGGGTTTCTTGCTTGGTTTTCTGCTCTGGAGTGTAAGCGTGGCCAGAGAAAGCCGCCTGTGTGGAAGTGTGCCAGTGGACAAGAGGGGACCCCAGTGACAGAGCAGGTAGAGCAGATTTAAAGGATTCAGGTTGCGTTTTTGATTTTAGCGGCAGAACCTCAAAGAGCAATTTTGTGCAGAGCCTCCTGCTGGAAGCCAGCTGAGACAGGGGTGCTGCTTGACATGAACTTGGGGACCGAGGCGGCCTCTCTCCTGCCCCTGGCTGCCAGTCCTGCGAGAGGCGGTGACCACACCCTCGACTCCCAGCATGCTCTGCGGAAGCCAGGTGCGGGCGCCAGCGCTTCCGGGAGGCGCGTGCTTACGTGCCCGTTGGCCACGTCCAGCAGGTCGCGCAGCCGGCAGCCGCGGGGGTGCCGTCGCTCGTAGCAGATGCTGTCCTCCAGGATGACGTAGTCGGCGCCCAAGGCCCGCAGGAGCGTGTGCACCTCCTCTGGGGGCCGCTTCGCGTAGATCTGGTACACCTGCAGGGCGACAGGGACCACTCGGCTGAGGACGGCCACCTCCCGCGGGCCAGAGGCGGCCGCGCCGTGCAGCCTGGGCGGCGGCGCGCGCCTCGCTGGGGACGCGCCGCCTGTAGACGGCTGCGTGGAAGAGGCGGTCTCTACCTTTAACAACGGGGCCTTCGAGCTAAGTGTGGACGGGGTGGCGGCTCAGCAGTGGGCACGCCTGCTCCTAGCGAACCCGGCTTGACAGTGGCAGCAGGCAAGGCCGTGCCGTGCGATGCTGGCGGCCGGCGCCCGTGCTTCCCGCCCTCTTGCGTGCCCTGCCCGGCCAGGAGGCTGGACACCGCTGCCCCTCACCCTCCCGGGAGGAGGGGCGACCAGCCTTCCACTCGTCACAGCGTCGCCTGCGCCAAGCAGACGAGCAGACGGTGGCGCGGCGGGCCGCTGACTGCTAACGACGCGTTTTTGACGTGGAGACGGGTTCTGAGCCTGATTCAGTGTCTGCTGCTGCCGCGAGGGCGGCGAGGTCACCCTGTGGACAGCACCGCGCGGGGGCGCGGGGCGCCAGAGCCAGCGGAACTCGAAGGCGGGGCGCCCTTGAGCTGACCTGGGCTCCAGGACACACTTGGGTGACTGGAAAACTCCTGGTTTAGCAGGAATCTAAGCTCAGACAATTCTCATAGGAAATGGATTTAGTAAAAAGCATTTGTTTTAAGGTTAAATCTCACCTCTAATACGGCTTTTTCAACAAATGGTCAGCTATCAAGATTTAAAAGCAGCTGATACAAAGCATTAAAAAGTTTAAAATGATTGGTGAGGCCTGGGGGGACGATGGGCTGCGACTCGGGGCGCCCGGCCAGCGGCTGATGCTACCCAGCCGCCTCCGCAGACGCGCGGGTCCCGCCCGGCACGCCGCCCCGGGGCCAGTGGCCGGCTGTGCAGGCGGCGCGCGCCCCGCCCACGCCCCGCCGCACCGCCTGTGCCAGCGCAGGCCGGGGCGCGACCTCCGTGCGTGCACACGTGGGCGCCGCTAGTGCCTGGGCTGGGGGAGGGGGGGCGCTGTCCACTGTGCTCCCTGTCCGCCTTCAGCGGTGACCTTTGATGCTGCGTTACCTGTCCGCTCGCGCTCGGAGCGCCGGAAGTGCGCCCCGCCGGCCTGCCCCTCGCGCCTCGCCGCCTGGCTCAGAAGCTGAGGCCTCTGCCCTGGGCTCTCTGACTGGGAGAGGACGGCCTCGGCAGCACTAGAATCGGGGCCAAGTCCGTGTCTGGCAGCCGGCCCCCCGCAGAGCCCGTGCCCTGGCTCACCGCTCGAGTCCGCTCCCGCAGGCCGCTGTCCTCATAGTGCGGGTGGTTGGTGAGGGCCCGCCCGGTGCACAGCTTGACCCCGGCCAGCAGCTGCATGCTCCCGGCGAACACGGCCTTCCCGGGGGTGTGGGAGCTGGAAGAGTTCGGAGTCCCGGGTAAGCCCCTCAGCCCCACAGCCACGAGGACGTGGCGTGGGGGGGGGGGGGTCTGGTGTCGGGACGGCCCTGCGGGAAAGGAGTGCCCTGCACAAGCCCGCTGTGGGCCTTTGGCGGCGGCTGGGAGGCGCCTGACTGCCCTCCACGGCCGTCCTGGGGGTGGCCTCCAAGCCTGTCTCCTGGCTGAAGCCTACACCCGCCTGGCTTTCGTCCCAGAGGCCCACGGACAGAGTGCAAGATGCCACTGTGGCTTTTCGTAAACCTGACGCAGGGGCTGCCTGGAGCGAAACAAATTACGAAGCCAGAGCCCACAGCCGATCGTGGGTCAAGTCCAAGGGTTTTTGTTAAAACAAGCTAAAGAGATCACAGAAATAACTCCCGATTATTTTTCAGAAAAAGGGAATCAGTAAAAACAAAAGAACACGAAAAACTCTGAAATAGCCAGTGTTACTCAAGATGGGATGGCACCACATCCCTGATGGGCAAGCACGTACTCTGTGTATCCTGCCCCTTGAGTGCCCGTCCCCGAGGACCACGGGCGCCTGCCGCTGAGTCACAACCTCCCCTCCAGGTGCCACCAGGCTGAGCTGCGGGGCCTCCCACGGGGGCTGACTGCCGTGGGGCACTTTTCTTCCCCGCCCTGGGCGAGAGTTCTAGAGGCTGGTTTAACGGCCTTCCATTTCATGGAACCTGGGAGCCACCTGCACATCGGCGAGGTGTCACCGACTGAAGAGCATCACCGCTCCCCGTGCAGGCCCGCTGGGGACACCGCGGGAGGCTACGAGGAGGAGCCACACCTGCCCCGGGGAGGCGGCCGGCCGGACGAGCTCCGAGGGCCGTGGACCACTAGCGCAGCGCGCGGCTCCCGAGGGCTCGTGTGAAGCGCGCTCGCGTGCTAAGGGCCCTCAGAAGCCACGCGGTCCCCTGTCCCACGAGGATGGTCCGCGCACACCAGCTTAGCGCTCAGGCTGCAGCATGAAGGCCACCCAGCAAGGCCCAGGGTGTCCGCGAGCAAGGCCCCACAGCACGAGTTGCGACACTGCAAGTAACTTACTTTGAAAAGTCAAGATTTTCTTTCCATTCACTTAGATGCCCATCGGCTTCCTGAAGGGACGGAAAAAGTGGACAGAATCACGCAAGCACACGAGGCCTGCTGGCACTTGAGTGAGCCCAACGCGTGGACTGCCCGGCTGTGCTTGGGGGCTCACTGCTGACAAGCGGCTCCGGGGACCCAGGCGAGGCGCTGGCTCCGCCCCTGCGCCGGCCCCGCTGGAGGGGTTGGGGAGGGGGGTTTAGGTGAGAACTCGTGAGGGGATGTCCTCAGGGAGCGCGCTACAGAAATTCTGTCTAGTTCAATGAACTGGAGGATCCGTGCCACCCTCAGGGCGCCAGAACCGCCAAGGCGGCCGACGGACGACGCTGCCCAGAGGAAACGTCGCTGCCCCTCGTGTCTGCGCCTTCGGTGCGCTCGCGGCCGGAGCAGCCGCTCCCCCGCGCCCAGAGCCCCGCGCAGCAGTGCCCACGGCGCTGTCCGAGCTCGCAGGAGCGCAGAAGAGGAGCCCGGTCCCGCGTCTGGCAGAGCGGGCGACCCCGCCTGGCCCGCGGCCTCACTGCCCGGGGCGTGCCCAGCCGGCGACGGGTGCGGCATCTGAGCGGGCCTCTGTGCCGGGCTGCAGGGCGGCTGGCGTCACCGTGTGAGCGGGCACCAGGTCAGCCGGGGAGATGCGCAGATGCCTGCCGGCCCTTGCGGTCTGTCCTCGGCAGTGCTGAGGGCCTCTGGGGTGCTGTACCGGCTAGCGTGGCATGCCGCCCTGTCTTCAAGCAGCCCACCAGCGAGCAGAGCCACACTCAGCTCCCGCGACAGGCGAATGCGTCCGCCAGCCGCCTGATGCTTTCGGTGGGCCCGCAGGGGCGCTGACAGGAAGCGTGCGGGACACGCGCCCTCGCCCCGAGGGCGACGTCCCCAGGCGGCACCGGCCACCAGCAGGCGGAGCAGGGTGATGTGTCGCGTGACTGCTGAGGGCGTGGAGGCAACACAGACGAGGCTCGTTCGGCGTGACGTGTCTGAGCGGAGTCCGGGTGTGGAGGAAGTGTGTCCGTCTCAGACGCGAGCACGGCGGCTCCGGGACCGGCGGCCCCTCGGGGTCGCGTGGGGGACCAGCCCCAGACGGGCCCTCACTGAGCACCCGGCGCCCACGGGGCGAGCCAGAATAACTCTCCTGTGAACACGCCTGACGCCCCGCACAGGACGGATGCTGTCCGTTCGCTCTGCTCGTGTGACTTGGTGTTACAGGCTGGCCCCACGGCAACTGGGACATTTCACTGCTACTTTACCCGGCGAGCGAATGCAAACTTAAAACAAGTGAAATGGGACAAGATGAACCAGTCTTCCCAACTTCCAAAACTTAGCTCCCTGGGGCTGGCGCCTTGCCTCCCAGGCGCCCTTATTCCTGGCTGCTCTGCCCGACACCCCCCACCCCCGCCCCCAGCGCCAACCCTAGGCCCCATGTGGCCCTGTTTCCTCTCCAAGATGGAAGACCTGTCACAAACCAGGAGGAACTGCTTGCGGAAAGAAGGCGGGTCACAAAGCAGCTACAGTGGACTGTGAGAACTTCAGTTCTCCTGAGGAAGTCGGGGGACGGCAGGCACCTCCAGTCCGCAAGAGGTGAGCGCGTTCGCAAGCCCAGGGCGGGGACCCACGGAATCGCCCCGACGCTCAGCCATCTGTGGCCACACACACTCCAGGCCACCGGAGACCCCCGTGGCGGGGGAAAGCCCCCCTTGCTACCGGAGAGGGTGACCACGAGCAGGCCGAGGGCCCGGCAGAGGCACCCAACCAGCTTCTGAAGGAGCGAGGCCTGAAGAACGCAGGTCACGTCTGCTCTTTAAAGTGTGGTCACAGACCCGGTAAAACCTCAGCCTCGACATTTCAAGTCCTGGTCCTCGGACACGGCCCTTTTAGACTTACAGGCATTTAAGGTCTGATCTTAAACTGTCATATTTAAAACATAGAGTGATTCTTTCTGTGTTGATTAAATGCAAAGGAACCTTGCTTCGTCTTCTCATCCCCACTTAGAAAACAGGGCGCACGCAGCCTCCGCCGCCGGAGACTATTCCTAGTGAAAATCTCCTCCAGCCAAGTAGTTCAAATGTCACACCTTGAAATATTCAAATCTACGGGTCTATCTTAATGGCACAGTGCCAAAGAAAAATTTCAGGAATCCAAAATGAAACACTTTAAGGACACAAAGGAACAAAATGCGAATCAGCAAACGCCGTGACAGCTGCATCACGGGAGTAAACGTGCTCCCCGATCGCACGCAAAACCTACGACAGTGCCCCTGGGCAGCTTTGCTGAAAGCGGCCCCAGAAAGTAAAAAACAGAAACACCCGGTTTTCACTCTTTGTACCCAGGAGCAGTACCAGCACAAGTGGGTCAATACGAAACATGCCTTTGAATCTGCTGGAGAACAGGCCGGCGGCCCCTCGGGGTCACGTGGGGGACCAGCCCCAGATGGACACACCGGCTGGGCTGTGGGGACCACACGTGAGCTGACTGGCCTCCTGGTTCTCAGCCGGAAGACTCTGGGGCCTGATTGCAACAAAGTGTCCTTGCAGATTAATGAGAAGCTTAACCCCGAAGAGTTCTTGGCTTTGTCCCTAAATTTAAATCTTTATTTCTCTAAGGAACTAAAGACGAAAGCATAAACAACATTCCCGTTATTAAAATTAGAACCCTAAGCATTTTTTTCCACTAAAACCCATTCGAGCCCCTAAAAATCCGAGACCACGGAGAAGGGATGACGGCGGCGGTGCGGAGACGAGGCGCCACCGTCGCGAAGGGGCCTGGGTGGCCACCGCCCCGCCAGCCCCGACCTCAGGCCGGAGCCGCCCGCGCGCTGCGAGCGTGCTCGCCCAGGTCCAACCCCCTCGGCGCGGCCCCCTCCCGCTAATGGGACAGCAGACTGCAGACACCGCCCCGGATGGAGGGCCGGCAGCGCCAGGCCGCGCCGCGCCCCGGGGACGGCGGCTCAGCTCTGATTCCTCAGAGCCAGAACCGCTGCTGGCCCGCTCCCCTGCGAGGACCAGCGCGACCTCGAAGGCGTGTCCGGTCTGGCTCTGCGGTCAGCGACGCTGCGACCGATCTCCAGAGGACGGCAGGGAGGGTTGTGATGCCGACCCCGGCAGATGGGGGCCCCCTGCCTTCGGGGTCCTGCGTGCCCACGGTGCGCTTTCGGCCACAGGGACCCCCGGCCTCCAGGCTGCAGGCAACGCCACAGGAATGAGCGTTCCTTCATAGGAACCGCCTTTTCCCGTGAGCGAACCCGGCGATCGCCACAATTTAGTTAAATACGTGAATAGAGACGACGCGCCGCCCAGCACGGCGGGCTGGAAGGGCACGGAAAGCAACGTCACTGCCCCTGACGGCCAGCCCGGCTGGGGGCCATGGCCACAGGCACGCTCCACCCTGCGACGCCCACGGCCCGCACTCCCGAGGCCTGCGCTGCACCTGCCGCACCGGCTGTAAACGGCTCAGGTGCTGGCGGCGGCAGCAGCGCGCTCGGAGCGTCGCACAGGTGGGCGGCATCCGCGCGGCGGTCGCACTGCCGCTCGGGGTTCCAGAGCGAGGAGCCGGCGTCACGGGCGGGCAGGTGTTCTTCTCGTGGAAGGCAGGTCTCCTCTGCGAGTTCCACTCTCATGCCAAACGCTCAGGCAAAGCAACAAAGTGCAGGCGACAATAAGCCGCCTGGGACGGCCCAGGGGAAAAGCTCGTCGTGCTTTCAGCATTCTCTAGGCCTGGGCGTGGGCCGCGCGGCCCGTTCCCATGATGGCACCGGCCGGCCGCGACCCTAACAAACCGTGTTCGCGGGCCACGTTGCCGGCCAGGGAGAACGCCTTCGCACACACCTGAGAGGCACTGACCTGACGGCAGGGTGGGCGATGAAGGCGGCAGGGGGCACAGCTCCTTGGCTCGCGGCCAGGCCCCGGGGTCTGACGCGCCTGACGCCCCCCCCCTTGTGGGCGTTGCCCCCCTCGTGAGGTTGCCGTTGGAGAGGCCTTCTTGAATGGAAAGAAACTATTTCCAAACATAGAGTTTTAAAGAAGAACTTGAGAATGAATGTATCTTCACAATTAGATTTGGCAAAAAGCAAAGAAGAAAAAAAAAAACCCAAAGGAGGTATATAGTGACTCCTAAAAGGCACTTAAGTTTCAAAGGTTAAAAAAAATCCTCTTACTTAATCCAGCTCATCAGCTCCACTGTGTCTGGGTCATAGAATTCTCTCAACTCCGAAAGCTCATCCATCATTTCTGGCCAGAACTGAAATTAAAAACAAAACAAAACAAAACAAAATCCACCCACACCCACAGCTGGCCCTGAGATTGAAACGAGCAAGGAGAAAGCACGTGTCCCTGGCCGAAGACATGGTGGCTGCAGCGCTGCCGCCGGCCCCCGGCGCGACTCGGCGGTCTCCGGGCCCGATCTGAGCGCGGCTGGCGGGGCTAGGGGTGCCGTCAGCGTCTGAAGACGAGCTTTTACTTACTCTCATAAAAACGCCCTCGCCTGTGCTGTTAATGTCTAGTGAGGCGTCCGCGTGGAGGTGACGGGCGATCGGGCGCCCCCGCGGGAGACAGAGCCGCAGAGCGTCCCCTCCTGCCTCCTAGTGCGGAGCCCTCGGCTCAGAGGACCTGACCTGACCAGCCGCAGCGCGGCAGAGGGACCGCCTGGCCCCGACTCCGCCCGGCCCCTCCCCCGAGCCACGTGCTGCTGGCATTTTCTGCCCTAGCGAGCGGGGTGGGTGCTGATGGGTGCTGACGCGGTCCCAGGCATGGCGGGCAGGAGGGCTGGGAGCAGGGCCTCTGGGAACGTCTGGCGCGTGTGGACGTCACATTCACGCCACTGGGGCAGGCCACGGACCTGCTGCCCAGGGCCGTGTGGGCACGAGGGGAGAGGCGGTCTGAGCCCCCGCACCTCGAGCCCAGCGTGCCTGTCTGCCCAACTCCGCGATCAAGGGAACGCTGTTTTGTCAAATGACAAGTGGGTGAAAAATCCAGGGTGTGTCCATACGTCCTCTGGAGAGCCCCAGGACGCATTCTGTCCACTGGAGCAGGAGGCCGGCCGCACGGCCGCTGCGCCTCGCAGTCGGCGAGCGCGCGGGACCCTCACCGCAGGCTGCCTGGCCCGCGCGCTTCGGCCCTCACTGTCCCGTCTCGGTGCCTCGTCCTTGGCCATTTTCCCTAACTCGCACCTGATCTCCTGGGAGGAGGATGGCAGAGCGGGTGTGATCGCTCAGCCCAGGTTCCAGAGACGTGACACGACTGGCCGAATGGCCCATTATTCCTGTTGATTTTGATAACCAATACAAACCAACTTTATAATGTGTTCTAACTCTTTTGGTATTAAACTCACGAAATCCGTGAATTCCGTGGGTATGAGGCACTGCTCTCGTTTGAAAGTTGCTGTTGTCGATTCTGAAGCTATTACAGTCTAGTAAGTTCTGCAGTGAACGCCTTAGGATAACGTGGGACGTGATGACCGAGCCAAGTGTTTCTAAACGACTGGCCACAGGTGCACGAGACTTCAGCGACCTCGCAAGCTGACCATCGTGAGGGAAATGCCACCGCCAGCTCTTGACTGCGGCGTCGAGACTGGCAAGAGCTTTTGCCTCCTAAGCAGGACGACCCCGAAGGGGCGCGGGAAACAGCTCCCCTGCAGCGCGCACCGGGCGCACGCGGACTCACCCCGTTCCCTGGCGGGGTGACCTCCAGCGCACGTCGTGCCCTCGCGCCCTGCGAGTTTACCTGACACGAGCCTCAGAGGCCGCGCCATCTAGACTGCGTCGCACGGGGCTCTCTCCGCTCGTCCTGTGCTGAGGACGCCAGGCTGGTGGCCTCTGGAAGTTTCTCCAGACACTAGCTCTGCCGCTCAGGGAATGTCGCCGCTACCCTGCTGCTGCTCCCGTGGTGGTTCTCACGGGGGCTCCCCCCCCCGCCCAGGGGACACTGTGCGATGCCTGGAGACATCTGGGATGGTCACAGCTGGGGGAGGTGCACTGGGCAGGTGCAGAGGGGGAGCCCTACGACAAGGAACCGTCTGGCCCACACAGTGGCACTGTCGCTCTGGGGCCTGCCCAGGCGTGAGCTTCCGGTCCCCGCTCCGGGCTGCACGGGACCCAGGTACTTCCTACGGCTCCCAGGGCACTGCACGTTGACAGCCACTGCTCCTGAGGGCAGTTTCTCTCTTCAACCATGTCCTTCCTCAGCTTTATCAAAGATGAGATTTAAGACCCCAAATAGCTTTAAAAAAAATCAGTAAAATTTCGAATAAGCAGCTGAGACGTGAAAGCGCTCAGCCCCCTCGCAGGGTCAGCGGGAGGCCTGCCGGCGTGACACTCCGAGGTGGGGCAGGGGCAGCGAGCTGCGACCCTCCTGCCAGCGGGCGGAGGGAAGGTCACCCGCTCACTGTGGCACCTGCACTCTGTGTGATCCTGGTGTTGCTTCTCGGATGTTAGAAGCTCCGTTTATTTACATTACGGTAGTAAAATGCCCAGGGGCAGCGTGGCGGGAATAACACGCCTCTGGTTCCCCTGGTGTCTGGCAGCTGACGCGGCCCTCTGCCTGCAACAGGAACGTCCTGATCGACAGGAACGTGACAGACGGAATATTTCGAAATACTGACAATAGAATCATCTAACATACTGATAATCAAACATTCTTTTTGGCCTAGACCTTTTGCTTCAAATAAAGTCTTACATGAAAATATAAGCAAATGAACCCAAGGCTGGCTGCTGTGGCCGCCCCTCAGACGCCCTCCCACAACGGGGCTACGCATGGCAGAGTTTGAAACCCACTGTTTCGACTTTAAACAGAATTTGGAGAAAAACATCTAAACTTAACACCACACGTAAGATTTCTTAAAAAAGAGACCCTGAGAGCTCACCAGGATACAGCAGCCTCAGCTACCTGCCCGGGTGGCAAGTCCAGACTCTGCGTAGCTAAGACGTGACAAGAGTCAAAGCAGCCGGGGCGACTGACGACCTGCATCTCGGAACTGAGCACAGCAGTGCCACTCCGGAGACGGGTCAGGCGACGTGTGGGGAACGTCACGGCTCCCTACCAAGACCGGACGACAGCGCGGCTCGTCTCCGCTGCACCTGCCCACGCGCGCCCAGCCCTACGAAGGTGGCGGTGAGCGCCTGGCGGGACGCGGAGGGACGTGCGCTCGCTCTCGCTTTGCTCGGCGCCTTTACTTCGTGAATGCTGTCTGCGAAGCAGATCAGTCCTGCAGTTGAAGCCGAACGCCAGCAGCGCACAGAGCGCACCGCGGCGGAGCGGCCCTGCTGCGACGGGCCGGAGACGGGGACGAGGAAGGCCTCTTACCTTGCAGCACAGGTAGAGCAGCGTCAGCACGGGCACGGAGTACCGCAGCGCCCACATCTGTGAGGGAAGACGTCACGTAGGGCACAAGGGTTTCCAACACTTCTGCCTTAGCTTTGCTTTGTAAAAATGTGACTTTTTTTAAACATCAGAAATCTAATTTAATGGAGCATGAGCCTCCAATATATCAAGCAACCGAGTCAGTGTAAGGGACATGAACGAGACATCTGTACACCCCACCATACTGCCGAGTGAGTGTACAGGGCAGGACACGCAACATGCCATCGCCACACACTCAGTAATTATTTTTAGGATGACACAGCACAATTACAATAGTGGATAATGGGATTATTGGTGACTTTTAATTTTTCTTTCTGTGCTTTTCAGTATTTCCAAATTCTGTAAAATGAGAACATCTAACTTATTGTCTGGGGGGAAAATGATTTAAAAAATAAAAAAATTAAAATTAAAAAGCAATTCCTTATAAAATCATAATTTTATGTATCAATTAACTATTTTTAGCTTCAAATTTCAGTATCCATTTTATCAGACAGCTAAAAAAACAGAACTGGTCTGAAAGAAATACTAAGAGCCATAAAAACAAAGTGGAAAACGGGGAGGCACTGACCGTCTTTGGGTTGTAAAGATGGATCAGCTTCAGAAGCAACTCCCACAGTTCAGGGCTGCACAAGCCGAAAGAGGCAAACACGCACATGTGTGATGTCCACAGGTACTTCATTCTGCGGGGCGGAGCACAGGTCAGCGAGGGCCGGCTGCGCGCACACCTGGGGCCCAAGTCCGCTGTGAAGGCTGCTGTTCTGTCCGGGATGGTCACATCTCACGGAAACCACACACAAACATCTGCCAAAGGGTTCTCTCTCGCTTTCACTGTCTTTTGAGAAGTGTCGTAAGTAAAAAATAGAGGAATGTTGGTAATTAGGAAAAACTACTTCTAAGTGAGATTTTGTCCTGGGAGAGGTCACCGTTTTATGGTGACCATAGTCGTTAATGACGATGACTGTAGTTCCCAGATTGTGCTGCTAACTTATGTCAGGCAAAGAGTGGTTAAATAAAAAAAGTCAGTCAGACAGACAGATTCACACAAAAATACCTCATTGTGCTCAATGCCAAGAACCCGAACAGAACGGTGTGCATCAGGTTGTAGGCTGTTTCTGGCTTCAGGCTGAGTGTGCGCCTCGCCACGCCACCCACGGGCCGGCCTGCGGGGTCACTGAAGAGAACAGCACGCACGCGAGGTTACGGCTGGACACACGACTTTACTTTAGTGAGGGCTTTTTAAGAGAAGATACGAAAAAATGCTTTCGTATATTTAGAAATGTATTACTTCCCTAAGATAAAATGAACCACCACGGATCATTTTATGAGGCTAAGTGTCATAACATAAATGCATTAATAATCAGGATAACTAAAATTTAACAAATTTCATTTTAAGTAAAAATTTAGAGTGACTTCAATCCTTTGAATTATGAGAATATAAAAAAAAAACCTAGGCAACCACCAGAACTATGAGATCTTGAAAGGTGTTTTGTAGGTTATCGGTATTTTTCGAGTGTTCACAGATAAGGACAAGTGGAAGTGTGCCCACAGGCGGGAACTCGGATCCCCCGCGAGCGACGACCGCACTGTGACCGACGGCCACGGCACCGCTGGCTCTCCCGGTCTGCAGACGGGGCGACGGGGCGCACGGCTCCCGGGCGTGCGGCTGGGACAGAGGCCCCCCCCCCGCGGGCGGTGTCCCCGCCACGTCCGCCGGCCCCGAGTGACCGCACGCCCGGCTGCCGAGCGCGGGCCCGCGAGCTGCGCGACGCGACCGCGCTGCCTCTGCCGCCTCGCCGAGCGGCGAGCGAGCGGACCTGAGGTTGCGGAAGGCGCCGGCCAGCGCCGCGGCCGCCGTGCCGCACAGGACGAGCACGTAGGCGTAGAAGAGCAGCGTGTCCGCCAGCCTCCCCAGCGTGTCCAGCGGCAGGAGGCCGAACGCCTCTTCACACAGGTACAGGTTCGCATCGAAATCCCTAGGGAACAAATGGAAAGGAAAGTATTAAATTTGAAACGAGATAAGTAAACCACAGCTTTTTCCTCAAAACGAGCCTGAAATAGTTGAAGGCACAATGGTAACTTAAGTTTTAAAGTCTCTGCTGATTTAAAATAAAAAAGCAAACAGATTTTATTTAAGAAAAAATGAAAAACGCAGGTTTTAAATTCAGTCATACCTTGTTGCTCCAAACCCAAACTTTGCCTTCAGAAATTTGAATATGTGCTCGTCGGACTTCAGGTTAAGAATTTTCTGTTGGGAGGGAAGAAACAGAAGTTGCCAGCAGAGCCTCACGCATGGCTTCCCGACGACCCCCTGAACACGCAGACTCCGCGTGCAGTTTCGCAGGAGAGTGTGTGAATGTTCACACCGGGTGTAAGAACCGAGCAATCCTAAAGCCAGGACTTCCAAGCTGCCTCGTTCCTTTTTTTGAGCAGAACCATTTTTTCAAACAATCTCACCCTTAAGTTCTATATGTAAGGTGGACAAGAGACTAGTTTTGGTTTCGTGGGAGGGAGGTGGCTGAAGCCCACCGAGCACAATTTGTTAGCTCGGAAACCTCGGATCGGCCCGCAAGGCCCGTCTGGCTTGGCGGGCTCTGTCTGAGACTCGGCTGTCCACCCCGGTGAGCAGACAAAAGCCGGTGTTTGGCATCAGTGATTATGCTTCTAATTCACATAATTTTACTTTTGACTTATGGCTTACAAAAATTTCTATAACAATCAGGGAAGAAATTGTATCAGAAGAAAAATGAAGCTAGAAGAGAAAAAAAGAGCCCAGAACTGAGGTTAGCACAGAAACGGTTCGGCAGAGGCGAGCTGCGTTCCAGCAGGGGCACGAGCATCTGGTCACACACGGCCACAGGGCCAAGACACAGCAGCTGCTCAGGAGACCCTGACCGTCCTGGGGAGGACACCTGACAGGTTTTCCCGTGGACATAGTAACAGCAGCAAAGGGCCTCGACCGTTTCTCCCAATTCCTCCCACTGCAGGTCACTGGCAGAACGGCAAGGGCAGCTCAGCTGCTAGTCTTTGCGGGGTCAAGACACTGGTCTGGGCGCACAGCGCCCCCTGCTGGCTCGCACAGGGCGCACACCCGGGCGTGCAGAGCCTCGGGGTGGGTGGACGCCCGGTCTTCCCGGTCTTGTGGAAATGCTGAGTGTCCGCTCAGATGAGGCCGTGACAGGCACTGAGCTGTGTGGCACCTCAGAGCCTAGTACAAAGGCCCAGAGAGGAGCGTCTAATGTGGCTGGCTGAGCAAAGTCTCTTTCTCCGTGACAGTCAACACACAGGAAGAGGGGCTGGCACTGTCATGCAGAAGGGGTCTGCCGGGCACACGCGGACGCGCCTTGCCCCTGGTGGCCTCACAGAAGGACACGGCCATTTCGTGAGTGATGTGCTTCCGACAGTGAGGGCGTTTGTTGTCGACTCGACCTGATAAAAATCAGGTCAGCTGATTTTTCCGGACCACCGTACAGAAAATAATCTCTAAAAAGTAAGATTTTTTAAATTTAGAGGAATACTTGTTTAATGCTTTTAAACTTGAGCTTCTAAAAAGTTTAAAACTCACTGAAAAGGTGAGTCCAAGGTAGAGCATGTTAAAGAGTGAAGAGAGATCAGTGACTAAAATCAAGAAAATGATCCCGTTACTGAAACAAAGTTAAGACGGACACTGTTTAAAATAAAACTGGTAACTTTAGTAACAATAAGTTAATGTCATTTTCTTAACTTACCTTAATAATGTTGTTGAGAAAAAGTGTCAAACAGAAAACCACAAATACATGTAACAATAGCTTCCCGAGCCTGTTAAGGAAGTTTCCAGTTTTCAGGTTTTTCTAGAAATTAAAAGAGTTCAGTTTTAACTCTTAAATTTTAACATAACTTCACAAACATTCAAGGTATAATTACTTAAGGATGTAAAACATTGGATCGTGCAACATATAGGGAAAATGCGAAATACAACCTGCTAATTTTCATGAGGTTACACTGTTTTAACATCTGAAATTTTCTATAAGTAAATGGCCCTTTAATAAGAATCTCCATAAAACGTGTCCTGTGTCCTAGCCCCCTTTTTAAGACTTTGGAACCAGAGTCTGGAGTCTGTGCTTAGGTGTTCAGCACACGCTGACCGGACAAACCTTCCCTCGTTTGCCCATGAAGTCACATATCACCATCACGTAGCTACACCGGGTAAGGAGAAGACCTGTCAGGACCAAACGGGCCACTGTGTTCCGCAACACGTACTTGCTTTCTCATAACCCTCAGGTAACTTTACGGATTACCGAATGTTATATCTAAAGATTTCAAATGAATGACATTCATTTATAATTAAGGTTAAAAGTACGAATGAGAACAAATGTTTTTGATAATCAACTAAAAGCCTGTTTCTAGAAATCTTCGTGACAGTCCATAGCAGCTCTCACTCAAAATACAGTAAGAAAAAGGATTTATTCTTGCCAAAGCAGAAAACGAAATGGCTTCTCGATATGAGTGTTTATGAGAAATGTTTCTCATATGCTTTTGAGAAAGAAGACAGGCTTTGTGACAGTACTAAAGAAAAACAGCTGACCCTTAAATCTTACATAAATTTTAGAAATTTTAAGTATTTAATAAAGCCAAAAGATCAGGTCAGTGCTTTTAAACATGACACCCTAGAAATGCCCTATTATTGCTGAAGGTATTTGTCTGGACTTTCGAGATCCTCAAAGGCGTCAATTTAATGCCTTAAAAAATCAGTGGTCCATGGCCACGCCACCCGGAACACGCCTGATCCCGTCTGAGATTGGAAGCTAAGCAGGGTCGGGCCTGGTTAGCACCTGGATGGGAGACCGCCTAGGAAGGCCAGGTGCTGCAGGCGTAAAAATAAAAATAAGGGGATGTAAGCTGACAAGGTCCTTGTGATCTGTGAGGTCGACCAAGGGTTGCCTCGCAAAAAAAAAAAAAAAAAATCCGTGGCGTGGCGTGTGGGGCAGGAGCTGCTACGCGGACGGGGACGAGGTGCCCGCGGCCGGGGGGCTGTGACGAGCACGTCCCCACAGGCAGCGCTGCTTATCCTTGAGCTCGTGCACGGAAGAAGTTTAAAAATTTCCTCTTTAATTTGAAATTTAAATCAATGGCATTTCATTAAGCATCTCTGGCTAATCCCTGAATTGAATCAAGATTCTAATTCTCTGAGAAATACTAAGTTTCACATCAAAGGGATGGCAGAAATGCTACCCCATGCCCTCCGACGAGAAGCACATACCGCCCTCGGTGCGCCACAAGCCACACGGTTGACCCTGGCTGGGGACACACACAGTCCTACCTGCAATTTTCTTGCAATTAACACCGAAAGGTTGAAACTGATCAGCAGTGACCCGAGAATCATGGAGTTAAAAAACTGCAGCGCGCAGACCAGGAGCAGGCCGGCCACCTGGATCCCATACAGCCAGGTCGCCTGCAACAGCCAGAGAGCAGACGGCGAAGCTCAGGTTACGAACACGCAGAAAACGCCCTCGGCCAAGACGCAGTCTAGAAGAGGAAACTAAAGCATGTACTACAGTCGACTTACCAAAACACTTAAGATTTTGTAACATCGGTTAAAGAGGAAAGGAGCAGAGATAGCAGGAAGCAAACGGGGGCATAGATACGTTCCGGAAAGAGGCCGGGCTCGCAGTCTTCGGCTTCCCTCTGAACGGTGACAGTTCCTGTCCGGCCAGCAGCATTTCATGGGCTCCGGTCACCACCTGTGCCCGCGCCGTGGGGCCGCATCGTGCATCGCTGCTCTTGAGCTGCGTGCGTGTCGATGCCCCGCCAGACAGAGCGCAGGGCCGCCTACCAGCCAGGCCCAGGCCCCCGGCGGGCACTTGGGCGGCACCGAGGACGCTGCTTCCGGCGTGAAGTCCACCTCCTGAAGGCACACGCTTCCTGACTTTTAGTTACTGAACGGAGTTGTGCAAGAATCACCACGGTCTGATTTTAAGATAGTCTCGTGCCCCCAAAGAACTCCCGCGCCCAGCAGCCCCCACTGCTCCTGCTCTCCCCGCTGCCCCAGGTCCCGCCAGACGCCAAGCGGCTCTCGTCTCTAGGCGGCCACATCCAGACACGCCGCTCGAAGGCGGCCGCGCCGCGTGGTCTCCGCTGCGTCCCGTTGCTGCCGGGTGGCAGTCCGTCGTGTGCGTGGCCGCGTTCGGCTCGCCGCCCGCCCTGGCTGCAGCGAACCACGCGCTGGAGCGTTTGGCACAAACGTCTGCTTCTCCCGGGCGTGCAGCGGGCAGGCGCAGCGCTGGCGCCCGCGGTGGCCCCTCGCTGACGTCGCAGCGAGCGCTAAGCTGCCCTGAAGGGGCTGCAGCACCGCAGGACCCCCAGCTGCGACCGGGAGAGCATGGCCCCGCTTGCTCACACCCTCGCCGGCGCTGGGCCGCCTGCCTCGCTTCTTCCTTTCTCTTTCTAAATGCCGGCCACCCAGGTGCACGCAAGGTGACGTCCCGCTGTGGTCTGGTCGTGACTCCCAGTGACCGGGGGTGCCGAGCATCTCTCCACGCGCCCATCGGCTCCGGGCCTTCCGTGGAGGCGTCCGCCCGGCCTCGCCCGCCCTGCGCGCCCCGGCAGCCCCCGCCCGGCAGGCGACTCGCGGAGTCCCCCTCCTGCGTGCGACCTCTCTCTTCACTTCTTGATGGCATTTTTTCACAGAGGAAAGTTTTTAATCCTGAGAAAGTCCGATTCCTCTACTTTGCGCTTCGGCGTCCCAGCGCAGAAGGCCCGGGCTCCACCGAGGTCACGGAGCGTCGCCCTCTCCTCTCTCGACGAGGTTTTCGGCCTCGGCGCACGGCCAGGTGTGCGGCCTGCTTTGCGGCCGCTGCTGCGCCCGGCAAGAGGATGGCGCCCCACTGAGGAAGGCGCCCCACTGCTCTCTGGCGTGGAGGCAGCCACTTATTCCTCACCATTTGTTGAAAAGATTATTTTCTCAACCATTATCTTCGCGCCCCGTTGAAAGTCCATCGACTACTGGTCTCCAGTCTCAGTTCTGTCCCATCGACGCCTGTCCTGCCGGCATCGCGCTCCTTGACCGCTGTGGCCGGGAAGGAAGCCCTGAAGTGGACGAGTGTCAGTCCCCCAGCGCTGTTCTCCTTTTGCATGCTCGTTCTGGCTATTCTGGGTCCCCTGAGTTTCCGTAAGGATTTGATGATCACCGCATCAGTTTCTGCACAACACGCACCTGGGATTCCGAGAGGAGCTGTGCTGAATCTGCAGGTTTGGGGGCGCTGACGTCTTAACAGGGAGTGTCCCAGCCCATGAAACTTTCAACAATGTTTTGCAGTTTTCAGAGCACACGTCTGTACTTCTCTGGTTCCATTTACACCTCAGCAGTTTATTCTTTTTGATGTTTTCCTTCTAGAAAGTATTTGTATGTTTGTCTCCTTTTCTATTAGGGTGTACATGTGTTTTTCATTGATTGGCAGGACCTCTGAGAATAACAACTCATTCACAAATATACTTTAAAAACTAAAGCATTGTTTTGTTTCCCTTGGCTTGGGTTATGGTGCCTTTTGATGCTGGCAGTTCTTTTCCTATTGGCTGGGCGTACTTCTAAAAAAAGGGCAGTTTGTATTCCAAGACTGCATACGTCTTACGTTCAGTCGAGATTGGTTAAATGTTACTATAAAAATGTTATAAAGTGCCACAGAAAACTTGTTACATACTCGTTTTTTTTTTTGAAAAAAAAAAAAAAAGAAAGGCAACGCACAGAAATACATTTTACAAGAGCTATCTCATATTTTAAAATTTAAGCCCTCTCTATAGGGCAGTGGTCCCCAACCTTTCTGAGCCAGGGACCGGTGCTCCTGAGAGTCTAACGCCTGATGGTCTGAGGCGGAGCTGTGGGGTGACGCCAGTGCTGGGGAGCAGCTGCGGGCACAGCTTCGCTCGCTCGCCCGCCGCTCACCTCCTGCTGCGCGGCCCTCTTCCTAACGGGCCACAGACCGGCACCCGTCCGTGGCCCAGGGGTCGGGGACCCCTGCCATAAAGGATATTCGCGATCTAAATAAATCCATCTTTTAATGTCAGGTAAGCAGGACAAAAGTTTAGATGGCTGAACTGGGCTGCGCGCCTCCTCGGCTCCAAACTGTATTTACACGGGAGCCGAGCAGGTGCGTGCGCTGGGTGCCGCGCTCACCTTGGTGGCCGGCAGCATGTCCAGGGAGTCCAGGGAGAACAGCGCCAGCGCCTGCACCAGCATCATAAACTGATTAAACTGCCACGCCAGGCTGAAGAGAAAGGTCGAGACGAAAATGGCGAGAAGTGTCAGCCTCTGTGGAAAGAAAACCTTCGCATCATTTCCATGTCGCTGGTAATAAAAAGCCTCACAGACGAGTTTGCTCAAGAGCAGCCGGGATCTAACCAAACAGAAAAGCCATAAACTGTCACTCTGAAAACGCCTGCACTTGTTATTGAAGCTCTAAATAGCCTAAAGTGACACTTGGCATGTCAACATTCACATACGGAATCTGTGCCCGCACCGGGATGGGGGCGACGGCGCACCAGATCCCTCTCAAAAGCAAAGGCTCAGGAATTCTGACAGCTTCGCAGAGACTGCCTGTGGGTCTGCTGCAACTACTTAAGGGCAGATCATGTAGAGTACATTTTCAACAACAGAAATGAAAACATTTTCTTTGCAAAGGAGGAACAGGCTCAGGAAAAGACGACTTCCTTCGACTCAAGCTGAAAACTGGCCGTGGAACGAGAACAGCGCGCGTCTGCCGTTTCCTGAAGCTTCTGAGGCAAAACTGGAGGATTGGAAGGCACAGGAAGCACTATAAGAACTCACCTCAGAACGAGGCTGTAAGTTTGGTCTCAGGAAGTACGTCACCGCGGCCACCTGGATCGCGAAGAACGGCAGCGCCCAGTTCTCCCTCAGCGGCACGGTGAACTCCACCCTCGTCGTGTCCGTTCTGCACGGGGAGGGCCCGGTGAGCAAAGCCCCGCCGTCGCCGGGCGGCACGGGGACTCCAGCGTGAGCGGCCTCGGATCCCGGGTACGGTTCTCAGCAGTGATGCGTCCCCCTCATCGCCACCCCCATGACATGAGACGGGGCAGCCTGTCCACAGCCACGCGGCCGGCTGGGTGGCAGATCGGGGCTCACGCCGAGGAGGCCTCGTGCCGACGCCCCGCGCTGTGGCTCTAACCAGTGTCCTGTGCCCCCCGTGGCCCGAGCACTGTCCACTTGAGCCTTAAATTTGTCGCTAGCTCCTCGCCTCCCTGGAACGTGAGCCCTCGAGGACAGGTATAGTTACGTGCCACCTCCACACGCCCAGGACCAAGGAGCCCCCTGCCAGCTGGCAAACGAACGTCTTTTACTCCCTCTTCACACGGACGGTCGACGGGACCTGCCTTTGCCCCTCGCAGCTACGCTGGATTCAAACAGTAAAAGGCAGCGTGGCAGAGCCGTCTCGTGCCCCACGTTTGAATTCTGACCACGATCTAGCTGTGTATCTATTTATATAAATATATGTGCCTGTATGCGCGCGCGCGCACACACACACACACACACCTTAATGTTTTAAGTTAACCTTTTAAGCTTGAACTTCCTCAACTCTAGGATGGTGATAACAGAACCTCCTCTTCGGGGTTGTTAAAAGAATACACGTAAAGCATTATGTAACGTGCTTGGCATACAGTAAGCACTCGCTGAGGTTACAATAAAAAGTAATTTGTTTAGGGTTATAAAATGGAGTCAACATTAGAACTTGTGTTCAAGGCTCTTGCTTAGCAGTGGCTGCCGACTGCAGGGCAGGCATAAATCAGTCCATCTTGAATGTTTATAAAAAATGCTATCTCATAACGCCCTGGTATTTAGAAGTTGATAATAGGTGATTAAATAACGTAAGAACTTCCTTGCATGTACGCGGTGCTTTGTGCTCTGCTAATCATGAGCTGCACTCACCCCGTGAAGGCTGACAGTGAAGACATCATTAAACCGCTTCATGAGCTGAGCTACGGGGCCAGAGAAGGACCGGTCACCCTGCGAACTGGTGACGGAACCGGGCTATCGTGGGAGACTCTCCTGGCTCCCCCTGTCCCCAGCTGGGAACACACGGGAGGGCTTTCTGCCTTACTCAGCGAGACAAACGCCAGTGCTGAGCCGACCGAGGACACTCCACACGACGAGCGTGGCAGGACCGCGTCTATGAGCTGCAAGCTAAGTAACTGCATCTCTGCTGAGGGAGGAAGGCGGCCCGACTGCAACTCACCTGTTAGTGACGTACCAGACAGCTGCGAGGAGCCCTGACAGCCACGTGCCGCTGAGGAGCCAGCTGGTTGTGTAAAGGGCTGTGACATAGATGGCTTGGAGTCCAAATAAGGTGTAAATATAAAAATAAACTGGCTCCAAATATTTCTGTAACAGGGAATCATAAAAGGTATTTGTTACGGAAGCCCTGACCTTTCTGCCTGCCATTTAAAAACTGACAGCCGACAGTCCATACTCAGAAGCCTGACGTTAACCCCAAGCCCGTGCCAACAGCACCCTCCCCCACGCACGTGGCCGAGGCCGCCCCAGCACAGCGGGGGCCGGTCCTGCGACACTGGCTCCTGCCTGGTTCTGTCCAGCTCTACCTTACTCACATGAGAAGGGGTCCCTGTGATTTGCTAATTTCCTAATGTTTTTTATTTCAAAGACACGTGAGGAGTGTTTACATTGAAAATATTTATCACTTCTACACTGCAAACATATATAAGCCAGGAAGCTTCTATCTGTTCAAAATATCTTATAAAACATAAGTAAAAAGCAAACCCCACAATATTCATGAAGAGAATTTAGGGTACTGCTGCTTTTACACCAAGCCAGCTGAACATCAGAACAACACATGCGAAACTTTCCACTTAAAATGGCAGATTTTGACTTTCATCTTCTATGAACAACTCAATGTCACCGAGCACAACGTACCTGTATGGGTAGAACTCTATATAAAATACTGAGAAAAACCTCCTGGTATATATTCATTCGTTGAAGGAGGTTAATTGTCCTCATAGATTCAGTTTTGTTATCATACATTAAGCCATGAAAACCTAAGGTCGATATTTGAAAAATCAGGAAAAAATGATTACAATTAGAATCATTCATTTGAAGTATTCAGTCTTCAGTACTGCAGAGAACATGCTCCTGCCGTGGAGGCCGTGACACCCTCCAGCAGGCTTCTCACCAGGCAGAGAACCCAGCCCCGGGGCGCCTCGCCTCTCAGTGGGTCAGTGGGTCAGTGGGGGTCGGACAGAAAAAGCATCAGATGGCACCCTGGGGCTCCAGCAAACCGGAGAGTGGAGAACTCTGATAGGTGACTCAGCGTTTTCAACAAAGTTACAAGAAAAAAAAAAAAAAGGAAAGGAATCTCTAGATTAAAAGAAACACTTAAAGAGACACAGCAAATGACAACGTACGGGTTTGTGGATCCAAAAACTGTACTAAAAATCTGTAAGACAGTCAGGAGACTCCAGCAGTGACTGGATATTTGATAGTACACAATTTTTTTCTTTCTCTTTTTTTACTTTTAAATTGTGAAATTAAATATCTCAAATTTAGGCATTAGGTATTACTCTTTTAAAAAAGATTTTTGTTAAAATACAGCTATGATACAATACTGTGATAGTTTCGGGTATGCAGCTTAGTTTTTCAACGTTCATAGTCCTAAAGTGACGGCCATGACAGCCGTCTCGGATGGTAAGTGATTTCCGCACTGCGTTTAAGTGTGATGACGTGGCATGCTCATACAAGACAGCTGCCGTCCTGCAGACACGCTGATATCCGCGCACGAAGCCGTATGGCGTCCTAGAGTTACTGTGGTCACCGGCTGGGGGCAGGGAGGGGTGGCCAGGCGACGGGGCCAGTCATGAGCTGGTAAGTGCTGCAGAGGGGTGACGGATGTGTGGAAACCCGTTACAGGGCTCTCCGTCTACCTTATTATTATTATTTTTTAAATGTCTGGACTTTTCTAAAAGAAAAATCTCAACAAATGACTTCAGTGAGCTGAGGGCGCAGTGACACCTGAGGAGAAGACGCCTGCTCGCCCTCACGGGGTTCCTCACTCAGCACTCTTGGCGCCTTGACGTCTGGGCCCCACAGCTCTTTGTTGTGGGGACTGTCCTGTGCTTTGCAGGATGTTCAGCAGCTAAATCCCAGTAGTGCATTCTCCCCCTCCCCCGACTGTGACAACCGAAAACATCTCCGGATATTCTGGCTGTCCCCTAGGGACACGCCTGCCCTGAGCAGGAAGCGCTGCCTTCGGGGTGCCGGAGAAGCAGCTGTGATCCTGAGAACCGCTCGGGACGCTGAGGCTCGCTGTTCACAGCAGCCATGGTCCGCGGAGCTGCAGTGCCCAGCGCCGACGGACTCAGCGACATCGAACTAGCAGGGAATACGCACCCCCGATCAGACGTTTTTATCAACCGATCAGTGCGTGACCGTGATTTATGTGCGTTTCCCACATACGGTCGGTTCATGAACGCCAGCTCACACTGGAGGAAGCTCATGGAACATGCGTGTTTGCTCCGTGTGCCTCCATCATGGCCTTCTGTCTCTCGGGACACGAGACAGCACTCTGAGTGACTGAAAGCGCTATGAATACTGCTCTGGGGGCGACGAATTTTAGCAAGTGGGCAAGTTAGCAGATATGGAATCCACGAATAACTGCGTGAAGAAAAACATCAACGCTTATCCCGCCTCTCGTATCAACTGTACCTCAGGGCGATCAAACAGCTGATGAGAAAAAGGTTTTCTACATAGCAGAGTTCCTGCTAATAACGACAGGAACAACGACAGAATTAAAATGTCCCTTCTGTCACTCTGCTGAAATAATGGATACAGGCAACGATCATCAAACGGCTGCTAAAACCCTCAAGTTTTGGCTTATGAGTAATTAATCTTATTATGGGTAAATCTGGCTCTCTACACTGAAACCAACTGATTAATTTTTACGGCAGGAAAAGAAAGATAACCTAAATCTCCTGTCTCTCAGTGTAATAGAAACGGAAGCGCCGAGTGGCAGCTATGACGACTCCCTGCCCCAAATCTGCCTGCACGCAGGCGTCGTGTCCTGTCAGGCGCATCGTGCGCATCACTCAGGGAGACCCTTTCTGGGGCTTCCATGAGCTGGAGCAAAGCTAAGGAGTGTGGGCTCTACACCTCTGAGAAACGGAAATAGGGGGAAACGGCACCTGTGAAATAAAGGACTGTGTGAGCACTGGGGACCGCCCCGATGTTCGTCTGCAGCGCCAAGTGCCTCTGCTTAAACAATGTGCCTTTGAGCTGCAAAGCCCTCTTCCCCAATGATTATGGGAAAAATCAGCAGGAAAACCAAGCGACTGCAGACAGATTAATTTTGGGTCAGAGTAGGGCTGAGAGGCAAGGAGAGGGGCAGTATATAAAGCGTTGCCTAGCTTTTTACAGAGCAAAACATTTTCATGGATTGACTTTGTGAACGAGGAAAGACACACAAGTTCAAAGAAAAGACTGTGCAAGTTATAGGAAAGATTTAACATGCTTTGGTGCACAAGCATTTGTGGGCCGAGACTCTGACAGGATGCGGTCGGGCCCGGGACAGCACAGAGCGCGCGTACCTTGCGTGAGGGTTGGCGCCTGCAGCATCTGCTTGTAGTACGAGTAATACAGTCCACACTCTGTTCGGAAGGAGATCTCTCGCTCCACTTCCTGAAATGAAGTGAGGGCTATGAGTTCACGTGACCTAGTTTTGTTTAGATGTCTGTCACTATAGAAACAGGACGCAGAACTCCAACTTAAAAGGAAAAACAGCTCTGAACATATAGTCTCAAGAAATCTTGGCTAATAAAAACAACACAGGGCCGATAATTGTAGAAACTGGGTGTATATTAAGGGGTTTATTATACTATTCTCGACTTTTGTGGATACTTAAAATTTTCCGTAACAAACCGTTTTTTAAAATGGAGTTATCTAGTTCCATTTAAGTTGATTTTTTAGCGTTAACATTTTTCTTTTATTTCACGCAAATGAAAATTTAAAAAAAACCCACCATTTTTATAATATTAGTGAGAAACAATATAGGATCAGTACAAAAATATCTCCCAAATAAAAAGAACTGTAGCTGCTTTAGACACCTGCCTACTAGAGGAACAGTTTTCTCTTTGTGGAAGGAGCAGGAGGCGTTCCCGGGGAGGGGCTGGCCTCGCAGGTGTGGGCTTCACTCGGAGGCGGGAAGACGCTCAGGGAGGAAAATGGACGCAAGGAGCTTAAACTGCTTTCACGTAAATGCTGCACTTAGAAGAACCGAAGTGTAAAGCCATAGCTATTGTCAACTTGGTTGCTGGATGCTTTCATAAAATTTAAAATGTTAACGTAAAATATGCAGGCAACTGGTAATGCGGATGGGGAGGTCTTTCTGGAATAATCCTGTTAACACTCTTAGAGCCTGCATTTCACATATAAATAAAAACAGTGTCAACGCGCAAAGAATTATAATCCAAGCCGTCACAGATCCCTTCACGCCAGTGCCAAAGGTCGGGGTCCTGGAGCCTGCGACGCGCCGTCCCACAGGGGCCCCCTCCTGCGCCCCCTCCTGCTCCGGCAGCCCCACGCTCCGCAGAGCCGGCGTCGCGGGGAGCACGCCGCACGCCGCGCGTCCGACCGCAGCCGATACACTCCCAGCGCATCTGTGTTTTTTCCTACCACCGACTCTTTCAAATAGTAATAAATATTTCATTAAAAGAACCATTTATGCTATTTATCATCAGACTTGGCGATTACTTCTTACACCCTTTAACTATTTTTCCTATCTTTAAAAAAAAGTATTATAAATCAATTCATGAATAAAGCACTGAGGAAATACTCAATTACCTAAGAGCATAAACATGCAATTATTGACCTTGAAAAAACAAACTATTATGTTCTATCGCTGTTAACTCTTAAAAATAAAGGAGAGGAGGTGTGGGCAGCAAATCTTAAATAATGAGCTTCCTTTCGTAGAAAACAAGTCTATCCTGGAAAAATCAAACATTACAAAAACGAAAAAAGGCCGAGTCGGGGTCTAAATTCACTGTGGTCAGCACATTGCTCCACGGAAGGGCCGCTGTGGGGGCGACAGGACGAGCGGCTGTGGCTTCCGTGTCCCCGGCCGCAGCGACCCCGCGCGGTCAGCTGACCCGCGCCCTCAGCCTCGGGGGGAGGCGGCTCTCCTGCCTTTGAGAGCATCGACCTGAGCTGGTGTCGCCCCCTCTAGGTACAAACTCCTATGTGGTGAAGTAACGACAGAGGCCATGAACTGACGTTAACTGAGCAAATATTAGCTTTCCTCGGTGCAAAAAGAAAAACCCCATTAAGCTTAATTACATTCCTTTTCTTCCCTCCAGCTGCCCTGAAGCGCCCCAAGCGCGGCCGCCCCCAGTGGAACCTTCTATCGCCAACCCTGTACCCCGAGTCAGCCCGGAGACCCGCGGCAGCCACGCGCCCGTGGGGGCCTCACGGCCGGCACGGTTCTGGGGGGGGGGGGCTGACCCCGCGAAGGCGGGGAGGGGCGCGCACCGCGCCGAGCGCCAGCGCCAGCGGCACAAAGCGCCGGGCGCCGCCCCCGCCGCGCGCGCCCAGACTGTGCGAAGGACGGAGGGTCCCACTTAGCGAACACGCGTTCGAACGCGGTGGATCGGCGACCCGGCACCAGCTGCACGGAGCCCGACGCTGCACTTCGTCAGACAGACACTGGCACGCTTCACAGCTGCTTCCCGCTAGGAGGACATCCGCCTGGCTCAGGCAAACGCTCTTCCAGGTTCACAGCCGTTTACGCCTCGCCGCGTGGACTGCGCCAGCGGCAACGCCCCGCGGCCGCGGCCCGCGCTGGGGGGCCGTGTGGCGCGTGAACGCGCCTTCCCCACACATGGGAGAGAGAAGTGGGAAGACAAAGGCACTGCGCTTTTCGGGACCTGCGCGGCCAGCCATCAAGCAGCAGCTTGTATAGGAACTCAGCAGATGTACCAGCAGGAAAAGGCATCGAGAGGAAAGCGACCGCGCACGGTGCGTGACATGCGCCCTCGGCAACACCAAAGGCATCCGGCCCTTGTCAACAAATGACAGCAAACGTGCAAAGGAAGCATGTCATCGGTTTTTAAGATCTCCCGTAAATGAGTCCCGCTTTTACAAAGTGCCCCCCCCCATCACTAGGCTGCGGATAGCGGGGAAGCCATGGGAAGATTAACTTTATAAATGGGATGGGTCGCGCTGGGCTGACAAATCGCCTCGCCAAGAAGGCAGCTCAGAGGACAGCCCCGCTCACAGCTCCGCCCTGGGAACCTCGCCTGCGGCTCACGCCGATGGCTCGTGCAGTTTTCTGGCTGCTCGAACCCACGTCCCTCTGTCAGGATGAATGATTCCCGCCCCCGAGCTGACTGGAGCTGTGAGAGTGACAGTTGCCAGGCTGGGAAGGGGCTCGGACTACTGCTGAAGTGACAGTTTCTCCACTGGGCTGACACCGAGGCCGCCGTCGGCGCTGGTGCTGCCGTAGTGACCTCTCTGAGCACTGGCCTCGTTTGTCCTGGAGACCCCGTGCTTCGTGTGAGCGTCCAATGAGCGGACATACTGATTCCGTAATAGCAAATAACTAAGAGCCGAACAGTGGCAAATGTCAGCATAAGGAAAAAAAGACCAAAAATTGAGCAGCTCAAGTGCTTTTAGCCAAACGAGAATTAACTTTATCATTGAATATCCGTTCGTTGGAGAGATAAAAAGCTCTAAAAATGTCGCCCTTGATCCCAAGGGGTTCATGTTTCAATGAAAAGAATAATGCAATTAATAAGGAAAGACAGTTATCAGTCAGAAGGCACGAGCAGCCTCTGCCTGAATAGTAAACTAGCCGCCCCTGGATTCTGGGCTTCTATGGGTGTCTTCCTCCAGTCCATCCACTTCATTCGTTAATGACATCATTCATTCATTCAATGACTACCTCCCGACCTACACGTGACAAGCACTCTGCTGAGAGATTCACAGGGAACAAAAGAGACACGAACCTCTGCCTTCACGGAATTCACCGTCTAAGTAGACAAGTAAAATACAACGCGTGCGGCCGAGGGGGCCAGGGAGGGAAGGGCGCGGCGTGGTGCTGTTGAGTGACCGCTGGGCGGGGACCTAGAGGTGAGGCCGTGAGCCACGGACGAGAGCCTGCCGGGCGGACAGTGGCGCACGGCAGCCCGGAGGACGCGAAGCGGCACGCGGTCCGTGTGGAGGGAGGAAGGGCGGCTGATAAGGTCAGGGAGGCTGTCTGCCCTCGAACTTCCTGTTCTCGTCCCTTCCCTATGACACGCGCCCTTCCCCCCATTTGCCTGGTTCACCCCTCTCTCCCTTCGGGTCTCGCTGACCATTGCGTCCTCTGGAAAACCTTCCGTGATCTAAAACCGGGCAGGCCCCCTGTTGCGTGCCCCCACAATGCCGTCCCACCCACCACAGTGCTGACTCCAAGCACTGCGACTCGCGGGTGGGCGCCTCCCAGGCGGGGCCTGTCTCACCCGGCGGTGTTGCCACCCCTGACGACAGTGCCTGCGGGCACGCTGTGGGTGCTGCGGGCACACTGCGGGGGCTTCGTACGTATTTGCTGGATGCTATTACCCTGGAAGGCCTCTGGCAAATTCGGAAGCCTGTGATCCCTTCCACGCTCCCACGCTGCTGAGATCGGGGTTCCCACGGAACGGGTGCTCAATAAACACCAGGTAAAGGTGTGACGACTTCCTTCGCCTCGTGAGGGCCGAGGGAGAAAGGTCAAGGATGCCCGGGTCTCCTGATGGTGGGCGTACTTATCTGAGAGTGCTAGCAGGGTCTCCTATGAGCTTTAAAGAGCTAAACTTACGGGTTACAATTAAGTCACACGGTTTCTTTCAGTACATCTTACGACACAGTCACAGCACGTGCCCACAGAGGGATATTTGGGCCTTTAATCCAAATACTTGTTAATAAGCAAGCATTAGGTTGCTTAACTCTAGGGAATCTGTTTGTAAGCACCTCATTTTAAAGAGGTACAGGTGAGTAAAGTTTCTCTTGACAAGAAAAACCACCAGCTGTCACCGAAGGAATCATATTCTTTGATATCATGATGATTTCCATAAAGAGATATAGACACGTGCTATCCCTATGAAGCGGAGTGGCAGGCTTTTAAACCAAGCACACCGGGAACGATTGATGCAAACGAAGTGTGTCATTAAAGCGCTCTCTCTGGAGGCTCACTCCAGCAAGGAGACCAAAGCGCAGAACCCTGGAAAACTCTCTGGGAACTGTCTTCGGGTTCCACGCTGACTCTTTGGAATGTCCTCACAGATGACACATCTTTGACCTCTGAAGGTCGATTTTGCCTTTGTAAGCACGGTAGTAAATAGGTCAAAGATCATGATATTTTGGATCAAAAACACTGGCAATGTGTAAGCTTCCTTACGAATGTGGTATATTTGTTCTGAAAATACTGCAACATCTAGAAATATTTAAAAAGAGAGAACAGGAAACTGGCGTTTAAAAAATCACACACCCTCCTGAGAATGTGATGACAGTTACGGCTCGTCCCTGACCACCTGCACGCACCGCTGGAAAGGTGCGGACGCCCTGACGTCACCTGTGGAGATGAAGACCCCGCGGCTCGGAGCAGTGGCTTTCCAATTTTTTTTTTTTTGTACTCAATGGAAGAAAAATGTTCATACTGCACATACATACAACCCTAGAGTACGTGGTTTCGTCAGACCACGTCGCTCACCACCTCCGGCACCAAGGCACAGCCCAGCGGGAAAAGCGCGGGGTGGCGTGACCCCAGGTAGCTGGTGCGGCGGACGCGCTGGCTTACGGGGCTCTGAGGCTACTTTAAACTCACAAACGTGGTCTTTTCACTCCATTGCTAAACCTTTTCAGAGACTGGCCTCTGTATGGCCTGACTGTGGGGTCATTCACCTCCAAGGCTACGGACTGCATACACCAACGAGTAAATCACACAATGGTCGTAGAAGCCTCGTACCTTAATGTTAGAAAACCACAGGTCGTTTTCATGTAAAGTGGCCAGGTAGACAGAGGTAAGGAGTCCAACGCAAAGCGCAATGGTTCCCCCAACTGTAAATGACAGAGTCTTCCACAATCTTCTACTGCTACAACCTTTTAGAAAAAGGAAACAGAAGTTAACGGTCCTCCTCCAGACTATCAAGCGTGCGAAGTCCCAGCTGCCCGCCACTGGGGGAGCTGCCGTGTCCCTAGTGGACAGTCGGGCTGCTTTCTGTGGCCCCAGATCCGATCCCACACACTTGGCACCGTTTTGCCCGCCACTTCCACTCCTCGCTTGTCCATTCTGCCAGCTGGGACATGAGCTTCCTGCAGACAAGGACGTCACCTCACTCAGTGAACGCCCAGGGCCTGTGCTCACACAGCCGGGCAGCTGCTGTGGGACTGTGAGGTTCGCTTCTGGAGGGGCGTGGGCTGCGTGTCTAGGACGCAGACAGTCTGCTGACAACTGTGTTCACCTGCTGTGTGGCCAGCACCTCTAAATCTAGGCAAATAATTAGAGTTTTAAATGAACATCTGGCCACAAGGATATTTACCACAGCTGTTTGTACAGGTAACAGGTCAAAAAACCGTCTAAATAGCCAACGTGGAATTAGTAAAATAAATGATGCTCCAGGCACACGACTATACGCTGACAATATTCTTAAATGCATTGGCTGCTATGTTCGTAACGTGAGAGGGCCACGGCAGAGTGCCAGCAGCACGCGGCACACAGCTCTGAGGCCACACAGCAGTGCCGCAGGTGCACACCGTGGGCGCCGTGCAGACGGCGGATGACGCGCCCCAGTCTCAGAATGGGTGGGTTTGGGGGAACGCTTTTCCTTTTTTACTTTTCTTTAGCTTTCAGGTAATTTTTCTGGTATAAATAAATACTGCTTTGGTAAAACAGTTCTCAAAGTTAGGTTTTAATTTAAAAAATCAAACTTGAATTTGCATTGAATAAGGTCTTCAGAAAGTATTGTCTCGTCCGAAATTGCTAATAGCTGAGTTACATGGCCTGATTTTTCAATACAGACACTTTTATTTTATACAATTGTTTCTCCAAATTACTAGATCTGGCTGGTAAGAACCTACATGGCTGCAATTAGTGTAACTTCTGTCTGAGAACCCGAAATGTCTGGAGATGGAATTTCTTATGCTTGCTTTTAAAAACCTTGACCATGCTCATGAACTCTGGAGGCGAGAGGTTAGTAATTAATGCCGTGTGACCTACGCAAGCGTCTTTAGCATTGTATTAAAAACTTATCAAATTCTGACCACTTTTCCCACCAAAAAAAAGAATAAAATTTCAGAAACATGACTGGAAATAAAGACCAAAAATCTGTTTCATTCATTTTCCAGTACTTTAATGAGATGAGAAACGCCCCAGGCAGGGCTGCCTAGTCTGACCAGCAGAGGTGAACCGGCAGAGGGGAGGGCATGGCTGGGAACTCCAAGGGTTGGCCTAGCAACCCCCAGCCGCTGGAAGACGCCTGAGGAGCCAGTGGTTCTAATCCGAGCCCCTTCCTCTTTTATCCAACCACAACTGTAAAACCAGTATTATCAAACTGCAATCAAACCATCTGCGGAACTAAAACACTGGGCATCAGAACGAGTTTCCTCGACTGTTAGGTCTCACTGACTTTTTAGCCTGTGGGAGTGGTATTTTAACACGCAGAAGTAAAAGCAATCCCAAATGCTGGTTTAATTTAAATCACCTACCAGACAGCAATTTATTTTCCAACTTCACATTTTCTTCTTGTGCCGCATGATCCTCAGAAACTTCTGTGGTTTTTACCCCTTTTCTTTGCCTGATGGATATCATGATGTCAGACTCACATGCATTGCTCTTCCAACCTCTCCTACAAACGACGCCAGAGTGAACCGCCGGCCGTGCGCAGCGCCCCCGGCCGCTCTCGGGCCCTCCGCGGCCCTTTCCCCGCCCGCGGGCCCAGCCCCCACGTGCGTGAGGGACACGGCGCGTTCCCGAGGTGGCCTCCCGCAGCTGGGAGCCCGAGCGCGCCGCCCCGCGCCCTCCTCCCGGGAAGGGGCTCCCTGTGCTGGGCCACCGGCCCCCGCGACGTCACGTAGCTACAGTCGGACATGACCCTACAGTCCGTGCCCCGGGAGACGTCTTCGGCAGCGAGTGTCGAAGGCCTGATTCCGAAGGGCCGAAACGCGGCCTCGGGAAAGGTGCGTGGATTTCAACGCACTTAGGGGCTCCTTTAACACTTCCACCCTGGGAGCTTCGGGGGCCCTCGGGGTGCGCGCGCGTCACCGATTCAGCACCACGCGCGACCGCCGCCGGCCGGGCTTCGGCGGGCTGAGTCCCTACGGCGATCGACCTGCCCTGCAGGAAGGAGCCGGCGGCCGCCACGGTGCCGCTCATGCGTGCGTTCGATCATTCATTCGTCCGTCCGTCCGTCCGTCCGTCCGTCCAAACGCGAGCCGCCGCTGACGTGCGCGCGAGCACCCGGAGCGTGGCGTCGGGCCGCCACCCGGGCCCACCCGGGGACGCGCGCGGACGCCCCCGGGGCCGGCCGTGACCACCGCGCGAACGGCCTGACGAGTCTCCCGTCAGGTGACACGACCCGCACGTTCGTGCCGGGAAGGGACGGGGCGCCCGGCGCCGCGGGGACGGAACTCGGCCTCCTCGCCCGCGCCCCTCGCCGCGGACCTGCGCCTCGGCCGTGCTCGCGCCGCTCCGGGCGGGCAGGCGCCGGCAGGCGTGGCGCCCAGCGCCGCGGGGACTGCGAGGACCCGGCCGCTGCGGAGGGCCGCTCGCCGCGCTGCGAGTGGGGCCTGAGCGCGTCAGCTGGCCGGGAAGCAGCGCGCTGGGAGGCCGGGCCGCTGCGCCCGCGCCCATAGGCCCCGGGAGCCGTCAGTCAGCGCAGGCCCCGCCCCGCTCGGCGCCGGCCGGAAGGAAGCGGCGCACTTCCGCTCGCCGCCCGGGCCGGGGCGGCAGGGGGCGCGGCTCGGGGCGCGGCTCGGGGCGGGGCGGGGTGGGTGCGGAAGGCGCAGGCGGGGCGGGGCGGCGCGGGCCGGGCCGAGCACTCGCGAGTCCCGCGCTGTCCGCGTGGCTGGGCTGCGTGCGCTGTCCCGGGCCCCGGCGCCGCGGTCAGCGCCCTCGCGTGCGGCCGGCGGGCCGCCCGGCTCGCTGGCCGCCGGTGGCCGAGCCACGGACGCCGCCGTGCGTTGGGGCTGTTTTCCCTGCGGGCGGTCCGCACGGGCGCGCGCCCCGTCGTCCAGCCCGTCGCCGTCCCGGCGCTGTGCGGCGTGAGCCTTTGAGGCCGGGCGCGTCCGGGAGGGACGGCCCGGGCCCCGCCCTGGGAGAACGCGGCCCGCCGCTTCCCCACGCGGCGCGCTCCGCCCGGGGCGCCTCCCCTGGCCGCCTCCGTTGGCCAGTTTCCTCCTCGCTGAGTCTGTCGCTGGTAGTAACGAGCGCGCACGCTGTGCGAACGGACTGAGGTATCTGCTGGGTGGCTTCAATAAATGCCAGCTGTTTCTTCAGATGGCGCTTGTCCTGTTCCAACATGACGGTTGGTGTCACCTCTTTCGCGTTACGGACTTGCGAGCAGGGACTGCATCGTTATAGTCTTTCACGTTAAGATGCGTAATATGAAATACATTTTTGTGCGCTTAATACATGCGCCAATTGATTTCTCCTTAAATACGGCCCTTCTTACTGTATAGGGTTTTTCTTAAGTCGTCTCAGTGAAATGGCTTTAAAGCTTTGGCACTTACAAGGAGGCATCCACTGCTGCGATAAGTCTTGCGTATGAATAAGCGGATTGACGAGTCGTCGGCTGGGACACAGCCAGCCCGGGGGCGGCACCGGTGAGCCCGGGTCCCAGGCTGTGACTGCAGTGCGGGTGCAGGAACACTGCTCGTTTGTGTCGTCTGGGAGTCCACTGGGACCCTCTGGCTTCTTCCCGTCTGGTGCACAGTCTTGTTTTCAGTTGCTTGGCGTAGTGGCAGGTGCAGGCTTTCTCTGTCACGTGGAGATGCCGTACAGGAAATGCATTTGGGTGCTTAATACATGTGTGAGTGGATTGGTCCTGTCTCCTCTGTTTCATATCCCTCTTCAGTCTCTTTTGTGACTTTTTCTTACTCTAAAAAAAAAAAGAAAGATTCTCTGGCTCATGTCTCCATTTTCTACTGATATTCTGACAACTCGTCTTTTTTTTGGCCAAGATGTATGTCCTGAGCTCCGGTCCTCTATGTCCACTGCCTGCTGGACATTTCCATGTGTGCAGGCATCTCAGACAACCTGTTTAAATACTGAACTGCGCCTCATCCCCAAACCGCAAGTGAAACCGGGGAGCCAAACCGAGCCCTGGCGGCGGTGTAATCCCACGTCCAGTCAAACACGAGTCCTGTAGGGTTAATGCTCAAACTTCTCGGACTGCCGGCTTTTCTCCCTCTCCGGGGCTCTGTTGCCACCAGCCTCATCCCAGTTACTAATTCTCGTCTGGGTCCTTTCACTAGCCTCCTAACTGATGGCCTTCCTCCAACCTGCCTCCTGTCTTCGCCCACTCAATTCACCCTCTGCGTAGTAGCCAGACTGATCGGAGACGCACCCTCGTGGTGGCTTGCCAGCTTTATGTACCACCAAGCTCCAGGCAGGGCTCGCACGCCGCCAGAGCCAGGCTCCGCCTCCCTCTCAGCCTCATCTCTGCCTCCTAGTCTTAAGTGTCTTGCAAGGGTTTTAGAAGTGGTCGCCCTGCGCGCTCTTCACCCGGCTGAACTACTGCTCAGCCTTCGCGCTTCAGGGTCAGTGGTCCTTGCTGCCCGGTACTTACACCCCCCTCTCCTCCCCTCTCGATGCGTCATAGCCGTGCTGTGTGACCGATAGAACACTGTGGAGGTGACATTGTGGGATGGATGGGGCCAGGTCATACGGGTCATCCCAGCTTCAGCCTTAGCCTCTCTGGGATTGCTCACGTCGGGGGATGCCAGCCACCATGTCGTGAGGATACTCAAACAGGTTATGGGGAAGGCCACATGGCAGTCACCTTGCCAGCCACGTGAGAGACCCTCGTGGGCGACCTCTGCCAACCACAGGGCAGCCTTCAGGGACTACAATCTCATGAGATACTGAGCCAGAAGTGACATGGAAACAGTGAGGGTAATAAATGTAATCGTGGTTTTAAGCCGCTAAGATTTGGGGTAATTCGGTTATAGTGACAGGTCATCAATGCAGTGTATGGAAGTGTCATCATTTTTTAAACTATTCCTCTCTAATTGGATACTCAGGTTGTTTCTAGTTTTATCCTATTACAAGCAATGTGGTAGAGAATATCCTTATATTTATGTGATTCTTTAGAATATATTTCTAGGAATAAAATTGCTAGAACTCATACTTTAAATTATGACAAACATTGGCAAACTACATTCCCAAAAGGTTAGAAACTCTTACTACTTTGCACCAGTGTGCATTACAGAGCTTATTTCTCCACGTCTTTGCCAACAGCGGATAATTTTAGCCTTTGCCAGTCTTTGGTGACACATGACATACCATTTTAAATGTATCAGTGAGGCACTGACAGTTATATCAGGGGTTACTGGGTGTTTATCTTTCTTCTCTGTCGTTGCTTTCGGTGTTCTTGGGCCGGCGTGACTGCATCGTGAGGGGAGGAACTTCCTCGCAGACGGCGGGCGGTCGCTTTTTGGCACGTGCCCGGCACACGCGTCCTCACGATATGGCTCATGTGGTGTCTTTCGCTCCGCGGTGTTTCCTGTCTTCACACCGTCACATCTGTCATCTTTCCTTTATAGCTCCTGGGTTTCCTGACCACGCTCCCTACCCCAACATTGCAAAAAAATTTTAGATACTTCTAGTTTTAAAAATGTTGCATCTTTTCAATGTGGGGTGAGACAGAGATCTAACGTAATTTTTTTTTATCGTTGCATAATCAGTGTTCCACTATCATTCCGACCTGCTGATTTGTATCACCTGATCACATACTAACTCCTGTGTGTACGACCTGTTTGTAAACTCTTATGTTTAAGTGATTTTTAAAAAGAACGAGTGTGCGGCAGTCCCGCTTATTTTAAATCCCCGTTTCTTTAATCGAAAGCTTGGCGGTTGGGGCGCGCCATCGCCCTTGCTCGCACTGCCTGCAGTCAGCGACGGCTGGCCGCCACCACGCCCGCGGGTCAGGGGTGGACACTGCCCGGAGGTGTCACGGACCACCGCCCCTCCCATCCCATCAGCCACCACTTGGTCGCCTTGCCCCACCGGGCCGTGAGCCAGCCTGGGAGACAGTCACGCGCCAGCCACACGCCCTGCCACCAGGAGAACGGGTGGTGGGAACAGCTGGTCCTTTCCTGTGAGGGTTAAAGCCGAGTGCGCAGTCTCGTGCACACTGTCAGCCTTGCTCCTCAGACGATCGCACACCCTTAGAGTGCAGCCGTGGACGGCGGTCCCGAAGCGAGCTGGCGTGCGCGAGGCCAACCCCAGACATCCGGTCCGCTACGGAATGCAAGGGGGCAGCCTCCCCCCGCTCGATGCTAAATAGAGATTTCTTTCTAAAAACCTGGAAGTTTAACTTTATTGGATAGGTTTTACCAGAGCTCACTGGGAGACATTTAGAAACTCAGTAGATGTTTGTTCGGTGTTTGAATAAATCGGCCGGAAGGTGCTCGGTAGATGCCAGTTCCCACGCGGGTAAGATCTGGTGTCTTCTCGAATTTCAAACACCCATCGGATATCAAATACAAGGTGTGGGCGCAAGTGGCACTGGATTCTGGCACCACACGTCCACACGAGAGCTGTGTCATGGATTTGCCTGTGCCCCTGGGTCTCGCTTCTGGGGTGACCGGGCGCTGGAGGTGTGGCCAGTAGGCTCTCGCGTTCCCTTTCGTTCTGTGTGTGAGCGGGCGGTGCACGACGGTTACACCCAAGTGCTGATTTGGTTTTATCGTTACTGCGTCTGCCATCTTCCGACCCAGTCACGAGTCCACTTGGGGGGCCAAGGGACGCCATGCTTGGGCCCACGGGACAGCCCCTGGCACGAGGAGGCTGGCACCCAGCTGGCCCGCAGGCGCCAGGCCCGCGGTGGGGCTGTCCTGTGAGCTAGCTGGGGTGCCGCGTGAGTGTGGCAGCCTTGCACACCCTGTGACAGGCCGTTCCTCTCGGTCTCCAAGAGCCCCTGCCTTTCCCGACAGCCCGGCGCAGGGCACCTGCTCCCAGAGCCGGCGGCTGCGTTGGCAGGGTCCCTGAGCACACTTCTGTCCTTGGGCCCAAGCTCTGCCAGTGCCGGCAGCTCATCAGCCGGCTAGGGGCCACAGTCGGAGTCCCTGCGGGCATCTGCCGGTGAGGGCAGGACCGCACACGCTCATGCCGTGATCACGGGGTCATGCGCGAGCACTTCCTCCCGGATGGTTCGCCTTCCAGCTGCGACGGCCCCTGGACACGGTGGCCACACACTGATAAACCCCGTTTGCCTTTTTTTATAGTTTCGCTTCGTGCATCTGCCCTCAAGACAAACCAGCTTGGGTCTCGGGCTCCGCCCCAGGGCTGTGACTAGCGCTGACACCAGGCTCCCAGCGCACGTTCACGGTGACAGCGGCCACTGCGGACGCTCCTGGACCGCCGGGCCCCGTGCGCATGTGGCTGGCCACCTTCCCGACCCCACAGGGTGTCGGTGTCACCGCTGCCTTACTGGTGAAGAAACGGAGGCCCAGAAAAGGGTGACTTCCTTACCTGAGGTCACCGGCTGGGGCCCGAGTGCCGTCCACAAGTGTGTCAGAGCTGGACGGCGTGTTTCGGAGACGATGTCACTGGGCCCGCATGGTCCGTGAGGTGGTCATGACGCCCCCAACTGCACAGGCCACAAAACGGAAATAATGGGACTCGTGCGAGGTTGGAAGGTAAAGCCCGAGACGCCCAGCCCGGCGGCGGCGGCGGCGCTCACTGCGCCTGCAGCTCTGGCGGGTGCGGCCCCCGCCGCAGCTGGGGCAGGCGGCCGCTGTCCCAGGGGCCGGTCCACACTTTGTTTTCCTGCGCAGTTGGTTTTCAACGCGGTCACACGACACACTGGGGCCTCGGCAGCATTTGTACATGAGGGCAGGGCCGCTCCCCCTGGGCAGGTTCTGAAGAGTCTCATTTCCTAGTACGTGACCCGTCTGTGATGTCTGCATGGCTCCAGGGCCATCGTCACGCCCGCTGTGCTCCAGGCTTTGTGTGGAGAGGGGCTCAGAAAATGCGGACGGCCTCGAAGCCACTGTTTCCCACAGTTTCATTATTTCACTGTAACTACTTTTGCAGAACGTTAGCTGTAGAGAATCAGAAATAAATACGGTGTAAGGCTTGAACTGCGTCCTGCTGTACTTTTTCTCATAAGTCCGAAATAGAATTTTCTAACACCTTTTGTGGTTGGAAATACTGACTTTAAATAGGACTGCAGACATAAACAAAAGAGCAAGATGCGGACTGACGTGCCTACTCCACACTTTCTAAAACACAGATACTAAAATTAGTGAAATGACAAGTTGAAGAAACAGCAATGCACAGATGTGACAAGCCTTAAAACAGCTGTCAGGTGCTCAGAAAGACCTGAGAAATGCAACCTTCCACTGTGTGCACAGTTAAGATGACATACTTCCCTAATAAATAAAAAAACATTTTATTACCACCAACGTCAAGGGCAATGACATGGATAACTGTAATCATCATCGTTTTTCTTTCGCACGTAGGATAAAGCTGAGAAATCGGAAGATGAGTCGCTGGGTCTGAGCTCACGGTCATTATTCCAGGACTTGTGTAAATACAGCTCCTTCCTCAAATATCCTTTCTGAGCAGAGGCCCGGGCTCTTCGGGGCAGCTGTGCACGCGCCGGTCTCGCGGTTTTGCAAACTGTTAACTCAGTGGCTCCTTTGCTCAGTGACACACTGGCATAAATGTGGTCTGCATTCTGAAGCAAAAGGACACCAACACTTGACGACTTTTTTATGTAAAGGTAAATTATACGAGGTGCCTAAAAATAACCTTAATTCAAAGATCTACTATAATCTACTTTTGTAAGGCAAACAATTTAAAGTGACTACCCATTATTGAAAAAAAAAATCAGATGACAAAAGCATGCATGTCATAGTTGACAGAACTTCATGTGCCACCCGCAGAGCGAGGCCCTTGCTACCCAGACACAGCTCTGGGGACTGGGCGAGCATCTTAGTCATTGGCATCAGAGATACAAACCAAGACACACCACCCGAGTAAGCCCAGCGCACGGACCAGGACCTATGGGCCCTAAGTGTCCGCTGTGTATCTGCTGATGGCCCTGGAGACCCCTCTGGGAGGACACTGTGGCCTCTCCTAGTCCTGCTGGTGTAGCTGGTGGTTCTGCCAAAGCCAAGGGCAACCTCGGCCCGACCCGTGAATAGGGCTCTAGACCCAGACGAGCCATTCACCAACATGCCCCTCAGACTCCCTTCTTCACAGCCTGGGTCATTCGAGTGGATCGTCACACCCCAGGCGGGTGGACTGGCCACCACGGTGACCTTGCGGCACAGTGCGATCTTCAGGTGGTGCGACACGCTGTCAGCTGTCACTGCGCCCACAGCACTGAGACGGTGAGGTGGGGAAGTGCCTTCGGAGCTGTGCGCTTGTCAGGACAAGACTCGACTCCTCACAGCTGCGTTATTTATTGTTTAATTGTGCGTTGTTATTTTAAACAAATTGTGTTTGGCTTTAAATAGCAGCGATGATGAGGTAGTGAGTTATAAATTATGGATGAGGTCTGGAGAACAGGAAGACTTTATACAAATTACAGAGGGAGAAATAATGTAATTGTCGTAAAACGGTGCTATAAAAAGCTTCCTTCTTTCTGGTCGTTTTAAGGCACGGATCGTGCCGTCGCCCCAGTTCAGAGGGCCTCAACTATTAACTATCAAACACACGGTAAACGATTCGGGCCTCGTGGGCCATACGGCCTGTCACGGCTTCTCAGTGCCGCCGCCGGGCACGAAAACCCCACACGCCACGTGAACGAGGGGGCAGGCCGGGCCCCGACGGCAGCCCGGGCCAGGCGAGGAGGGGCCGAGGAGGGGCCAAGGCCGGGCCCCGACGGCAGCCCGGGCCAGGCGAGGCGGGGCCGAGGCCGGGCCCCGACGGCAGCCTGGGCCAGGCGAGGCGGGGCCGAGGCCGGGCCCGAGGGCAGCACGGGCCAGGCGAGGCAGGGCCGAGGCCGGACCGCGGGCCGCAGCAGCAGCGCTGTCCCCGTCAGCGCGAGCCGGACGTGTGACTTACAGTTCTCCAGTATGGTGTCACAAAAATGAACAGGCGAAGTTAATTTTAATGTTTTATTTAACCCAAAATATCACTTCAACATGGCATCAACGTAAAAAGTCTATTAGATACGTCACGATTTTTGGCCCAAGTCCCCACACCGCCGTGTGTCGTGGACTCACAGCCCACGCGTCACGTTTCCGCACCCTGCGTCCCGGGCCCGTGCTGGGGTTTGGTTCCTGAAAACCAGGGGTATAGCTGTTACCCCAGGGAGCCGGGACCACGGGTTACAGCTCGGCCTCAGACACTTCGAGGTGATGTGGCCTGGGACGCTACAGCGCAGACGGATGGCCAGGCCAACCACACAGCCAGGCGATGTCGGCTTCACTTGCCAATGCCACAGCTCAGTGTGGGGAGCATCTGACAGGGGCCACGACACGCCCAGGCGTGACCAGTCGTGCACCCCTGCCCCCCAGAGTGCTAGTTGGCATGAGCCCAGCTCGTCCTCAGCACTGTGACTGTGTAGAATTTAAAGCTGCTAAGGCTGTGATCTGGAAGGTAAAATGGAGAACTGTAGCAGGAAGCTTCGGACGGAGCCTGGAAGCAACCCGAGGCGTTTTAGACGCCCGGCGCCACACGGCTCGGTGCTGTCAGCAGCAGTTCAACGGCGGGCCGAGGGTCAGCGTGAGCCTTTGTGTGGCCTTTGGGAGTTCTTCGCTATCTAAACCTAACTTTCTAAGTGATCAAACCGACGTTGCCGAGATAAGAATGGATACATCACCTTGTCATTAATAAAACTTAGAGGCAGGTGTTTTTAACAAAAGATTTATTACCAAAATACAGTATTAAAGTCAATACGTGACCAACTCCTATAAAGCAAAATAAATTACTATAACTCTGCACAGTACTTGCAAAGGTACTTTGAGCAGCACTGTGGACTCCCGTCACTGCTGAGCAGGCCACCGCTGTACCCTGGACACGGCCCTAGAGCCCTGGGCTGTAAGGCCTGCAGCTCCGTGTGCAGCATAATTTTACAAAATGCAAATCATCCTATTTGAATAGGATGCAGTGTTGGAATTAACTGGCGTCTTTACATGTCAGTGTTCCAGGAAGTTCTATACTTTGGCTATAGAAGCAATGCCATAGTGTTACACAATACTTATTTCTTAAAAAAATACACGTATTCATGTCCATGGATATCAAACTCAAATTTCTATTAAATATATTTCATAGAATATTACTTAGAGCACCTTGCTGTACAATAAAAAAAGATTAAATAAGTATCTATGAAAACTAAACCTGTAACACATCTCAATAGAGAAGCTCGCTTGTCTCTGTCAAGCCCAGTACACTGTGGACGATACGACGTAAACATGGGTGCCTGCCACCCGCTTTGTGAGAAAAGACAGAGGAAACAACGAAGCCACCAATCGCCACCTCGAATAGACGACAGATCTAGAACAAAGGCTTTACAAGCGTCACTGCAGTGCACTGCCTGGACGCAGAACTTAAAGTCTCACGACCGACTGGAATATAGGCACGGGGCTGCCAGAGCGCTGGGGACACCCACCATGTTCTGGATGGCCAGAGAAAGTGACGCAGCCCCAGAAAGCGTCGTTTATAACGGCCAGGATGCACCTCTGTCGCCTTATCCAGGCAGTTTCTTTTAAAACTATTTTCACTATCCGATCTTAGAATTTTAAGTGGTCAAAGTGGAAAACCAATACTATGAGCTTTGTACGGGAAAAGACCTAGTGCCAGGAAATAGAATGTTCCTCCTATGAAGAAATCCGTCCTGATCATCTCCACACCTCTCTCTTCCACAATTAAAATCGCGTATTTGGTTTTCATGACTACTTTGCTCTTGGCAGAGGCACTGCTAGCGTGAGGCTCGCCAGAAGGCGGCTGGGACGTCCCGGTGGCCCTGCTCTCCCGCCTCTCCTGCAGGGCCAGGAGGAAGCTTCCAGGATGTTCTAGGCCAGAATCCGATGGACGTTTACAGACTTGGAACTGTTGGGTTAGTCTTCCCTCCATGGGCGAGGGAGATTTTAAATCCATGATTCCAAATGGAAATTTAAGTAACAATCAATGGAAGTGGTTTAAGGAAATGACTGGTAATTGTAAAAAATTCACCATTGAAATTTTTGGCATTTTTTTGGGTTATTAGTATTTTCCAAATGGTTACATCAAATTAAAGCCAAGGAAAATTTATAAGACAAAATTCTTCTAAGGTTAATTTTCAGAATGATATTTTTATGAAGAAATACTGAGTCGTAGCTACTAGCAATGTAAGAAATGACTGAGTGGCAACAATATAAGTGATAATAATGGAACCATTTAAAATATTTTATTTGTATTTGAAATAAAATATAATTGTTTTAATTCTAAAAACAGGAGAAAATGAAAATAGATCCACATGCAGTGGATTTGGGGATTATAATTTACTATATAAAATTCATTTTATCTTTTTAAAAAAACACATATCAAAAATGGATTGACTTTCATAAATAAATTAAAGCTACCTACATTACAGAGCTAGAGAACTACAATCAATTCTGTTTCAGTATCATCATGAAAATGCGATCAAAAAAACAAATCAGACAAGGTTCCAAGAAGCCTGGCCCCCGTCAGCGCTCCTGACGCAGCCTTTACCCTGTCCGCCCCTTCGCCTCACACCTGGACTCTGGAAGAGCTGTCTTTCCTGCACGCGTCTAGCAAGCATCCCATTCGGACCTGCTCCGGGTTGGGAAGCTGGTTCAGAAAGCGCACCATGGGGGGCAAGGAGGGGCGCACAGGCCCCGCCTCTGACTTCAACAGAACGAAACATGAATAAATGACGGCACTACAAAAGCCAGAAAAACCAACCCTGTTTTCACTCTTAGAAATGCTAGGACACAGAATGTGTAGTTAGCGAGGAGAACCCATCTATTTCATGGCACTTGTTGGGCTCCGTACATCCTATTGCACAGACAGAATGGAATCTCCCAGACGGGAGAAAACCTCGCAGACTCGCCAAATGCTGTTGTTCCTACAAGTTTTATAAACAGCTTGGATTCCCACTGCGCTTGAGCCACGTTTGGTTTACCCTTTCGGCTATGTGGGACTTCATAAAACTCCGAGAAGTACGATCTCAATGGCAGTGCTCACTTCCGGGGGCTTCTGAGTCTCACCCCCTCCCCCAATGGTTTCTAGTTAAGAGTTCACTGACTCCAGGGTCTGGTGATCACATGCGCATTTTCCTACATCGTGGCTCCCACAGACCCCCCAGATGGAAGGCCGGTTCAGGAGGGTGGGGAGCCTGTTTACTTAGACAACTGTGGGGACCCGGCAGACACTGAGGGGGACCTTCAAGAGGTAACTGCACTGCGTTGAGTCACATGCTTCTCCACCTGGGATGGGGGTTGAGTCTGGTGGGAATTCACCTATTTCCTCCTGTGTTCACTGGAAAGTCACTGTGAACACAAGGCAATAATTTACTCCTTCAGCACCTACTTACAATCTAGAATTGGATGCAGATGTCTCTTTTCTTTCTTTTTTGTGGTAAAGCAATATATCTCATATTGTGCATATGGTTAACTTACCAATTTGGGGAAAGGTTTAGATCATTTCAAGGCCCCCTTCCCCTTGCTGACTCTTGGTGCCACTGAAACCCCCAGGGAGCTGTGTCCCACTTGCCCCAGGAGGCCTGGCACGCCAGAGCTGGCACGTCAGGACTGGGAGGGAAGGAGACCAGGCTCTGAGGATGGTGACGCGTTCCTAACAGTAAGTTCCGGCAGAGCTCCTGAAACTCTTCACCCCCCTGCTGCATTTCCGCACTCACGCAGTCTGAATGACACACACACTCAACACGACGACGAGGTGACGGCTGGCACAGGATCGCACCTTCGCCTCCTCTGCCACTCCCCCTCACTCGACACACTCCGGTGTTCCCACTGCGTGTCCCCTCGGGATCCCTCCTATACGCCCCGAATCTGGTTCCACAGTCACAGCTGTCATTTCCTTCAAAATCACACCGACGAGTTCCTGTGTCCGGTCGGTCACTGGACGGCGCCCGCCTGGCGGGCCCGCGGTGTGACGGGCCCCGCTGGGGCCTGGGCTGCGCTCAGAGGCGCGTCGCGTCCTTGCTCAGGATGATGCTGACGATCTCGCCCTCGTGCTCTTTCATGTGACCCAGCAGGTTTTCTTTGCTGGTGGATTCGAAGCCACAAATGCAGCAGCAGAAGAGCAGCACGCAGTACTCCACGCCGGCGGGGGCCGCCCCGGGCGAGGCGCTGCTGGGGGCGCTCGGCGCCTCGTGCTCGCCGGCAGCCTGGGCCGCGGGCTCTGCGGGCGACGCCGTGTCGTCCGGGCTGGCAGCGACAGGGTCGCCTCGCTCGTCGCTGCTGTTCTGTAGCGTCCTTCCAGGGGATTTCCCTAGGGCTCTTAAAAACCAAACAGAAAACACCAAACCTTGCGTTGGCGAGAACGCAGGACCAGCACATGCAACCCTGGCTTTAACGAACCCGTAACGGCAGGAGAGGGGCGGGAACAGTTACCTGCCACTCTGCGAAATCGCATCGTTAATGGCCTTGTTCACTTGCTCGTAGTTATAGTTTTGGTCACTCGCATGCTTCCACATATGCGACTTCAGAGAAGGTGGGTGGCTGCACACGTACCCACACAAAGAGCACCTGGAAGGCAGGTGAGGGAGTCAGACCCATGCCGTCACGTCAGTCACTACGACGAGCCTGCCACACTCCTGAATTCCTCCTCCTGAGGCCTCATTGGACAGCGTATCTCACTGACTCTAAGATGTCCCTGATTCCAGGCACATGATGCTCTCACATGGACACCTACAAGCCAAAACACCCTAGAATGGACATGCTAGGGACAGTGCAATAGTGCTTTAAACTTACAAAGAACTGATGAGTCAAGACAAATATCCCGAGTACTTCAGCTATTAACGGTTCTAGAACAACTTCTAATACAGTAACATACAAGACTCCGCAAACGGATGGATGTTGTCTGGGGTGATTATAAGTCAGTCTGCTGGTTAGCAAACGCAGCACAGGTTGACAGTTAAAACCGTATACAGAGAGTGACGGCCAGCCTGTCAGGTGCCTACTTAGATATTAACAAGGGAACTTTTCCACACTCACCTGTCACACCTAGAAAACCCGAGACAGACTTAAAACAGGAAATGCGTTTTGACGAGGGCTTAGGAGTTCATGCCCGTGGCCTAGCACTCCGTGACGGTGACCAGCTTAGCTCAGAGTGGGAGCCATGGCCACAAGGGGACCAAACTGGTCTGTGGCAGCTGGATGAACTCTATATAAACACCACGTTTGTTCCCGAGGCAAAATTTATTTAAAAAGTAATGATTTATATTCGTCGGCCTATTCTGATGAACTAAGGAACGCCTATAGTTTTCACAACATACATCTGAATTGGCTTCTGTGAGAAATCACGTAAATGACCTTATTCTACATATGATACATTAATTTTCAAAAACAGAATCTTTCAGTTTAAATTTTAAGGAGCTTCTGCGGGAATACTGAGTACTTAGACGTCAAGTTACTGAAAGATATGTGAAGTGTTGAAGACTATGACAATTTGCACGTAACTGACAGACACAGACATCTTCCTGTATTCCAGCTGGACAAAATATCTACGGTCCTAACACTTAAGCTTAAAATTCATATTTTTAAATAAACGGTAGTCATGAAACCAGTAACTGAAAGTTTCTTAGCCCTTGTATTCAAACAAGTGATATGAGTTTTCAATTACTTCTAACTTCGTTTTAATTACTAATAAGTTTGTTCTTTGCTATCAAGCACTCTAATACACGTGGCGGAACTCCGGGGCCATCCCACTTACCTGTACGGCTTATCAGAGTTGTGGATTCGTCTGTGGTTTCTGACACCAACGTACGTCGTGCTGGTATAATCACACACGTCACATCTGTACTGTTTCTGGATGGAAGACTTATTCTCTAGACAAGGCATTTCAGAATTTTAGCGACATGCTTTGCTTAGATTCAAAGGGCAGCATTTACATTCCATTGCAAATGAATCTTTAAACCACACAGCGTTAACATTTCAATCAAGGCTTTCTCACTGTTTAATAATCACAAGTTTAAAGACAGCTTTACAGCTTCTGCATCTGGACTTTCGGCTGACAGAAACCGGACATCATCTGTGGACACAGATACACTGCGTTGCTCTCCCATAACCTTGCACAAAACTCTAATGTGGTGAACTGGATGTCAGCTGCCCTGCTGACTATGCAGCAGCTGAATTAACCACGGATACATCGTGAATCTAAAAGGTGTTAGTCTGATGAATACTGGATATATCGTCTTAAGGAAACGTGGATTTGCCAACAAGTGACCTTCAATACCGTGATCCGATATCATGAAGTACAACTACAAAGCATAGATAAGGAACTCGGTATCGAAAAGCTAACGCTCCGTCTGCAGGTTTTCTTTGGAACCCCGGCTGGCAATGCGGCAACAGAGAGAGAAGCAAGTGCATGTTATTAAGTGCCACATAATGCTGCGTCTGCATCTGGCAGCCTGACAGGTCCCAATGACAAAGATTCTAAGAACGTGGCTATCAGCTCTCTGAACCCAGAAAGCCGGGGCCCAGCGGAAACAGGCTGCCTGCAACAGGGCAAGCTTGGGACAGCAGAGCTGGATGCTGTGGCCACTGAGACCGCTCCTGAGGACAGTCGTGGCTTCGTCTGCCCTGTCAGCACCCAGTCCCCAGGGCAGCCAGGAGCACAGCAGGTGCGGGCCAGACGGGCAGAGGCGAGGAAGCTTAGGGAGCGCACCACGACCCAGCGCTACAGGTGAGGCTGGCGGCTCGACAGAACCCCAACAATGGAGTTTTAACAAAACGAAGAAAACCCTGAAGTTAAATTTACGCGTTCTAAAACTGAAAATTTCTTTTGCTAATAACTACTTCTGCCAGGTGGAACTAAATGTCTCGATTTCCTGGTGTAAATTTATAACATTAATATATACACTAATCATAATTATACCCTAAGTATTACTCATAATTGGTAGGTTAAAAACTTGCACTTGATTGTACGTGGCAGTGTTCCAAATACAGTTTAAAAAAACCTGAAAAAATGAAGTGTGAATATTGGATAACGGTTTTGTGTGAGAAACATTACAGATCAATGACAACTAATAAAGATGACAGATGGTGAGACTTGGCGCGGCACAGGATGCGGGCCTGAGCCACTTCGAGCAACTGTCCTTATCAGAAGGGGCACTGGACTCGAAGTTCAGACCTGGCTCCGTCCTCACGCACACTCAGTGCTGGTGTGACCACGGGCCCATGAGGCCGGCTCGTGAGGACCGTGTCTCATCTAGGGAATGGACGTGCCGGACCCTGCCCGCACCTCCGGCGAGCCCGGAAGTGCTCTGTGCTTCCCTCCGCGGCAGTCCGTGCGGCCCTGCACGCGTGCGTGAAGTCTGACGGGTCGCCAGCGGAGACGCCCTGAGGGCGGGCAGGACCTGCCTGCTGTGTTTGCAGTGAAGCCCCAGAGACTGGCGCATCGCAGGTTTGCAATCAAGAACAAGAGAATTAAATCTCGCACGGACGTGCCATAGGAAAGCGCTGTGATGTTCGCCGACACACCCAGCTGTCTGGTCCCCAGGCAGTGCCGCCGTCACTGTCCTCCCAGCGCCCAGCTTGGCCCCCAGCTCAAGGCGGGCACGCCATGCCCCTGGCGGACGCGTGCCCAAGCACCGCCGCCCTGGCCACCTGTGCTATGGCACCGTCTCCCCTCGTTAAGTCAGTTTACTAAATGGTTAAAAAAATTTCAACAAACAGGAATTATTTTTACCTTCTTTGTGAGCTAAAAGCTTCTTTGGCCTGACAACCAGAATTTGAAGGCGCATCTGCTTCTCCGGTAGGCGGCTGGGCCTGACCGGTTTTGTCCGCCTTCACGGAATCGCCCCGAACGCCTGCTTTTGTTTAACTCATCACGTCTCCACATCCCCTCTGAAGGATTAAATGCTTTAAAGCATTTGCTACCTTTGGACTGCAAATCCTAACGAAGGAATAAATTATGTCCTGCCCTTGACTTAATAAAGCGCCAGTGTAGGTGTAAGTTCGCAGGAGGCCACCGCAACCTGAATTGTCGCAGTGCCACGACAGAGTCAGCACGTGCCACGAAATCCATACACGAAACCCGCGGAAACAGGAGGATCCAGAGAAGAGACGCTGCTGCTGCAGGCTCGACCTGCTCGCTGTGGTTCTGAGCTGACGTTTTAATCTTTTTTATTAAAATTGTAAGTTTCAATCTGTTAGCCCACGCGGACGGTTTTCAGTGATGGCTTCTGAAGCCGGTGCTCGGAGAGGCACCCTCCAGCGCCGCCGCCCGCACTGCAGGTGGTGCCGCTGAGCAGGGCGCGCTTTATTCCTTCGTTAGGGATTCACGGTCCACAGGTAGCGAATGCCTTTATGCCTCCCTCTGAGGGGATGTGGAAACTCGAGTTAAAATAAAAGCGGGCGTTCGGGGCGAGTCTGTAAAAGCAAAACCGTTTGGCCCAGCCATCCACCGGAGAAGCAGATGCTCTGTCATAAACTCCTTTTGTTCGGGAGATTTTTACCGGGCTGACATCTGCTTGACAAGCGATTTTGTTGCTACAGTCGTGTCAAATCAGTTCTTTCAGAAACATTCTAGAATCAGTTAAGCTTTCTGGGGTATAATTTAATGAACATTACGGTAAAACGTTTTACTCTGTGGTTGTTTCTAACTTTAATTCTTAGGAAATGTAAAAAGGAAAGTCACCCCAATGTTTTATTTCCCATAAACGCTACAACCACACTTGAGACATTTTGAGCGCACCGATTTAAGCAAGCCGACACAAGGCGGCACAGCTTGTCGGGCCTTATCCCCGATTCCCCGGATGTGGCACCCGCCTTCTCAGGGAACTCTGCTTAAACCTCTGATTCTAATATTCCTATTAGCGGGAACGTGGCTGACTCAGGCCAGTTAGGTATGTACAAGGATCTGGCGGTGGGTGTTTTAAATAATGCAGATGAGACTGGCAGTCACACTCGGCTGAGATAGGATCACAGCGGGAAGCCTCAGTCAGGGCTCGAGGTGGGGCTGCCGCCTGCCAGCGCGCTGGCCCTGGGGGAGGGCGAGCAGGCTTTGTTTCTGTGCTGCGGCTTCCCTGGCCGTGCTGCTGGCGCTGCCACCTACGGGGTCACCTGTACTTGGTCCTTAGAGGACAGCACACGTCTCGACGTGTTCTCTGCCTACACAGTTGAAGCTGAATATTTACAAATGTAGGATTCATGTCGTACTCGGAATTTCCTCGGGAACAGAGAAAAGCAGCATCCCACTCACAGTGACAGTCGGCAGAGAACACGCGCCGCTTTCGTCCTGAAGATCACCCAGGCGACAGCGAAGGGTGTGGTTCGGCTCGTGTGCCCGTCAGTGCAGCCTGTGTAAAGAGATGCCACATACCTTGCGGAACACACTTCTCATCAGCTGTGTCACTGGACACTCTTGGCTCGCCGCGACGCGCCGCTGACGAGGTGTCTGGAAGGCTGTGTTGCTCTCTCTCGTGGTTCCTCAGCTGACTCTAAAAAATCGAGAGAGATTCGAACGCGGTTTGCGAAGACTACACTCGCACGATTGCTGGGAGGCCACAGGACGGCGGGCCGGCTGCTCTCGAGGCCGGGTGCGCAGGCCCCTCAACGCCTCAACGCTGAAGGCGCCAAAACGCGGCACGTCTGACGGTTACTGGGAAGAGGCAGCCAGGGCAGCCGCGACCTCATCAGAGAGGCGGGGAGCCGCCACTGTCCCGCGGGGGCCTGCGTGGGGCCTGTGGGTGCTTCTGAACCACTGACGGTCTGAGCAGATTGTTCCTCGTGCCTCAGCGTGTCCACGGCGACAAGCCCAGCACTGACAACGGCCTTGTGACCTGCCTCCCCACACCAACTAAGCGTGCCCGAGAGACCTGGCTGGGCGGAGCCTCCGCCGGCCACCCCCAAGTCCAGAGCAAGCAGCAAAGCGGCCTGAGCCACTGCGGGTGACTGTGCAGCAGCTGCAGCAAGCGACCTGCATTTCAGGACCGTGGAAGATAATACTTTTCGCGATGCTGACGCGGGCTTAAACTCGTGTCACCACGTGTGCACACGCGTGATGTCCCCCACACACATTCCCTTGCAATTAATTCCCACACACTCTGAAATCCACACATTTCCGAAGACGTAAAGCGAAGAACTAAACCACGAAAGCAGTCGCCACAGAGGTTGTGGGGGAGGTGGCGGGCCAGGGGAATCGCGGGGCCCCCGACTTCGGCCCCGACCTGCATGCCCGCCGGTCCACGGCGAGGCGTGGACTGTGCCCGCCGAGCCCTGGCCCCGCTGAGCCCCCGCGGTCGCCGGGTGAGCCGGCGCAGGGCTCACCTTGCAGTGAAAAGACTCCGCGCACCGTCTGCACGGGTAGGTCCTGGCCCTGCAGTGGTGGATCATGTGGCTCTCCAGATCTCTGCTGTTGTCCGCGACGTGCTCGCAGATGGGACACTGGTAGGGCTGCCTCTGCCGGTGGACCCGCAGGTGCTGCTTGATGTAGCCCTTGTTCCCGCTCGCGTAGTGGCACAGGCGGCAGCGGTAGGGCCGCTCCGCGTCCGGGACGTACTCCACGACGCTGCCGCCCGGCAGCCCGGCCTCGCCGTGGGGCTGGCACTGGGCGTTGTCCTGCAGCTCCTTCAAGATGTCGTCGTCCGAAGCGTTCTGGTCAGTCCGCTCCCTCAGCTTCTCGATCACGGTGAGCAGCGACATGCTGATGCCCGTCTTGGCCTGCCCGTCCGACAGCTCCTGCTGGCCGCCCGGGAGAGCTACCAAGGCAGAGCTGCTTTGGTTAAATCCAGCCAATCCATTCGAGGCGTTTTTGAGTGGTGACATCATTTTAGAATATGCGGCCAGTGTACTATCCACTTGCCTTTGGCCGGTGTCTGGGTCTAGGAGGTTTATGTCGCCGTAATGCCCGAGGCTGGCTCTCGTGAGCTCCGCAGCTCGGATGGGCATGGTGACCAGCGCTTCCGCGGCTAACGAGTGCAGCCGAAGGGACTCGGAATTCGTTCTCCTCCGGCCGGGGGGCGCGTTCTCATCGGGGGCCAGGCCCGGGTACCCCAGCTCACTGTCGGTCTTCTCCGCACGGCTCCAGCCTATGATCAGCCCCCCGATGTCCACAGCGCACCTGTCGGCCCCAACGGCGTCCCCCCTCCCCTCGCCCCCGGCGTCGGGCGGGTTCAGCTGCTTCGCCTCTTCGATGTCCGCGCTCACGAGGAAGCTCCTCTGGGAGAGGCCCTCCTCGGCGCCCGGCAGGCGCTCCACTATCACGTTCACGTGGCCCTTCGTGTTGGGGCCACTGCTGATGATCTTCTGCGCCGACGACAGCAGGCTGTCGGCCACCAGCATCTCCTCTGCATCAGAGGTCGCCTCGAGAGTCTCCTCCGCATCAGGGTCCAGGGCCACGGCCTGCCTGGGGCCAGCGCCCTCGTCCGCGCTCTGTCCGGGAGGGGAGGCGGAGGGTGACGGCTCCGAGCTGCAGATCTGCACCTGCACCGACGGCCCGTTCTGCACCCGCAGCGCGCTGTCCCCGATGGCGATGACGACCGCGTCGACGGTGGCAACCCCGCCGGCTGAGGCGGCCGCTGGGGAAGCCAGAGAGCCCAGGGGTTCGCTCTCGTTTTCGAATATGGGGTAGGAGCAGCCGACCTCTCCGGCGTGCTTCCACGCGTGGGTCTTGAGCATCCGCTGCTGGCCGCATGTGTAGCTGCAGAAGAGGCACCGGTACACGCCGTACTGCTCGTACGCATACCACTGGCCCCTGCCCGCTCCCGGCGTGGCTGCGGCCGGGGCCGGCGGGCTGCTCACCCCGGCTGGGGTGCCGGGCCTGGGCTCACCGTGTCGCTCTGGGGGGCTTGCGCATGGCGGGGCCTCGGCTGGGGGCTGACAGCTGGCCTCGCTGCCGTGGTCACTGACCACGTGAGCCTCCAGCTCCTCCTGGCTCTTTGACGTGAGGTGGCACTCTGAGCACATCAGGATCACTTCGTGCTGCTGGCCGTGCTGCTTGACGTGGTCCTTCAGCACAGGGAACGACGCCGACAGAAACTTACAAAGGCTGCACTGGTAGGACATCGCCGTCCCCTCACTCTGGGCGGGAGAGTGGGGGCTGAGAGGCGCCTGCGACACCTCGGCCCTTCCGGCAGCGGCAGCGGGCGGTGGGGCGACTTTCGCTGGAACCTCACAGGGCTCTTGGGACTCAGGAGAACATGTCGCCGCACTTGAGCGTGAGCGCTTTTTCCCAATTAGAAGACATTTTTGTGACTTTTCGTGTTCCACTATCTTGCTTAACTTCTGGATGACGTGGATTAAGGGGTCTGTTTTAGCTTTTCTCTGCTCACTGATTTCCAAAGACGAGCCGATGACAGTTTCAGCAGCCAACAGCGCCTCCTGCTCCCCGACGTCCGGCGCCAACACGGCAACACCGCTGCTATCCTCCATACCTGCAAGGGTGACGGAGACAGAGACAGGGCAGGTCACAGGGGGCGGCGGCACGCGGCGCGCGTCAGCGGGCCTGCGTGCTTCCTCCCCGGGCCCAGGGGACTCGAGTCGTTCACGACTTCCCCTTGGAACGCCACCTCCTCTCGGGATGGATGGCGGGAGCCTCTCACTCTCCACTTCTTTCTCTGGAAAAGACGAACGAACCACCTGCAACTCCTTTCTCCCGATGTCCCCCCCCACCCACCCCGACAGCTCGTGGGGCCACCTTCTCCTGAAAAAGACTGAAGGGACACAGCTATTCCAGGGCACCGCCTCCAGTCCCCATGAAACCCCTGCCGCGGGGCCAGCACCCGACTGATACAACTTCGTACCCCAAACATAACTCTAGTGTTTACCGAAACCATCAATTTGTTTCTTCTCTACAGAACTTTGAAATCACGAAAATACAGTCATTAACCTACTGCCAAGGGCAGTGAGTTCTGAGAAGCGCGATGGAAATGAAACTGCATCAAAGCGACAATCCAGTTCCCTCTTCTACTTCCTCTGGTTTGCCTTCAAGAAGACAAGCCGCAAACTACGCTGTGGTTTTTTCCAGAGGGCGCATTAGTGGTCAGCTATCACTCGTTCACACGCGTTTTTTTTTTCCTGAAAGGGAAAGGGCACCAAAGCAAGCAGCGGCAGACACGCTGGCTGTGTTCCAGGTCCAAGTGCACACAGAGCCCTCGGAAAGGGCCGTCCGCGGTGCCAGGGTGCGACACAGCCAGGGACGCCACCGCAGGCCTGGTACTCGTAATACCCTTCAGCCTAAATCTCAAGTATTCTACGTCGTGCCAGAGCTTTTATTTCCATTTCCTTTGGCTTCAGTGAGAGTAACTTGTTGACTTGGGTCACATTTTGAAGTTTCGGCTTCTCCGCACCTTCGGTGCATGTTGGACTCTCTCAGGACACCCCGGGAATGCCAGCGGCTTCGTGACACCAGTGGCAAAGGCCACACTGCGCCGAAAGCTCGGTCGCAGGCTGCACTCTCCCCCAGGCGGCCCTGCTGTCACCGTCCCACACTCCCGCCGGTCCCCCAGCCCCGCCTCTCCTCCTGGTCTGCACTTTCCCCGGCGCACGGACGACCTACACTTAGCTCCTTGTCAGGCAAGGATGCAAACGCTCCTCTAGTCCCACTCGGCCCTCCTCCACCTGTCTGCGCATGGCAGGGGACGATGCAGGACAAGCAGCCCAGCTACAAGGCCAGGGGCCCTTTAGCCACTCTCTCCCCGGTTCCACCTGCGGGCAGCGCCTCTTAACGGAAGACAGATGCCCCTGGACGTATGACGGGGACATCCAGATACACCCGTCAGTTAGGCAACGTTGAAAACGCTCTTCCCAGTACCCCGCAGAGTATGAGTTGTCACCCTCAGGACCACGTGGCCAACGCTGTCCAGAACCACGACGCCGGGCCGGGCTGGGGAAGGGCGGTTTCCATCGTGAGCACGTCGCGTGCGCGTCGGGCCAGCCTGCGGCCCCTTTCCATCCCGCTCAAGCCAGACTTACCGGCGCCTTTCAATCCGTGTCCTCGACCTGGTGCCTCAAAAGTGGGGACTGGTGGGGAACAATGTTTCTTTAGAAAAACCCGTTCTGACTTTCTAGGTCACCTTATTGCTTGAGAATTCTGCACTGTCAGGCCGAGCGACTACTGCTTTGCCTCCAGGGCCCTCCACTTAAAGCTCCGTTCTGACCAGGTCAGCTGCCAAACACCAGCCAGGCAAATACCTGCAGCGGCCGTGAACACTCACTTTCCCACGCGCGACCTGCTGCTCGGCTGTACTTCTACGGTGTCCTTCCCCACGAAAGTTGACCTCTCGTAAGCAGACCGCTACCTGGAGACTGACAAGCGACTGTTTGCTCATCAGACCTTGTACGCCCGCCAGCTCACCAGGTGGCTCATGCTGTCCTTCGCGCTTCATGACAAGGCAGTGGGGAGGCAGAGCTGGGCCAAAAGCTCCCTGTGGATGGTTCGGGGTGCACCTTAAAGCAAGCGAGGGCGAGGAGGGAGACTGACACCACGCAGGGCCGACGGTCTGCAGCAGACGCCCGATCCCGAGCACCTGGGGAAACGCACAGGAATGGCAGCTACGAAGCAGACGTGACAACACAAAATATGCCAAGCGACACCTGGAAAACCGGTCGGGGCGCAGATGGCCAAAATCCACGACAGGCCTCATTAAAAAAGTCTCCGGTAAGCGGGCTGGATAAACAGCTCATGATAAAGTTACACAGACAGGGAGTTAAGGTGACCTTAAGGCCAAGTCTTCAGATTTTCACAAAAATTTCACTTAGGCCACCAGCGTGCATATTTTTATAGGACTACGCATCAAATGAAGTAAAACTTATTTGAATAAAAGAGATGAAAATTAGGAATACGGCTACAATCCCAGTGGCTCAATAAGAATGGCCACATGGATTATGACAATGTGCACACTATGCCCAGCCTCCAAAAGACCAACGTCAATGCGACTTAAAAAAATTCCCATGGTGGGAGGCGCGGCCGAGAGAGAGGGTCAGGTGAGAACGCCAAATTTATAACTGGAGTGATGAGAACCTAGGAGTTTATTATGTAATTCTTTCTACTTGTGGAAATGTTTAATTTTCTAAAGTCAAAGTTGTAGAAAAAATTCGTATGTGCAAGGCACCAAGCTCAATAACAAGAACGGAAAATACTTAAAATTTACAATAGCCATAGTTTAAAAATGAGTTATGAAGCACAGATTTAGAAGTTGAGAACGAACAGCTTTAAACACCGCAGCAGCACACCAGGTGGAGTCAACGACCGAATCCTAACAGAGGCTCCAGCTCTTCCTGCCCACAAAGGTGAGCAGAGACTCCCTGAAGCCCTTAAGACGCAGCCAAGCGTGCCAGGGGTCATCTGTTTGCGCCTCTAGGCCCACCGTCCCTCCTCTCCACTCTGCCCTCTGGTTTCTGGGGGTCACGCCAGTGAGGAGCCCCATCAGGAGCTCAGGAGGCAGCAGTGAGATCAAGATGTTCCTTTCCTGGTCTCTCCCTCCCACCCAGCGTCACCGTGAGCCGGCTGCGTCCCTCAGCAGGCCACTCTCTCCAGGCAGGCTGCACTACGCGGTGCTCCTGGCGCCGGACCTCTCCCAGGCTGCTGCTCCAGGCAACCGTGCCACCAGCGGTGCAGCTGCACAACTCCGGCGTCTTTACCGAGGATCTCTGCACGGAGTTAGCCAATTTGAGCGTGCCATTTGCTTTCTTGGGACTCTGCTGACACGAGGGCCAGATGACAGGGAAAGCGGCTGACACCACTGTGTTTTCAGAAATGAGAGTGAGCTTGCTACCTCGGGGTTGTGAGACCAGCGCTGCTGGACAGGAAGGCAGGCTGGGAGGAGGAAGGCCACGAGGCATCAGCAAAACAGGGCTTTCCTGTTCGCAATCTTTAGACATAACATTAGATCAAATGCATCGACTTGTTGCAAATAAATAAAAGCTGTACCCAGAACCAGAAAAGTCCCACCACATTTCCGCTGAGTCAGAACCCTTCCCTAGACGATAGTATCCCAAAGGCAAAGCTTACAATGGACACTTTTAGCAAGAAAAGCTCCAAATTAGTTAATTTGTCCTTTATTTCCTTATAACTTGCGATGTGGTTTGTTTCTATTGCTAATCAGTTCCTTCTAGGTACAGCAGTCAGCATGTGAATTACAGGTAAATCCAAGCGAAGCCTCCGCGAGGGCCCCGTGGGGCTGGAGGCCACACTTTTCCTGTGAACCTACGAAGGCTGATCAACATGTTAGAGAGAACCTTCCCTGTCAGACTAAGGATTTATTCTTTTCCAACTCGAAAAAATTTGTGCATGGAAATAATGGCAATTCTTCCAGATTATTATAATTCTAAAATACAAAACGTTTTGCTCCAAGCAAAGGAAGGCAGGGGACATAAACTCAAGGGTTCCTCTCCTAGAAGAGCCTCAGTTAGCTGTGTGACTTCAGGCGAGCCACTGCTTCTGTGGGTGTTAGATTCCTGAGAGGTAAAACAAGAGAATGGTGCTCGATGAACTTTCATGTCCTGAATTATAAACTGTCTAAAAAATACCACGAAACTGTTTGTTTATAGATTTACTTTACTAATGTTCGGCTGTAACTTATTTGAATTAAAATCTCCTTAGCTTAATTATTCATTGGCACCAAGAAAAAAATTGAGCACGAATATCCCTAGTATACGAATTTCATAGTACTATTTCTTAGCTGGCATCTAGCCTGAGATAATATTCTGATTTGGCAGCTGCAATTAAGACGTAAGGTCTAACTACTGTTAACCCGTATTCAGACTGAGCGTTTACTGCGCAGTGCTGCAGAGGACGTAAGCGGGTTGCAGGACGTTCTTGCTCCTGGGGCTCCCAGCCCAGGGGCCGTGCCCATGCAGGTGGCGTGTCACTCGTCTAATTCCTGGAAACGTGAGCCTGGAGATGAGGAACGTGAGGCTCACAGACATAAAATAACAGATGGTTTACGAACTGGAGTCCGAGCCTACCTGATTCTAAAGCTATCCTTCCTCAACATGCCAATTTCCCCCTTCTTTCTGAGAACAAAAATTTATTAAGTACAGACACTGAAAAGTGTAACAGCCCCTTACAGCTGCTTGTACCAACATGTGTGTTTGACCTTTGGGATAGGCTAGGTGGATGTTACACAATTTTACAATTACGGAAACTGCGTTGAAGAGACTTATACAAGGTCACATGGCTGTTACCTGGCAGAGCCGAGCCTTCCAAGTCAAGTCCTGAAATTAACATGGTCCTTGGGACCAATCTTCAAAACCTGTGTACGGCCAAGAAAAGAGCACGCAGCGCCAACCATCTCTTTTACTTGGTGATACAAAGTAGGTTTTTCTTTTTTTTGCAGTAAAAATTTCTCAATATTCCATGTCAAAAAGAACTTCAGAGGAATGTTTGTGTAATCCAATTATGTGATGCAAATTTACATAACTTAGCTAAAACTTTAGGGTTCTACACAGGTTAGGAAAATAGCTCTGGAAACTTCTAATAATTGTGTATTTTGTTTTAGCTCACAATTTACCTGACTCGTAATACTGGTTTCACTGATATCACTTTCTAGTACGTAAGAAACAATATACTGTATACTGCTATTTTAATCTTAACCAAAAGTACAGTCTAAAGGGTGATTATGCAAACTTCAAACTGTTCTACAGGCCCAGTGGGCCGAAGAGCCGCAGGAAAAGACAAGAGAGTGGCCCGACCCATACGCACCGCCCGGCGCCCAGTGTCTTTGCTCCTGGTTCCTACCCCAGCTAGAATGAAGCGCAAAGACCAAAGAATGCGTGTTCGTTTCCCACGGAATGCAACTTCATGGACTGTGGCTAAGGAAATGCGGTTAAGCTCACTGCCGGGCAGAAAGAATTCGGCCTTCCCCTGAAGTTCATTTTAAAATGTCAGTCAGATGAAGGAATAAAGGCCAGGCTTTCTCTTTCCATCAACGACGCCACGCAGACACTGAGCCAGAGAGCAGCGCTGCCGAAGAAAGTACAGCACAAACTCAAGGAGGTGACAAATCCAGCCACGGCCACGACGCGCCGGCTGACGGCACGCCGCGGCGCCGGCACCTGCAGCGACGCCCTGGCTGCCCGCGGGCGGGGACGGCGGCCCCGCCTGGGGACGCGCCCAGCCGTGCGCCCCGGCCAGGCGCTCCGGGCGCCCCGCGGTCTCGGGGGCCGGGCGCCCGTCCCCGCGGCCGGCTCGCCGACGAGGCTCGCCCGGGCGAGGGCCGCGCCTGTGCGCCGGGGGGCGGGGGCTGAGCTCGTCAGGACGGCGGCGGCGGCGCGAGCCCCGTCCCCGGGGCGCTGGCGGAGAGGGCGCCGCCGGCGCGGAGCCCCCGGCGCCGGGCGAGCGGCGGCGGGCGCCGGCACAGGCCGAGGGCAGGGCGCACATGGCCGGCGGCGGCGCCCGCGGCGGGCGGCCGGGCGGCCCCGGGCGCGGTACCTGCGGTCGGCGGCGGCTGCTGCTTCCGCGAGCCTCCTCGGGCCGGCCGGGCGCCCCGCCGTGCCCGCGCCCCCGGCCTCGCCCTCGCTCCCGGCGCTCTCTCCCGGCTCGTGCCCCGCTTTTCCCTCCTCAGCCGAAGCTCCAAAATGGCGGCGCCGGGCCGTGTCACGTGAGCCGCGGGCGGGTCAGGTGACCGAGGGGCGGGGCGGCGCAGGCCCCGCCCACGAGCGCGCGCGGCAGCGGGCGCGGGCGCGAGGGTCGCACCTGCCGGGGGGCGCGTTCTCGAGGCCGCCGCGCTGCCCCCGGCGGCGCCCGGGTGTAGCCGGTGTGTGTCACCTGGCGTGTCCCCAAGTCGCCACGTCCGATGCGCGCCAGCGCGGTCACTCCATCCTCCCCGGCTGGCCTTGTGCAGCCGGCGGGCGCTGGCACTCGGCGGCCCTGCGCTTCGGCGTTTGTCCCTGCTTCTGGGCTGCGCTCCTGGTGGCTGAGATGCAGAGGTCCCGCCGAGGCGCCGAGCTGGCCCAGGGACAGCCACCTGGGAGATGGAGGATTTCAGGGGAGGAGCTCGTCCGAGGGGCCGCGGGCCGGATCCGGTGGCTTGACCCGGTGACACAGCCTCGGTCTGGGGGCACGTGGTGGTGGTCGTTTAGACCTGTTTCGTGGCGTGCCCGCCAGGATCACAGGCAGCCCTGCCAACAGGGTCAAACGCCGAGTGAAGCACTGCACTCAGCTTCGCTGGGAATGCAGACCGTCGGGGCTCGCCGAGAGCCGCAGCGCCGGATGCCTGGGCCTGGACCTGGCCGGCGGCCACCTACGGAGGGAGGAGAGTGAAGCCGAAGATCTGGGGGCAGTGATGGGCTGGGCCTGTTCACTGAGATACCTCTGGGGACTTCCAGGTGTGCTTAGTCTCTGCAGCGGGCCCGGCTCCCCTCCAGTGGGGGACAGTCCCTGTTCAGATGAGTCAGATACAGTGAGTATCTCAGGATACAAATCCACCTGAATTTGGGGGTCAGGAAACCTGCAGAGTTAGAATTCTCCTATTCCGCAGGACCCTTTGCCTGTTGGACCAAATAGTTAAGAAGGAAAAACAAAGGGTCGAGTAGCTTTTTTCAGTGAAAGAGACTGAGCAGAAGACCAGCACGGAAGGGACAAAAATGACCAAGGGCAGCCGGCTAAACAGAAAAGGGAGAAAGCGAGGTCAAGCAGTGAACGTGCACGTTCCTTTCCTTTCGCTACCTGCTCTATAACCCTCTGGTGAGAGGCTTCTCGTTAGTGACGTCCGCGAATCTGAAGGTGGACGGAACTGGAATTAGAGAATTATTCGATCAGGTGGGAGTGCGAACACGAGGCAGAGACACTGATCTCGGGAACATGCGGGAATTCTGAAACGAGTGAGAGCAGGCGAGTCTTTGAGGTCCCCGTGCAGTCTCTTCTGGGTTCAGCGGCCGTCCCCACGTCGCCCTTCTAGAATAAGGTCAGACGGAACTTCCTGGTCCCTGCCCTGTCTCGGAGGTGCGGCCTGTGACCGGGTTGCCTAATGAACCGCGTGGAGGCGAAGGGGCCGCTTCCATTCCGCAGCGTCGAGTCGCTAGTGCAGCTTCCTGCAGAGCACTCTCACCTGCTGGCCGATGACAGGTGGGGTGCGAAGTGCTGGCCACACTGTCAGCGACATTATGGAGTGACAAGGAGGAGCTGAGCCCCCAGCCGAGCCACTCACGATGGATGTATACGGTCAGGGGCGTCTCTGAGGTTTGGGAGCTGTTTGTACTGCAGCGTGACACAGCCTCTGCTGACTGAGCCTCCTCTGTTCACCTAGGTACCAGAAGGGGCAGAGCCCACGAGAAGAAACCATTCCAGGCGGATCGGAAAGTTAGAGAAAAGATTAGGACCTCCGTTCCCGAAGACAGCCAGAGTATACGGTGCAGGAAAACAGAGGCGACTTAAGAAGCCAGCGCAGCAAAACCTCGGTGCTCCTCTTTCCTGTCTGAGAGCTCCCAGGAAATGGCAGTAAACGCTTCCAAGTCAGAGGAATGCAGAGACTTTCAGATGTAGACTCATTGGACGTCGCGCCAGAACTCTTGCGAGTTCCTTCCATTTGACACAGGATGCTGTTTATCATGGTTTAATTAACCTATCATGGTGAGATTTAGTGTCGCGGACGGGAAACTCGCTTACTCACTTCTCTGGCACCTACTCAGTGCTTGTCTCCCGGTAAGTGATGGTCCAGACAACGGAATCCCTCTCTGCACACATCTCATCATTCCACTTTGGGATGGCTGATTAGTTGATGAGGTTCAAGGTTTCGCTTCTTTTCCACGTATCACGTGTCTGTGTCTTCTAACGTGGCCAAGGGGTCTGACAATGCATGGAGTTTGCTCGAAAGCTTAGACCAGAGCACTGTTTAAGTTTTGATGACACCGATGGCAGTGTCGTGAGTAAGTTGCCAAGGAGATGGTGGGTCGTTAGGTGACTGAGACACCAAAGCAGCTGAAACTTGAGATCAATGTGTTCCGAGCGATGATGCTTATGAAGGACACCTTGTCTTTGGTATAATAAGATTAGATTAGTTTCCTTCTAAAAGGATTAACCACAGAAGTCTTTGCCACAGCACAGAGAATTGGAGAATGCATGTTAGCCTGTACTTCTTTTAGTTATAGTTTTTATCATGACCTTTGAAAAATATTCTTTGAATAGCCTTCCTCCAAAAAGGATAGGTTGTGGAAATGGGAGACGAGGCAGGGAGGCTAAAAGAGGCAGAGGGGGGTGGTGGTGTGAGCTGAGAAGACACACACAGACCGCCCCCTGACTGTCTGCATGGCCCCCAGGGGACTGAGGGACCGAGGGCAGGCGGGCTCCATCCTCTGGCGTTTTTACCCTGCCTGTAAAACGAGATTGTCAACGTATCTCTTTTCTGAGGTTCAGATGTCTGGTGTGTGGAAACATGGAGTTTAATTATAGGAGTCCTCTGGGTTCAAAATGGGACTTTGTTATTAAGAATGGTGACAAGGCTTGATTTTGTTAATAAACGAATGGGCTGTGGGATGTAAGTCAGAAGAAATGTGCGATTAAAAGACGTGATATGTTATTATATATACAGCCATCAGTAACAAATTAACATTAGCTCTGGGTTCTTTACACTTTGCATCCTGAATCTATACCTAGAAATACCTCATAATTAGAGTTCAGGTCTCAAGAATCATCATAAATTATCCATCCGTCGTTCACTGTCTGCTAAAAGCCACGGACCTGTGTGGTTTCGGCAGCACGTTGACATCTAACGTGTCAGGTGCCACGAGGCACACGTCAATGCACTTCTGATCGAGGACCTGAGTGTCCCAGAGGGCGTGCGCGGCTGCTGCCGACCGGGTGGAGGTGGGCAAAGGGCGGGCGCCTGCTGGGAGCTGGACTGTCTCCAGCCGACAGTGGTCTGGCTGCCCCTTCGGCTCGGCCCTGGGTCTGAGCGGCCAGCTGGTTTTGGAGAGGCCGGGGGAGCTCAGTGTCTAGAGCGACCCGGCCGTCCAGGTCCTGAGGACTCTGGGAGTGAGGACAGGGATCCATGGTGATGACATGTAGTGGCTTACCTGTGCAGTGGGGCCCCTCCCTGGAAAAGCGTTGGCAACGCCCGCCTTGCCCAGGTGACCTGGGCGGACCCCGCCCCGAGGCAGGCTGAGTGTGCAGGTTCTGGCCAGAGTCCCTGAAGTCATGTTGGCTGTGGTCAGGACCCCGGGGGAGGCGCCAGCACGTGCCACGGGTGTGCCTGGGTCGCCCCCGCCAGGCCCCCTCAAGCGATTTCCAGTCGCCTTTGCCCATAAAGTCGGTCGTTCCTCCGCGAGGGAGCAGGAGTGAGTGAGAGTCTGAGGCTCGGGCCACCTCGTGTGCCCGGAGCCTCGGCGCAGTCGAGCAGCAGCCACTGGCTGCATGCGGAGTCCTGCCGACAGGCACAGCACCCGCTTCTGAGTGAGACACGAGGCATGGCGATGGCACCTGGACGGGGTCCCCGTGGGGACGCGGTCTCCCTAATGCGGCGACCTTCGCCGGCGACGGGAGCAGCGGGATGAAATGAGCAGGGGCAGAGGAAGACACGAAACAGGGCCCCGGGAGTGAGAGCAGGTGCCAACCGGGCCCAGAGCGCCAGGCCGAGGGGTCATCCCGTGACCCGGAAACACGTGGTCGTTGCTCGGACAGCCCCCAGGACGCGATGGACCAGGAGAAGCCGCTAGCAGCGTGGCCAGCCGGCGGGAGCTCACGTCCTGCCTCTGCGAGACCCCAGTAGCCGGACAGCCGCAGACAGCAAGCGGCCGACCCTCCGAGGCCCTCAGCCCCGAGCGCCTCATGCCGTGGGAGCCAAGCTCGGGCGCATCGTGCGCTAGCTGACCTTCCGGGAGGTTCCTTTCGCTGAGAAAAGGACATCAGTGACAGAGGGAAGGGAAAGGCGCGTGGTGCCCGTGGCCCTTCCTGGCCGGGGGGCCAGACTGCTCGCCCGGAGCCCTGTAAGCTGCGGGTGGGGCGGGGGGCAGCGGAACCTGCTGTGAGGCGGGGACGGCGCCTCCAGGATCAGGCGGGAGCGGGTGGCCAGGCGGCACGTCCTCTGGCCCCGCGGCAGGACCTGTCCCTCAGTCCACACCTCCGGGCACACACGGAGGTTCTGTGATGGGTCGGCCTGGTGCGTGGACAGGGGGCTTCTGTCCGCGTCCTGGGGACACTGCCCTCGGGCACAGGGTGACGGTGGGCAGCAGACACTGGCCGGAAGGGCGAGGGGGCCGGGGCCGGGCACAGCCGGGCAGCGGGCGGCTGCTGCAGGCCCTCCGCTCGGGCCTGGGCGTCTGCCTCCTCCGCACGTCTGTGTGGACAGAGCTCAGCCATTGCTAGCCCCGTCTGCCTTGCCGAGGGGCAGTGAGCCCCAGGCCTCCGGGGAGCTTGTCAGTCTCCTTCATTGCTATCCTGGCCTTGCAGGGGGGCTGTAAATACTCGCTGATTGAATGAGCAAGTGATTGCATTCCGCAGCCATGCCTCCAGGCAGGGACTCCATGTGAGAATGTGCTTGAAAGTGGACTTTTGGAAGATTGGGCATCGGATTGAGAGCTGGGGGCTTGGGAGAGAGAATAAAGATGACTTCCAGTTAGGGACCTGGGAGCTGGCCTCAGAAAGGCCCTAAGAACCCGGTTGTGGACAGGGTTTCACCTGGAGCTTTAAAACCTATCAGCACTCACTAGCTGTGTGATCCAGGGCAAGTTGCTTAGCCCCTCTGTGTCCCGTTACATCATCTGTAAAGTGGGGACAGTGCCACCTCTCTCCTCGGACTGTCGAAAAGTTGAAAGGACCTACCGTGGATGAAGCGCCGACGTGCTTGCTCTTAGCGAACGATCCGTAAACAGTGGTTTATTATCATTTCTAACGTCCAGACTGGACCGCCAGCAACGGGCGGAAGAGGGGCGGCGGAGGGCCACGGGGGCAGAGACGGCGGCGCTCGCGAGGATGTAGGGGCGACGTGGCGGGCCAGGCGGCCGCTCTGTCCTCTCGGAGGCGGACAGAGCTGGGCGGCCCAGGCGACTCTGGCTCCAGCACTGATGACAGAGACAAGCATGGCAGGCAGAGGACCGCGGAGGAGCAGAGGCGTGAACCGCCCAGCTCGTCCCAAACCAGCTGGCCAGCCGCGCAATCTGGTGCGGGCCTGGCTAGTCCTGTCACACATGGCTACATGGGTTTCAGCCAGTTTTTCTTGGCAAGTGAATTTGTGCTGACATCCTAGAGTTTAGTTACGTTTTGGTCGAGAAGTCCACAAGTCTTTGGACTTGGCTCTGAGAAATGGAAAGTGAATTGAATCTGCATTATTTAAGTGGCTTATTCAGAAGAACACTTCTCTCTCTGCGGATTTAAAATTTCAAAGACTCAAGATTTGATATTTCGGCAGCGACAATGACATCTAGGGGCTGGTTTCCCTAGGTCTAATCCCGGATTAAATCATTTACATTTCGAGAAACAGGTGCTAGCATTTGAGTCACTCCCAAATGTCTGTGCCGTGTGGACCTGGTTGGTGGCCAGGGCCACGCGGATCACGGAAGAGCTGGAAGTGGCTCGTGCTGTTGCCTGCGAAAGTGGCCTTCTCTCTGAACTCACGGCACCTCTCTGTCGGCCCGTGGGCGCTCACTCGCCCCGGCCTGTGGACCGCAGCTGGGCTGCCGTGGCGGGCGCCGGCCGGGGGGGCTGGAGTCTCAGGGTCTGCCAGATCCGTCCGTCTCTGAGGAGCCAGGGGAAGGGGTCCTGGCAGGTCTCCTGGTCTTCACCCTGCGTGCACCAGGCCCTTCTAAACGGGTCGTCCTCTTGACTTTGTGGCTCCGATCAGACTCAGAGGCAGCCCGCGGGCTGCTGTCGGTCACTCAACAACGCAGACCGAGTACCTTCTGGGTACAACTTTGCATGTGGGCATGTGTGTGCAGTGTGTATATGCACGTGCATACATGTGCACCTGTGTTCAGATGGCGTGTGCATGCGCGCACACGTGTGAGGCTGTGCGTGCATGTGTGCGCGTGCACGTGGGCGTGTGCATGCGTGTGCATACATACACATGTGTGCACGCATGTGTACGTGTGTGTCCATACGTGTGTGTCGTGCATCCCACTGTGGGCCAGGAGTGAGAGGGGCCCGAGAGACAGTACACCTGGGTTAGGCCCATAGAAAACGTCGTTTATTTGGAGAACGCCAAACTTACGTGTTAATAGGATCTAAAGTGCACGTGAACATAGCTGTGTGCGTAGTGCACAAGCTCAGCGGTGTTCGGATGGCGCGCGAGTCCCTGTGCGAGTCCCCGCGGAGCGCGCCGCGGTGCGCGTTGGGGTGGGGGGCGGGGCGCTCTGACGCCCATGTGGGGCGGCGCTGGCGGCAGCACCGGGGCTGTGGGCTCTCGCGGCTGTGGGCTCTCGCGGCCTGCGGAGCGTGGCGCGGGGCGGAGCTGGGGTGCGACACTCGCACGCACGGCCCCTGAGCCTCCCGGTGGCCGGAACGTGAGCTGGGGGTCCGTTGGGTGCCGGCCCCGGCTCCTGCTCTTTTCTGTCTTCGTCCTGGCCGTCTCCCCTCCTGCCCCAGCAGCTACGGGGCCATGGCTTGCCAGGCCGCCAGGGTCACCCTTGAACCGTCCTCGACTCTGTGCCCCTCCGAGGGTGCCTAAGGCTCCCGCAGCCTCTGATGAAGGTGCAGACCGTCGCCTAGGCGTCTCAGTCTGGTCTGCTGTCCCTGTCACTGCCCGGGCCTCGGCCCTGTCACAGCTGCCCTCCTCAGGGGGCTCCTTGAGTGGCCGCCTCCTCCGCAGAGAGCCACGTGCTCAGGGAGGCCGTGCCTGACCTCCGAGGCCAGGCCGAATCCCTCCCCCGGCTCGTGCCTCGTGCCCCTCGGTCACGGCCCGCGGACAGCTGTGGCTGTCTGTCTGTGTGACACTGTGCCTCAGTGTCCTCCGCAGACGGATTCATCGTCAGCCCACGGGTGCCGCCGAGGAAGCAGTGGGGGACTGAGTGACCGAGACGCTCGTGGGGCTGCAGCGTCATCCGCCGGCGTCGGCGCGCTCTGCGCCTTCGTCGGGGGGCTGCTGCGACGGGGAGCCGCCGAGGGGGGACGGCGCCAGGCAGGCACGGCTCCTCGTGGTTCCCCGAGATCCGAGATCCAGGCCCTGGCCACGCGGCGCCTGGCGAGACCCGGCTTCCTGGCTCACGGACGCCGCCTTCTCCCTTTTATCAGGGTCCAATCCCGTGCGTGAGGGCTCCACCTTCGGGACCCAGTTACCTCCCGAAGACCCCAGCCCTCAACGCCACCGCCCAGGGTTGGTCTGAACAGATGGATTTTGGGGGACACACTGTCCAGGCTGCAGGGCACCACTTGATCATGCCCCATTTGTCATCTTTCACGCAGAGCATGCGGTCCAGACCTCCCCGCCCGGCTCGCGGGTCACGAGTGCGTGGGGAGCACGGCACCTTGCTAGCGGCCGCGGTCCCCCTGAGACGTATCAGGGCTGTGTTCCCAGCATCTCTCGCTCCTCTGGGCTGGGGACGCCCGCGGCGTGTGGGGTGCTAAGTGAGGCCACGGGGTCAGCCCGCGCCCGGGGAGGTCGCGGTCTCGCTGGAGAGAGACGGCTCTCCACGCGCAGCCGCGAACGCACCAAACCCACCCGCTCACGCGGCCGGCGATTCTCGGGCGCCTAGTGTGTACCGAGCACAGTGGCACAGGGCGGAGCGCGCCTGCCCTGCGGGCCCAGGAGTCTGGCGAGGGACGCAGAACCGTCAGGCAGGCCCACTGATGGCAGCGTGGTTTTCCGTGAGGGCGAGTGGGGGGCAGAAGGTGCGGGGAGGTGAGGGTCATCGCTGCTTTAAAGAAATGTAGCATTTGGGGAGGCTGCCCCCCAGGGCATCTGAGAGGATGGGACCAGGGGCCGAGTGGTCCAGGCTGGGGACCGCGAGCGGGGCAGAGCCTGGCCGAGCGGCGCCAAGCACAGGGCCAGCGTGGGCGGGCAGGGCAGGGCGCAGGCTGGAGGCAGGTCCCCAATGCGGGCGGGCCAGAGAGGGGGCGGGGCGGGGGCTGGGCGGGGCCGGGAGGGGGAGGGGGCGGGTAGGGATGGGGGAGGGGCGGGGAGGAGCTGGGGAGGAGCTGGGGAGGGGGCGGGGAGGGGTCGGGGAGGGGCAGGGAGGAGCTGGGGGGGCGGGGCGGGGAGGGGGCCGGGGAGGGGGCTGCTCCTCCTCCTCGTGAGGGCCGTGGGGCTGGTGAGGTCTCGCAGCGCCCACGAGCGCCAGCACCCAGCACGGCGGTGCCCTGCGCCGGGCGGAGCCCAGCTGCCCCGTCCTGGGTCTCGGCGTTGGGAGCTGAATCAGGTGCAGCGACGCTCGCAGAGCCCAGGAGCGAGTGGACCTGCGAATCTGTTAGGGCGTTTGGCGTCCAGCTCCCGAGATGAACAAAGAGTCTTGTCTGGTAATTGCAATTAACGGCTCTGCTCTTCAGGCACATCCGTCAATAGGTCTCCTCTGCTCACCACCTGGGCACAGGCACTGCCGCAGCGATGTCCGTAAATTGAGCCCCGGGTAGCTGGCCAGGACACCGACCGCGCGGGGGTCCGCCTGCTTCCTGCCGGGGCGGCTCCCTGACCTGGGGATGGCCGCGGCCCGCCGAAGCCCGGTGCAGCGCTCGCCTAGGCTGCCCCGAGCTTCCTGTCAACCTCTGAGATGCTGAATAACATTTCCCAAAGCCCCGCAGCACGCGCGGCCGCGGTGACCAGCCCTGTCCCAGCCACTCTTGTGCAAGGCTGGGCCGCCACAGAGGGCGGCAGGAGCGGCCGAGCGGCTCGGTCTGCGCGTTGGCGTTCCGTCCCCCCAGCCGTTTGCTCACGGAAAGGCTAGTTTTGGTCCATCCCTTTGGCAGACAGTCAGGTCCATGGCGGTCGCCACCTGGGGAAGGGTTCAGAAGGCGAGAAGAAAGCCGGGTGAGCTTTATGGAAGACAGACAAGCTGGAGGCCTGCTGCTTCCCGTGAGGACGCCGCAGAGGGCCCTGGCGCGACGATCGGCGCTCCTTCCTCTGGGCCTGCTGCGAGAGCCCTCCCTCCCGCACGCCGTGCCCCCGGCGCTGCCTAGTGTCACTCGAGTATGTCTTCCCTGCCACTTGCATGCGAAGGCCCCTCCTTTCAATGCTGATAGTTCAGATTTACCGTGAAGCGGCCACGATGTGACATCTCCATCCTTGAAAGCCCTCGGTTACTCACTTGCTTTAGTGCGTTCGACTGAAGCTGCCTCATTTTCACCGAGTGACCTTGAGGTGGCAGCAACATTACATTCAATTCTGTGTTGCACCAAGTCCATTACAAAGTGAAAGTAAAAACCGCAATAAATCAGAATAATGCTGATTGTTATAATTTTATTATCAAAGCATTAAGTCAATAAAACTTATCTGCAGTGCCATTTGCATTGTATACAATTTTTACTAGTTAGTATGTCTTAAAAGCACGTTTAAAACAACAAAAGGCATCAGTGGTAAATTGCGCAAAAGCCGGGACCTGTCACGCTGTAGTAAAACTACGTTCCGTTTTCACCCTTCACGCCCTAAGATCTCGCCGCTGACCCTCACCCGCACCACGTCCGCCCGACGTGCTCGGGGCCTGTTGTCTCCCTGCTCGTCGTCCTCCGGGTCGTACGGCCCTTTTTCAGTCACGATTTTGCACAGGAAGGTCACCTGACACATGGTATTCTTTCAGGAAAGGAGAGCGTGTTGTTTTTTAATAATGAGGAATAATGAAACTTATTTATGAAGGAAGTCAGAAAAATTCATTGCAGAATCACTGTAAGAGAAACATGCAAATTAAAAACCCGCACTTAATTGCGCATTCGTTGCCAGGCAGCTTGCAATGATGAGACAGTTGCGGGAAAGGCGGAGTGTTAGGCAAGATGATGCCGAAGCGCGTGGCAGGCCCGACGCGCGGTCACGGCGCGGTTTTGTTCCGTCGGCTGTCATTAGAGCGTCACAGTGCTACTGTAATTATTTAAGATGCACGACACTACGAGTATTTAGAGCTGTATTTTTGGAGCTCCCCCCCACCCCGATTTTATGTGATGGATTGCTGCTCACGTGTAAACTGTAGGAAGTCGGGAAAATAGATTGTGAGTGTGTCCCCGGACTGGTAACAGGAAAACTTTCTGGCTGTCCCTTCGATTGAACCTTTTTAAGGAAACCGCGCTGAGGCCGTGCCCAGCGGTGTGCGGACTCGGGGCGGGCTGAGCTCTGCCGCCACCAGCCCCGGGGCCTCGGACGAGCCGGTCACTAGACGACATGCTCCCTCCTCTCTCGCAGGGGTCTCGGTTCGATTTTGGCGACGGTGTCCGTTTGTGTGGGCTGATGGACTGTGTTGGAAAGTATTTGTGTGCAGTGGTCCAACGAGGCGCGGTGTGCGAGCCACGCTGACGGCGGCCCGTGCTCGTGCGCCTCGGAGTCGACCCGCCTCCCGGCTGCCCCTCTGCACGCTGACGTGCGTCACCGTCCTGGGGCCGGGTGGCCGGCCATCGCCCAGTCCTCCGCGCTGGGCACTGGACCGGCGCTGTCGGCCAGCTTCCCGGGTCCATGGCCACGCAGCGCCTCGCTCTTTAGGTCACGGAACCATCTCGCAAACGCGTCGCCTGGCGAAGGGTCGGTCCCGAGGAGCTTGCCGATGCTGGGTCCTTTGGGAGAGGTGCAGGGGCGCGTGCTCCTCCGAGAGGCGACCGCGTGTGCCTGGAATGCTGACACCCGCCAGCCCAGGGCACGACCTTTCCCATGTGTTGCCGTGGCTGCGGGGCCGCGCGGCGAGGACGCGGGGGCGGAGGTTTCGCTGCGGCCCGCCGCGCCCGGGAGGGGCAGGCGCCCAGCACCCAGGGCGGCGGGCCACCCGAGCTCCCCGAGGCCCCCGTCTGCTCACGGCCTTCTGCCGGCGTCGGGAGGTGGAGCGGGACATGCCGTGGTCAGAGAGTCGGCGGACGGTTTGGCCTCCAGTGTCACATGTACACACACACGCACTCTCGTGTACGCTCACGCCCACGACACTCGCAGACACAGGTGCGTGCAGGTGCACGCATCCCTTCCTGACTGCTCTAAGCTAAGGAGGCCTCCGCTTTCATCATCAGTCAAAAACGCCCGTTACCGTAGCCACCAAGACCTTTCGCCGTTGTCCCTGAAGTCTCGTGCATGCTGTTGCAGACGCCAAGATTCCGTTCTTTTTTCATGGCCGAGTAGTATTCCGTCGTTCACATGCCCCACCTCTTTATCCGGTCGTCTGTGGGTGGGCACCTAGGTTTCGTCCATACCTTGGCTATTGTACGTGATGCCGCAATGAGCACATAGACGCATGTGCCTTTTTGAGTTAGCGTTTTGGGTTTCTTCAGGAAATACCCAGAAGCGGGATTACTTCTTGTTATAGCCTTTGTTTTAAAATCCATTTCCTGTGGTATAAGTATTGCTAGTGTTGCTACCTCAGCCTTTTTCTTTTTTTTTTTTTTTTTGGTTTTCATTTTCCATCCCTTTACGGTCAGTCTGTGTGTGTCTCGATTTGAAGCGGGTCTCTCGTAGGCGGCATGTGTAAGGGTCTTGTTTTCTTATCCAGCCACCTTATATATTTTGATCGGAGCACATAATTCATTTACGTTTAAAGTAATTATTGATAGATATGTAGTTATTGCATATTATTATTCACATTTTTGATCTTTTTTTCTTTTCTCTTCTTAAAGAAGTTCCTCCAACGTTTCCTGTAAGACCGCTTTGGTGGTGACGAAGCCCTTCAGCTTTTTCTCGTCCGGGAAGCTCTTCACCTGTCCTGTGACTTTGAGCGACAGCTTCGCTGGGTGGAGCCACCTGGGCTGCAGGTCCTGGCTTTTCATCACTGAGAGTGTTTCCCGCCAGTCCCTTCTGGACCGCAACGTTTCTGTCGAGAAGTCAGCTGACGGTCTCATGAGGGCTCCCTTGCAGGTGACTCGATGCTTTTCTCTCGCCGCTTTTGAGATTCTCTTGTCTTTAACCTCTGGCATTTCCATGATGACGTGTCTTGGTGTGGGCCTCTTTGGGTTCATCTTGTTTGGGACTCTGTGCACTTCCTGGGCTCGTATATCTATTTCCTTCGTCAGGTTCGGGAAGTTTTCTATCATTATTTCTTCAAACAGGTTTTGGACTCCCCGCTCGCTCTCTGCCTTCCGGAATCCCTACCATGCGAGTGTTGGTGCGCTCCATGTTGTCCCAGAGGCTTCTTAGACTCTCCTCATCTTTTCAGATTCCTTTTTCTTGTCGCCGTTGGGATTGGGCGTTTTCTGTTCCCTTATCTTCTAAATTGCTGATTCGATCGTCTGCTTCACCTGATCTACTGTCGATTCGCTCTAATATGTTCTTCATTTCTAACAGGTTCCCTCTTTTATGTTTTCTACGTCCATTTCTATGTTTCCTGCCTCCTGAGTCCATTTCTTCTTCTGCATTCACTGAGCATCCTTATAGCCAGGGTTTTGAACTCTGCATCTGGTAGATTGCTCGTCTCCATTTTGTTTGGTTCTTTTTCTGGAGTTTCGTTCTGTTCTTTCATTCGGGACATTTTTTTTTTGTCTCGCCAATTCGGCCGCCTCCCCGCATTCATTTCTCTGTGTTAGGCAGGTGTGCTGCGTCTCCCGGCCCTGGCGGAGTGGCCCCATGCAGCGGAGGTCCTGCGGGGCCCGGTGGCGTCAACTCCCTGGTCGTCTGGGCCGGGTGCTCGGGCGTGTCCCTTGCGTGGGTTGCATGTGCCCCCCGTTGTGGCTGAGCCTTGGTTGCTGTTGCCAGGCCAGTGGCTGTGACGGCAGTGGAGACGCCGCCGTGCAGGGGCTGACCCCGCGGAGCAGGAGTCGCTTCAGCAGGGCTCCGGCGCCTGCCCAGCCGGCTCCTGGGGCGTGTCGTCTGTGGGGGTGGTCCAGTGGTGCTCTGACGCTGGCCTCCGGCCATGTTGGTCTGTGCCTGTTGGGAGGGGCTGTGGTGCAGGCCAAGGTCAGACACTTCCTGTGCCCTGCCTGGGGCCGCCTGGGAGGAGCTACCAATTGATCTGCAGCTGATTGCCACTCGTGCAGGGCGTGGGGCTGCTTTGCAAGATGCACAGGACATGCCAAGACCAGATGCTGCTTGTTCGGGTTTTGTGACCCTTTGAGAGATTTTAGGAAAGTCAGCAGCATAAGCCAAGAAAGGCTGTCTGTATGGAAAAGCCAGCGGGGGCAGCTCGGGTGGCCCACATGTGGAGAGCGGTGGGTCTCAGGGACTCACCCGGGCAGAGCGCGTGGTGTCTGTCAGGTTGACGGACACTCAATATGGCGCCGCCTGCGTCTGCAGCCAGGAGTGGGGAAGGCTTAACACAGGGACTATGGCCTCTGCCAGCACTTCTGTCTGGGAGGAAGCTGCTCCTCGCGCCCTCGCCCGGAAGCCAGACACCCGGCCGTCCCCTGGAGTCTTTTGAGCAGCTGCCCTGGTGCTGGAGCTCAGCGCGAGTCCATTGGCGGCAAGTCGGGCTGCGGGTCCCTTGAGAGGACCATCTGCGACTCCCGTGGGCCTCCGTGTCACTCGGCCACCATCCCCGCTGGTTTCCACGGCCAGAAGTCGTGGGGACTTCTCTGCCCGGCACTGGGGCCCCGGGCTGGGGAGCTCAGTGTGGGGCCAGGACCCCTCACTCCTCGGGGGAACTCTGCCGCCGAGGGGTCCCTCCCGATGCTTAACCGCCACGTGCGGTGTGGGGCCACCGTTCCGCGTCTCTGCTCTCCTGCCGGTGCTGAGGTGGCCTCTTGCGTGCGTCCCCAGTTGTAGGACTTCTGTTCAGCCTGACTTTGGGCGGCTCTCCGTGGTGGTCGTTCCTCTGGGTGGCTGTGATTCTGAGGTGGCCGTAGAGAAGGCACAGCGGTGACCACTCTGCCATCTTGGCTGGAACCATATCTCGTCTTTTAAAAAAGAGGCTTAGCTTTTGCTCGGCGAGGCAGTACCGTTACTAGTGGGCCGTCTCTGTCCTGTTAGAGTCGGCTTGATTTCTTGGCCTCTATTTTAATGTCGAACTTGCTTTTGCTTTGAACGGTGGTCCTTCATCCAAAGGCGTGGTCTTCCCGAGACCTCAGCCGGAGGCTCGATGCATCCAGGGCCGTCACTCCGCCTGGGCTCGGCGGAAGCGCCATGTCCGGCGGTGGCACGCGGCCTCCGCGTCACCCTGTCACCTTTGCTGCGCCGTGGACACGTCTGCCGGGCTTCGCGGAACCGCGCTTGGCAGGTGCGCACCCCAGGCCTCGGCCGAGGTCCCGCCTCTGGCCGCCGCCCGGCCCGGCTCCCAGGGCCTGCATTCGCGACGCCCCGTCTTCTGCGGCCCTGCTCCTCACTATGCGGCCACCCCGCCTGCCTGAAGTTCCGGGCTCCGCCGCGTCCTCCGAGGGCAGCTGCTCCTGCGGCCTCCTCGCGCTCGCGCCGGGGCAGGAGGGGCCCTCGGGCAGAGGGCCGGAGGAGCCGCGGGCCCCGCACAGAACTGCCGTCCCACACCGTCCGTTGTCCAGCGTGTGAAAACAGTTGCCTCATACACTTGTCTAGTTTTACAGTTGTTTTTGGCAGGAGGGCGAGTCTCGTATTGGTCATCTTGTCATGGCTGGAAGCAAAAGTTCCCCAATTTTTTGTAAAAAGAGGAGATGTTGTTTAAAATATGAGTGCTGCTGGTTTTTGTCTGTTTTAGTGCTTTAAATTTTATCAGGGCCGATTTAATTTATGGGTGGATTAGACATGATGTAAGTCTTTCTCTGATGCTTGAAAGGCCTTTAAGAAGAACTAACTCTTTATTCACGACTGTAGGTGCACACTCGCGTGCGCTCTGAGCTGCCGAAGGAAGCGGCCCAGGGCCGGTCATCAGGGAGGCCGGGCCTCGCCGTCCCTGCCTGGCTAAGAACCCGAAAAGGAGCATCTGCGGGTCTCTCCTCGCTCTGATTCTCCGGGACCGTCAGAATTCGGCCTCCACTCTTCCCGTTAGCGAGCGTTTCGTTGGGGGGGGGGGGGGTGGACGGCAGAGCTGCTGGGTATCTTCAGGCATAAAGCAAAGCCAGATTTTATTAATTGACAATTTTGCGTAAGCCAACCTTCATTATGGAAGAGAAGAATATTGATAAAAAATTCATGGAACCAGATGTGTGCCGCACGGCCTAGACCTTTGCTAACGAAGGCCGCGGTTGGAGCATCTGCTGTGCTCCAGACGCGGGAACCAGCGTTCGGACCCGCCCTTCCTCCCGTTCTCGCCGCCGCTCGCTCTCCTTATGCGTTCTGTCTGCTTTTTCCCCATAATGACTATCAGGGAGGCCTCATTCCACCGATGAAGACGCTGAGGACCAGGGAGATGTAGTGACTCCTTACTCATGAGTTGAGAGCTGTGGACGGGGCTTAAGCCCCCTTCTTCCCCTGCACCCCTAAACCTGCGTGAGATTTCTGCCTGGGCACCAGGGGTGGCCGCGGTGGCCCGAAGAACCTGTGGCTCCTTCTAATCCCCAACGTGGGGACACCATTCCACAGTTCGCAGAGGACTCTTGTGTCTAAAGTCCATTTTGATTCTTGCAAGAACGGTATGGTGACCGCCCCTCTGCAGGTCGGGCGTCCGAGGTTGAGCGGAGTCCTCCGAAGAAACGCTCGGGGCTTAGTAAGTGGCGACCCCGGGACTTGGGCTGGGCTCCGGCCGCCTGCCCCGCCCGCCCGCCGTCCGCTGCGGTCGGGCCACGGCCGCGGGCAGAGCCTTGCCGATGAGGCAGCGGTGCCGGCGGTGGCGGTGCCCGCGGAGGCTCGGCCGCCGCTGGGGAGGGACCGGGCTCCGCCAGGTGCTCAGGCATGTCACGTGACCCGGGTCAACACCGCTCGGGCCAGTGGTCTCGGCGTTGAGGTCGGGTTTAGACTCGGGTCTGCCGGCCTCAGCTGGCCTGAGCCTCAGGCTGCCAGGGTGCCCGGCCGGGCGGGAGGCAGGGCGGAGGGAGGCGAGGGCCGCTCACTACCGCCTGCCTGCCCGCCCGGAGCCAGCGCCTCGGGCCTCGCGCTGCTGGGAGCCCACCGCGCCCACCGCGCCCTTTGCCTCAAGCTTCTTCGGGCCGCATTTTCTGCCACTGGCCACCAGGACTGTCCTAACGGCTGCACGGGCCTGGTTCTGCCACCTGTCTCCGGATCCGCTTTGTCCCGTGACTAGCGGAGGTTATTCTAACGACCGCCTCGTCAGGCCTGTCGAGAAAACCCCTAGGCTCAAGTGCGAGGAGATGTTCTTTGGCCTGATGCCACCAGCAGCGGCGGTCACAGTCCCGGCACAGCCCGGGCTTCGCCGGACTTCTGAGCAGGCCTGTGGCCGGTTCGCACTGTCCTCTGTCGGCGAACAAAGCTCGGCAGCGGGAGCGAGGGGCCCGGGTCCCCGCGGCTGCTCCCCGCAGCTTCCTGTCTTAAACGTCCCAACCGTGGCTGCGTGTGCGTGTGCGCGTGCGTGTGCCGGTGTGCATGTCTCTGCATGTGTGTCCGTGCACGTGCGTCTGAGAACATGAATCTGCGTGCGTGTGTCGGTGTGCATGTGTGTCCGGTGTCTGTGAATGTGTATGTGTGCACACTTGTCTCTGTGTGCGCATGTCTGTGCGCGTGTGTCTGCGCGAGTGCACGTGTGTGCGTGTGTCTGCACATGTGTGTCTGTGCACATGTCTGTGCACGTGTGTGTCTGTGTTCGTGTGCACGTGTCAGTGTGCATGTGTGTGTGCACGTGTGTCTGTGTGTGCACGTGTGCGTGGGCACGTGTGTGCGTGCGTGTGAGCAGCAGGGTTTGGATGCTCGTCCTCCTCTGTCACGCGGGGGAGCAGGGAGCAGATCGGAACAGGTTGTAACACTTCCGCACGCTCGTGTCCCGGTGCCGATTCCACAGTGGCGTCTGCCAGTTGGCGCCCGGATCCCGAGCCTCTTCGATCCATGTATTTATTGTAAAGCGGCCAGATCTCAGACAGGAGGAGAGGAGGTGCCAATCTACAGAGGAGCAAGGTGCGGTTCTCACAGGGAGGAAGACGCGCCCGCATGTTCCTCGTCAGGAAATAAGAACCTGTTCAAGGCTTTTTCCACCTGCTTAAAAATTAAGACATAGGATTTCATTCCCCTAAATGATTATCTCAGCGTTTGTAAGATGCGATCATGTTATTCATGTGTGCGGTTTTAAACTAGGTAGGTATTACATTAGGAAATAAGGATAAGCGGAATTTTAAAAAACCCTCTAACCTTTCAACCAAGCACCAAGCAAACAAATCCTCGAAATCTTATCACCAATCTCCATTTTCCTTTTCAAATGGGTTGAAATTTGACCTAAGGGCCGAGAGTCTGCGCCAGAATTGGCGGGCATTGCAGTGTCCGGGCTGAGGTGGCAGCGCGTGAGCCGCAGCTGCTGGGGGCCGGCGGGTCTGCAGAGGGGCTGGGAGGGGAGGGCTGGTGGTGGACCGTGGCGCAGAGCCAGCGTCCCCTGGCCGTGGCCGGGCAGCCTTTGTTTGACACGTGTACAGAGCTGCTGGGGACACCGGCCCCGCCTTGTGTGCCCGCCCCAGCCCCCTCCACACAGAGCGGGTCCATTCTACAGGGCTGAGTGATGCTGCTCACCGAATGTCGAGGTGCTGGGTGTGGGGGGCAGCCGCAGCCGGGCCTGGGTCACTGTGGCATGGCCCGGCCTCTCCCAGTGCCTGGCTCATGGCAGGGGCCCAGTCCCTGCACTGCTGCCTGGGGCCCCATTTCTGTTCTGAATTTGAAATCCTGTCTGTCCCCACCTGGTTCCCCCTCCATGATGCCCGCTGCCTTGGCGTGCTGGGCGCTGGAGCTGTCCCCACCTCCTGGGCAGCCTGGTCTGGCCCTGGGGGGCAGGGGCTTCGGATGGGCGGCTGGGAGTCCAGACCCTCGTCCCAGCTCTGACTAAGAGGGAGGGTGTCTCAAAGTAATGCTATGCTGCAGAGTTGTCGCTTTCTTTAAAATGTGTACGATAGCATCTTTTTACTCCTTGCGGAATTTATGAACTTAAAATGAAGCGTTAGATGTAAAAGTTATTAGGAAAAAGGCCCTGCACAAATCCGTCACCGCGTTGTCACGGTGACTCTCATTGGGACCCTAAACAATCACACACTCTGTTAAAGACACGACCTGGGGACGGAAGAGGAAGAAGCCGCGTCTACCTGCAGCCTCGGGCACGAGACTCTCCTTGCCTGTCCCTGTCTTCGAGGACTCGGTGTGAGCGGGTCATTGCCTGTAAAACGCTTTCGGAATGCGGTCTGCACTTCATCATTTTAAGATGCAAACGTTCCGGAGCCCTCTTCCCTCAGCCCGGTCATATTTATCTCCTTGGTCCTGCCTTCATCGGGCACCACGTTTGCACTGATAAATTGTGGGGAGTCGGAGATGTATTGATGGGTTGGAGACAGTTGGGAATGCGGAGCGCTGTGGCTTTGCATATCATTACACCGGGCTGGCTTTCTGCCGCTGGAAAGCTGTCGATTTGCGCATTATTGCTATGCGGGCTGATAAATGACAGTAATTGTTCTTAAGTTGAAGAGCTGGTGTAATGTGCTGCCTGGCCTGGGAATTTCCTGAGCACCAAGTTCAAGCATCGCCACTCGGCGGGCAGAAGGCCCTTCTCCTCTCGGGCCGTGGGCTTAATTGAATGGTTTGCTGTCCGCGCAGCCCGTAGCCTTGGTTCTGAGACCCGTGAGCGGAACGGGGAACAGCCTAGCGGGACTCTGGGGGACCGTGGCTGCTTCAAGGACGTGACCCTTCCCCGAACGAGGCCATCCACACGCCGCAGCGTGATTCGCTTGCCCGTCCTCTGCTCCCTGCTGGTCCGCGGGGGCCGCGCCCGGGTCTGCCCAGCTCGCAGCCCTGGGGCGGCCGGTCCAATGCAGAGGCCCTTTTTGCACGTTTTCTAAAGTGTGGGAGTCAGAGCACTAGCATCCTTTGCATTTTTTTTTTCTTTTTTGCTTCTGGGTGGGGACCTCATGCTGTGACTTGGAGGGTGGGATGGTCCAGGCACGTCACACCCTGCTCCTGGCAGGTGATACAGCCTCCAACACGTCCACCCTCCAAAGAGCTCATTAAGCCCCTCGGAGCCAGAGGACCCTTCCTGGGAACGGCGGTGGGAGGGGACCCACCCAGCCACCAGGCCCCGGGGAGGCCGCCCAGCGCCTCCAGGAACCGCCGATTGCCATCGGGCACAGACAGACACCCCCAAGGAGGGCTCTGCAGAGCGTCCCGCACCCGCCTGTCCAGAGATCTCTGGACAGAGCAAGCCCAGGGCGACGCCAAGCCAGCCAGGGCCCCGGCCTGCCCGCCCTCGGCGGGGCCGAGAGGCCATTAAAGCAGGAGTCTCCAATCCCTGGGGCTGCGGACTGGTCCCGGTCTGGTGTGGCCTGTTAGGAACCAGGGCACACAGCAGGAGGTGAGCGGCCGGCGAGCGATCCAAGCTCCATGGCGTTTGCAGCCGCCCCCAGTGCTGGCGTCAGCCCTCAGCTCCGCCTCGGGTGCGTGGGCCCCGGACGCGGGCGCCCGGCACGGCGTGGGCGCCTGCACAGCGGGCGGTGGAGGGGGTGCCGGGGTGCGGGCCCTCCTCCTCCCCCGTGCCCGTTTCCGGCACCTGACCGGGTGCCCCCGCGCCCCGTGCGCGACCCGGCTCGGATGCGCGCTGTCGGGCAGCCTGCTGTGTCGCGGGTTGTCCCGGGCCGCCCCCGCCGCGGGCAGTGTCTGCCGACCCCAGGTCAGGTGGGGAGGGCGAAGGGGACCCTGGCACAGCATCCGGGGTCCCGTCCCCACTCAGCTTCTGCCCGCAGGGGGACCGCATCGGGCGCGGGGAGGGAGTCGTGTGGGCACACGGCCCTTGCGCCCTGCCAGGCGCAAACCTGCACTGTGCGTCCATCCGCGCTGGATCCTCGGCTGGAGGCGAGTCCCCGCCAGGGTCCCCGCCTAGTCTCTGCTGACTGCCCTTTTCCCGTGCTTACCCGGGAAGGTGGTGGGCCGCGGGGCTCGAGTGGGGGGGTCCGGCATCGTGTCCGGCCCGCGGGGGCTCCCCCCCCCCCCCGCGGGGTGTCGCAGTTGGCCTGGCTCCGCTCCCCTGGGGCACAGCTGCAGGGTGTGCTTCCCGGGATCCTCAAGTCCCCACCCCCCCAGGGGGAGCCCCTGTGGCCTCGCTTGACTTGATGACATGGCTTCTTCCTCTTCGAAGCTCAGCGCAGCACCCCGGCGAGGACACTTACTTTTTCCCTCTGCGCTCTGGAAGCCAGCCCCGCGCTCTGTTCCTATAGCAACCGCCCTCCCCAGCGCAGCCGAGGAATAAGTTATATATAGAAGACCCGCTGGGCTCGGGCCCGCGCACGTGCCAGCGTGGGGTTCGCGCTGCCGGGAGCCGGCTGTGCCCCTTCATCCCGTTCCTGCCTCCTGAGCTGGGACCCGCGTTTGCCAGGCGCCCTGGACCGAGAGCTCGGGGGCAGCGGAGGGGGCGCAGTCACACGGGCGCGTCTTCCCAGCCAGCGCGGGGCGTCTGGGGAATTTCTGTGCCTTGAGATGGAAATAGACTTTGGAACGCCAGAGTCCTTCTGGTCACCACTGCACTATATTCCTGGAGCTTGGCCCTGGCAGGTCTGGCTTCCATGGTCACCTGGTAGTGAAGCTGTCACCTTACAAGGTCTGGGATCATCTCCCACTGCACAGATCCCAGAAGGCAGGGTGCTGGGCCTGGGGTGTGGCCGTCAACATGCTCGAACAGGTGCCGATGGGTGGCCCTGTGGCCTGACCCCTCTCAGCTTTGCCTCGTGTCCTGCAGGTGTGGAGCTGCACCTCGTCTAGTCCTCCGGGGTGGGGGGAGGGGTCCGCCAGCAGGCGTGAGAGGCAGGGAGGCCCAGGCCCCCAGCACGTCATACACCCGGTTGCCTGCTCTGCCCGGGCCCTGAGGACAGGGTACTTACGCCCATCTGGCGGGTGAGCTGTCCTTTGTGGTCCCCAGCTTTCATCACCCTTGGGAGACCTGCATGCTGAGCTAGGCCTTCAGCCTCTGCTGGACCTCAGGTCGGGACCGTGAAGGCCAGGGACTGCCATGGGGCGCCACCTGCGGGCCACTAGCTGTGTGCAGGTAGAAGCCAGGTGTGAACTTAGGTTTAAAAAGTATCACCTGAAAACCAGACGGTGCAGAGCCCAACCCATTTCTGCCTGTGCCTTCCTTCCCACATCCAATGATGCCCACTCGGCCTGTGGGCTCGGACACCCTGCGGGGGTGATGCTTGGCAGTGAGACCCCCTTGGAGTTCTCCTGTGGCCCGTCTGGGAGTGTCCCCGAGGGCTGTTTGGGGAAACAAAATGGTCCCTTTGTCCCTTGTGAAGCTGAGCACGGCCCGGAACCCGCCCCCCCACACTGTGCAGGGGCAGGTGCCCTGGGCATCTGGGCAGGGCGAGGGGCACGCACAGGACCTGGACTGGCCACCCGCGTGGATTCGCACCTGTTGGGGGCCAGCCCCCAGCGTCACTATGTCCCCCCAGGGGCCCAGCCTGGTGCAGGGGTGTGGGGCGCCTGCCAGGTCGCTCCCGCGGACCCTGGCACAGAAGGCAGGCCCCGGCAGGCAAGGCCCGGCTCAGCTCAGGGGTCTCCGCCTGGCGAGCAGCCTCGTGGCTGGGTCGCGGCTGGGGTGTGGGCTGACACCTCACATCCGCGGTCCCCCCTTCATCACAGCGAGGGGACAGGTTCACCTGTGGCAGGAACAGCACAGGGAACACGAGGAAATGCACCTTGCTTCTTGATTCTGGACCTCAAAGTTCTATTAGTTCACTCGGGGCCATAACAAAATTCCACAGAATGGTGGGGGTGGGGGCTTAAAACACAGAAACTCATTTTTCCCGTCGTTCTAGAAGTTAGAAGTCTGGGACGGAGGCGTTGGCGCGGCCGGGTTCTTCCTGGGGTGCTCGTGCCCTAATTGCTGCTTTTTATCAGGACGCCAGTCGTCTTGGATTGGGGCCACTACTGTTACCTCATTAATCTTAATCACCTCCAAATACAGTCACATCCTGAGGTCCTGGGGGTTAGGGCTTCAACATATGAGGTTTTTCTGGGGGAGGTGACACAATTCAGCCCAGTCTTTCTCAAGCTTGGTTAACGTAGCTTATTAAGAAACAAGTATTGCAGGCCCTCAACAGTCACTTGAGTCATTTTTGCTACAGCATCTATGATTGTAAAATGACAACATTTGATAATATTTTTGAGCTCGTCGCATGTGCCTGCACCACGGCAGGACTTCGATGTCGCTGAGTCCTGTAACCACCCAGTGGGCGGGGCCGGCCAGGTCCCCACCCACTGAGCCGAAGCTGGCTGAAGTCCTGTGCTCGTGGCTGTTAGGCAGCTACAGACTAGGCCCCGTTACAAATTAAATACAAATAAACATAAAACCGACACATTTAAACAGAGCAACACTCACCTCATGGGGAGGTGGATGTTGTTTTGCTGAAACCAAATCTCCATTGACGAGTGCGAGCCGGGTTCTGTCCAGGGTCCTGACCCAGTTTTCCTGCCGGGGGTTCTGTTTGGACCCGCTCGGGGGTTTCTCCGTCCTTGCCCACTTTCTCGACCTCCGTCCTCCCTTGCTGCGGAACGAATGAAGACAAGACAGTGCACTGCGTAGCGGCGCGCGAGTTACGCTCTCAGAGCTGCAAGATTAGCAAGAAAGTGGAGAGTCTGGGGTCTCTAACATCTCACGGTGACGCCGGGTCTGAAGGGGTGGCACCTGGGCCTGGAGGGAGGGCACAGGGAGACAGAGGTCTCAGGTGCCACCGGGGTAGAATCCCTGTGAGCCAAGAGGTGACTCGGACATGTGTGCCCTCGCCTCCATCCTCCCGCTGGGTCCCGGGTCACCTCCCAGGGCCCGTCCCCGCCACACTCTGAGGCTCACGCTGCAGCGAACAGGGTTCTGTGGTTCTGGGGGCCTCACTCTGCCCAGGGCCCCTTTTCTGCCGTCCCCCGACTCTGGTAGCTGGGAGCGGAGATGCGTGGAGACACCCTTGGCATGGCCATGTCAGAAGGTCGCCCGGTGACCCGCGATATGCTTATGTTCATTGAGTCTTTTAGATGATTTTCGCTGATACAAAAATACTAAAAAATTTAAAAACTACACACAGGAGGTGTGGACCCCGAGAACACAGCCACAGGCTTCTGTCCAGGAGCCTCGGCCAGCCCTGGGGAGGGGCGTGAGCCCAGACGGTGGGGTGGAGTTTAAGTCCAGGGGCTTTAGGATGGACAACTCTGTCCTCTGGGCCTTAGGTTTCTGAAAAATGTTGGCATCCGCCACGTGGTGGCCACAGGGACACGTGTGGTGTGGCTTTGTCATTCAGGGTGGTGCCCGGCACTGGCGGAGGGCTGCAGGTGCCCGGAGCCTGGGTGTGGGGGGGGCGGTGGCCGGGGACTCGGGTCCTGCTGTGGCACCCTCCCCTGTGTGGGGTGGGGGGGGGGACCCGCCTCCACTGTGATGTGTGTCTCGGACACTGCCTGGGAGCTCTCGCACACCCTGTGCTGGCCCCGGGGCCAGGTGGCACAGGGACCTCAGAGCCCAGCCTTCCTGCTGGACACCTGGACAGAATTCCCCGACTGAACCGGGGCTGAGGCCTGTCCCCTGGAGGCCACCTCTGGAGGCTCCCAGCCGGGTCAGCAGCATCAGCCGCCTGCGGGGCTCTGCACAGGCAGGAACTAACTCTGCAGAGCTGTGTGGGCCTGGAGGGCCCCAGGAGAGGCCAGGCTGGGCGGAGCTGCGGGGGCGGTGGGGCTAGAGCCGGCAGGGCTGAGGTGGGGTCTTGCCCACACCATGGCACCCTGGTGCTCCCAGCGCAGGCAGCGGCGGCCTGGTCCTGCGTGGCCCCCCATGGCCAGCCCCGGCCCTCTTCCCCCATTTTTCCGGTGGGCTCTGCCTGCAGCTCCGGTGAAGGCCTGCAGAGGGCGTCCTGCTCACCGTCAGCCCTGGACCCCCGCCTGGGAGGCGCCGCTGCGCCCAGCTCTGGACGTGTGTGGTCCCTGCCTGTCCTGTCATGTGAATATACAGCCTCGTGTGGGGCGGGGCCAGCCCGGAGCAGAGGCCTGGGGACCTTCGCTCACATCGGGTGTGATGGGAGGCGCTTGGGGTCCTGCAGGCCCCTGTGGTTCGTTCTCACGGGTCCATCACCTCCGGGGCCCAGTCTCTGGCTCTCCGTCTGTCCTTCACATCTCAGGCTGCAGAGTGGCCCTGCGGCCGCCCCTGCCCCTCAGCGTGGGCGCGCGTGGGGCCCAGCTCGGGCCGGCTCTGGACGCAGAGCTAGCCGGGCTGCAGTGACCTTGGCGTCTCTGGGCCGGTAGGACAGAGTCGCCGTCACTCCCGCTTGTGAATTAACCCCTTGCGGCAGCAGCTGGTGCCAGAGGCTTAGGCACGTTAGGGGTGGTGTGGCCATGGACGAAGGGGTCGTCTGAACCCGGTCTGCCGCGTGGGGGCGGCTGTCAGGGGCTGTGCTGCTGGCCACGTGCTCGTGGTCCGAGCCCGACCTCGCACCCGGTCACTCGGGCGGAGCCGATCGTTCCGTCTGTGCCTTCGGCTCCCGTCCTTCACGGCTGTGGTGAATTAGCTCGGTGCCATTTTCTAAAATATCAAGCATTTTTATACATTAGGTACAGTGAATGGCAAATACTTGATGTAAAGTCTGCAGTTTTGCTCCATAACCAGATTGTAAAATATGAACTGAATTAATCATAACTGCGAAGACTAATGGTACGTTTTCTCTTATTTTATCTTTAGTGCCTTTCAGATCATGTTTTAAAACCTTCCGCGCCCGGCGTTCCGGCCGCCGCCGCGGCTTGGTGGTGGATGGCAGGAGGCAAAGGTCAGACCGGAGGCTGTGCAAATATTGTGTGTGGGATTTATTGTTTTAATTAAGAGCGTGGCAGTTCATCATAAACTGTTTATGGCGTTTCTGCACAGTGCAGCGTTTTGAAATCAGCTGTTTTAATGAAAACATAATGTCATATCTGTCAAAGTTCTAAATATTTTGAAAGTGAAATATGGAAACAAGAACTCTAATTCTAGGCTTACTGAGATTAGCTCGTGGAATTGCTTCTAAATCCCTTAAGAGGGTCACATCGTGGGGACCGCATGGCCGCGTGGGGTGACTAGGGAAACACATTCGAGGACGTTCTCAGGCTGGTTATTTAAGAGTGAAAACACAAGTTGGAGGTTAATGCATCGAAAAACAAAACCATTACAGTTGGCGTGGGGTTTAGATTAAAGGCGCATGTCGGGCGCGCGGGCCCGACGGCCAGCCGCTCGGGGCCGGGGGGATGTGGAGGCCCCGCGCCCGTGTCTGTGGCTGGTTATCTCTGCGACCCCCAGGATGGCGAGGCTCTTCGGACCTCGCAGGGGGCGGTTTGCGACCGGCCATTCCCCGACCCGGTCGCCGGGCGTCTGTGGAGACATGCTAGCCGTCCCTGGTTACATTTGTTAGGGGGTCGGGTAAAACATTCGTCTACTGTGTACTGTATTTTGAGCTGCACTCTCACTGGAAACAGAGATTAAGCGTGTCACTGGGTGCCAGGCCACAGGAGTTGACTGAGCAGGGTGACGTATGTTGTATTCTGCGCTCTACTTGGTCAAGTTTCATGTAGATCGCATTCTGCATTATTTTATTAGCTTTAATATCTGCACTTCCTATTACAGACGCGCCCTCATTCAAAGCGCAGAGGCGCAGCTCTCTAATCAGAAGTGACAGGCTATACACTTTCTCTCAGCCATTACTCGGTAGCCTAGAGCAAAGGACTCTGTTTCCTTGAAAATGTTTTGAATTGGGTTATTTTTATTGAAGTATTAAAGTAATTCTTCAGATTTTAGGCTATTATTTAAGTACTTTTGGGAGAACACAATAACCTCCAGATTCTATAGGCTTTGTGACCGTAACAATCGAGCTGCTAAAAGCATCTTTTTCATGCCGGTTACGTAAGTGTGTCAAGACTTGTCTGACTAGTGGAAGCTAAGAGCATTCAGGTAATTATAGAAAATTAGTAGGCAAAATTAGTTTGGGAAAGCACAGAAGTGTAATATTAAAACTGCTCCAATATCTGGGCCCTGCTAGCCGGATTGTCAGTGATGAATTAGCATTTCCAGTGATTTTATCTTTGCGTCTTTATGGTTTGGTCGACGTAGCCGGTAGCCGGGGTGGAAAGCTGAGCTGGGCAGGGCGGGGCAGTGTGAGAAGGCGCTGTGTGTCCGCGGGAACCCCTGCCGTGGGGCGGGAGGACGCGGTGATGGCAGAGGCCGGACCCCGACTGCGAGTGTCGCAGGGGCGGCCCTGTCGGCGGCGCGTCTGGGGCCACCCTTCCAGCCACACGGGGCCCCCGGGGTCACAGTTCCAGCCACACGGGGGCCCCCTGGGCTCCCCCTGGAAGTGCTGCCATCTTGCCCACAGCGATGAGGAGGACCTCACAGCCACCCGCCCCGCCTGCCTGGGACCCTGTGTGGGCACGGTCGTGTCACACCTTGGAAGCCCATGGTGAGAGTGTCACCAGAGGTCTGGGTAAGAGAACGGGACTTCACTGGGCACTCGGTGCTCGCCGAGCTCCCTGTCCTGCCGGGAGAGGCAAAGAGAGGGCGCCATCTGCTCCAGTCCAGAGCCAAGACCCCGGGCCGCGCCTCGCCCCTTTCCTTCCGCCCAGTCTCCAGGCAGGTTTTCCGCAGCTGGTCGTTTCCAGTGCGCCTCAGGCCTCCCTGAGAAGCCGTGGGGAGAACGGTCTGCCGCACGCGGGTGACAGCTCCCGGGGGCGGCCGCGTGGGGGGCGCAGCGCCACGCGCGAGCCCGGCAGGGGCCGCGGGCGGGGCCGGTTCGGCTCAGAGACAGACGCCAGCCGAGGCCCCGGGCGCCTGCGACGCGGCCAAGCCGGGCGCGGCCGGGCACGCGCGTCCGCACGCGGGGCAGGGGGCCGGCGGGGCGGCGGCCGGCGCTTCCGGAGCCCCCAGCTCGACGCCGGACAGGTGGCGGCAGCGCCGCGTGGCGACGGCCGGGCCGCCGCGGGCCCGGTCCCGGCTCTGGGCCGTGGCCGTGGCCGTGGCCGTGGCCGCTCCGACCCGCGCGTGCGCACCGCGGCGCGCGGCTCGGGCCTTCGCGGGGCGCTGCTGCCCGGCGCGGCTGCCCCCTTCGCGCGCCAGCACGTCGCGGCCGCTCCTTCTCTCCGTCCACGGGGACCGCAGAACGACGCACAGCTCCGCGGAGACGAGCGGAGGGGCCCGGCGTCCGGGAACAGCGCCTGGAGCTGGCTTCGCCGCGCGCTCTGCCCGGGAGCCACTTCCCTGCGGCGCGACGAGCTCCGCGAAGCCGTCGCCAGGGCCAGAGGTGCTGAGGTCACAAGTGCTCCCTCTGCTGTCCCGTCTCCCGGCTCCCTTGCGAGTGCAGAGGGTCCCCTCACACGGGCCAGGCCGGGCCGCCCCAGGCGGGAGCGGGGAGAGCGGAGGTGGGGGGGAGGGGGGATGGGAGGCGCCGCCGCCACAGCCTCGGCTCTCAGGGGCCCGTTCCCAGACATGGGAGCCTCAGGACGGCACGGCCCGCGTTGCCGAGGCACGTGGGGCGCGTGCGGATGTCCTATGAGTCTGCCGCACCACCAGCAGGAGTCCTGAGGGCAAGCAAGTGACATTGTCGCATGAAGCCACTGAGACGCGGGGCTGCTTGTCGCGGTGGCACGGCCAGGTCCTGCACACGAGCCTCTCTGGCACCTGCCGTGCTGACCCACCGTGGGGGGGCCGTGCCCTGGTGCCCGACAGCGTATCTCTGCCGAGGGGGACGCACAGCAGACCCCGGGGGCAGGGGGCGGTGCCGATGTCACGGCCGTGGGCCTTGGGGGGGGGGGGCAGGGGCGGTGGAGTCGCCGGGCGCAGTCGTGGACGAGGGCTGCAGACCCAGGCGCACCTCGGAGCCCCGGACAGTCCGTGGTGTTCGTGGCGTGTGAAGGCGTCGGTTGGAAGGGTGTTGCCCGGAGGTTTTGAGGACCCCAGAGACCAGGGGGTCTGAAGCTGGCAGGGACGCCTGTGGCCGGGGCTACGGTCCAGAGTTGGCGATGGCTCCAGGGCGCCACAGCCGCACAGAAACGAGAAGCCCGCTGAGCCGTCTAGCCTGGGCCACGCCCCGGGACACTCTCCTCTCCCTAGACCTGCCCTCTTCCTGACGGCATCGGCTGCGTGCGTGGCTCTGGGTGACCGGCGTCTTCTCCGACGTGGTCCACCGCCGTGACGGGAGGAGAACGACCCGGAGCGGCGTGGTCTGGGGGGGGCAGTGCAGGGCGACGGCGCCGGGGCCCCGGAGACCCACGCGTGGCTCACGTCCCCTCCTCCAACCACGGCTTGGAGCCCGGAGGTCTGACTCTTCTGCCTTTTCCCTCATCCTTGTGTAACTAACCAAACCTTCTGTCCTAAAGTGACCTGAATGAGATGCACACATGATCACAAAATTCCCCTCAGAAAACCGAGGGTGGAACGTGCGATATTTGGAAATGAGAATTAGAATGTGCGGCTTGTAACCTCCGTTTCGTGTGCACCGAATCACACACCCGTGTGCATGTGTGTGTGCATGTGTGCTGTGTGCATGTGTGTCTCTGTGTATGGCGAGCATGCGCGTGAGGTGTGCACACATTTGTGCACACGTATGTATGTGTATGTGTGTCTATGTGCACGTGTGAGTGTGTTTTGTGTCTGTGTGTGGTGAGGATGTGTGTCCGTGCATGCGTGTGGAGTGTGTGTACATGCATGCACATGCATACACGTGCATGTGTGTCCCTGTGCACATGTGTGTGTGATATGCACATGTAGGATGTGCATGTGCACACACACTTATCTCTGTGCCAGTGTGCACTGCATGTGTGTACATGCCTATACACACATGTCTGCACGTGATATGCATGTGCGGGTGTGTGTAAGTGCACACGTGTGTATGCACATGTGTGATGCCTAAGCCCGATTGCCTGATTTGGAAACCTGTGACAGAAAAATCAGGTCACCTATGTGTGTGTTGGCTGTGCACGTGCGGAACCCCAGGTTTAGAATCCCCGAGCCGGCCCCTCTCTCGCGTGGCATCGGGCACCCCCACACTGACGCAGCGTTAAGGACGTGTAATTACCCACCTTAATAAAGTTTCTCAAGACGGGCCCTGTTTGGCTTCCTCCGGAAGAATTCACTCCTCTGATCGTATTCTGTGGGAAGCTGCGGAGAGAACAATGAACAGAAGTATCTGGAAATATATTAAGATATATGTGCATATATCGGACATGAGCACTGTGCACTAAGCATATTGGGAATATGCTTCAAAATATTTCAAACATTGTTGACCTTTGTTATATAATCCCGGGCTCAGGGAAACATATTTGCATAGACGCAGCCATATATTGTAAATAACTACGTAGGACAGTGTGTATTTTTCCTTAAGATGCAGTATTATAAGCAAGACATTAAATTATGCCTATCAGACAAAGCAGCCGGATCGCTACGTTTTTTTATAGCACATTCTGTGGGGAAGACATCCGTGCTTCTGAAAAGCACATGCATTAACCGCCTGATTCATGTGGTGACGTGTGGCATATCCAAATGCGTTATGGATCTCTCAGGAATAAAAACAACATAGCAAAACCATCACCTTGGGATGTTCATTGAGTGAATATTTTACAGACACACTCCTTTTATATTTATATAATAATTTAGTGTTATGACAATTTTTTTAGCAGAGCCGGCAGTTTTTCTTTTTTATAATGGTATTATATTTGTGAGCCTATTAAGTGCATATGGGATAAACTACAGAAAAAAAATATTTTTCATAATTCCTCAGGGTGCTTGTAGCAAAAAAAAACCCAACAACAACACATATTGGTTTAGAAAAATGTTAATAAAAGGTCAGGCGGAACCTGCCGGTGCTTAGCAGAGCGGCGGCAGCGACTGCGAGGCCTTTTCTGAGTTGTGTGTGTGTGTGGGGGGGGGCGTCCGGGAGGGAGATGGTGCCCCACGCCCTCCCTGAGGGCGGGCCGAGCCCTGGGCAGGGCGCGCGACCTGGCAGGGCGCGCGGCTTCGCGTCCCCCTCCGTCCTCTGTGGGCGTCTGGGCCCTGGCGTCGGGGCTGCTGCCTGGCCTCCAGCGGGGCACCTTCCCAGGAAATCGAGGAGCGAATGGTGAAAATTGGGGGCACGCCTCCCCTGTCCCGGCCTCTGAGGCAGAAACGCACAGTCGCCCCTCCGAACCGGAGGGAAAGGCGGGTGGGTCGGGGCTGGGGCCCAGCGCCCCAGGGCATAGACTGCCGCGTGGGCCCTGCCCCCCCACCCTTGCTCCGGGGGCTGGGACGTCAGGCGAGAACACCGTGAAATTCCGCATCTCTCTCCTTTTCTCTTTTTCCTTTCAAAGAACTTATAAAGATGCAGACGCGGAGCGTGGTTGTCTGGGGATTCTTGCTTAGCAGCTGCCTGCACGTCGGAGTGTTCCCTGCGAAGCCGCACACTGATCCTGCCTGGCCTCACCTCACGCCTCCAAACAGAGACATCCTTGCGAGGATGCGCGCAGAGCCGCGCCCGGGCCTGGCCCAGCTCTCCGGCGGCTGAGGCCTGGGCCCCCACGTGCCCGGGACAGCGGGCCACCCCTCCCATGGCCCCTGTGAGCAGGTGGCTGACGGTCACAGGAAGCAAAGGCCGTGGGTCACGCGCGTCCTCAGGGTCTGCCTGATTCACACTTAATGTGTCATTTCACGCATTTCTGCCCAGCTCTGGCTCCTACCTGTGGGGAGGCGGGGCCGCTGGGTGGCAGCGACTCCTGGGGCGTCCCCCGGGGCTGCAGCAGAAGCCTCCAGCCCCTTGCGGCATCCGAGTGAGAGTAGCTCACAGCACGGCTTACGGGCCACCTTCCACCGTGACACCAGAGGCCCTGGGACCCTCTCGCTCCCGTACCCAGCTCTCAGTGGGTGCCGGGCACAGGGGACTGGCAGATGCTGCAGCCCAGCTGTGTCGGGCGCAGTGGGGACCAGCGCTCAGGCCTGGGTGCCACACGCACGACTGGGCGGGTCAGAGTCTTTACATAAAAAGTGGAGATTTTTCTCAGCGCCGGTTTTTTTTCCACATTAATTTTGATTTCTGGAAATACTGCACTTTCTGACCGTTGAGATTTTGGCGCTCTGTCTCTTCTGAGGTGAGTGCCTCGTGCCTGCTACTGGCCTGGTCAGGTCCGGGGTGGGCGGAGAAGCTGCCCCTGAGGCCGAGGGCTGATCCGCCACCAGACCCCGGAGTCTCAGGCAGCCAGGGGTGCAGTTCCGGGAGGGACGGAGGGACAGCCGGGAAGGGAGGGCGTGGGGAGCTCCGTGGGGGAGGCTATGTGGGGGCTATGAGGGGCTGGAGACCTCTCAGACAGACCCCTCCCCCAAAGAGGCTTGCCTGCCGCCTCCTGTGCTGTCCTGTGAGCAGCAGCTGCCCCTTGTCCCCTGCGTCCTGTTCTCCACAGCCACAGTGGACCCGGCGGTGAGCGTAGCCTTGCAGGGTGGCCCCAGTCACTGCAGGGCCAGTGTCCCTGCGGCTTCCCAGAGGGCTCAGGCTCTAATCCAAGCAGCGGCCTGAGGGGCCGCACCAGCTCCTTGACCGGGGCAGCGTCCAGGAGTGTCAGGGCAACTCGCCCGAGGCCACTGGCACCCGCAGTGCTGCGTGTAAGGGGCGACCCCCGCCTACCGTGGGACGTGCCCGCCACCCCCTGCTCCACCGCCCAGCTCCAGGGAGGCGTTCCGGGTTCAAAGGCCCCTGTCTGTTCCGTGAGCCTGCGGGGGCTGAGGTCACTGGAAGGGGCACCCTCAGGGTCATTGTCTGTCCCCCACATGCCAGTGGGGAGGAGGTGGCTCCGCCTTTGTCACGGCAGCGCTCGGTGTGGGTGCAGGTTTCATGCCCTGTTGGGGACACGGCTACACAGACTGTCCCCCGAGCAGGCGGCCTGGCGAGGGGATGGGCCAGGGCCCCGACGCCCTGGCTTCCAGCGCTTCGGACCCAGTCCGGAGTGGGCGGGGCCGGGGTTGGACGTGGCGCAACATCTCGGGGTTCGCTGAGCATGCGTGTGGGGTTCCCAGCTCGCGTCGCCTCTCCTGCCTCCGCTGGAGACTGTTGCCATGCCGCATGCTGGTGCCACGGTCAGCTGTGACGGACACCGTCCCCATTCGGCCCCTGCGAGGACCCCGGGCTGGCCAGAGCTGAGCCAGTGGGGGCCTTCCGCACCGGGGACAGAGGGCTGCACCCCCGTCCCTCCCACACTGTCCCCCACCACCTCTTGCACTCCGAGGAGGGAGGTCCCTGCGGAGCACAGACCCGACCTGGCCCCCGACCACCGGCCCTGCCTTCCTTAGTTGGCCCTGGGTCTGCAGAGCCACCGAAGGGTCTCGGCCACCTCGCAGTCTGTCCCCACGGGAGGAGCGGGAGCCGCAGGGCGTCTGGCGTGACTGACCGGCTCCTGTCACTCCTGACTCACGCCCGCCCCGCTGCTCCGGCCAGGAGCCAACGCCACCTCTGAGCTCGGAGGAGTGGCGCCCTTGGTCCCGGCCACCGAAGGTTTGCGCTCCCGTTCTGTCCCTGGAGCCCGGGGCGGGCCTGCGGCCAGCGCCACCTCGCAGATGCGCCCGGGCCGGGTCCTCGCCGCGGCCCGCATCTCGCTCTCCAGCAGCGTCTGAGCATTCTGATCAACCAGGCGCTCCGAGAAGGGGCGCTTCAGGATTCCGCGCCTAGCGCATCGCCGGGGTTTTCACTCCGTCAGCAAGCGTGGCGGCCGGTGCCACCGGGTCCTCACGGCCGGGCCCCCGGCCTGCGGCGAGCTCCCGCCCGGCCTCCCTCCGCGCTCTCCTCGCGCGCCGCGGCCGGCTCTGGGCCCAGAGCGAGCCGGAGACGAGCGGATCACAGCGCTCTGCACCCAGCCGCGACGCTCGCTTCACACCCGACTCCCTTCTGCAGTCCAGAAGGTTCTCCCTCGCTGTCCGCACCCCGCCTGTGTCGCTAGCCCCGGTGCCTCCCGCCCCGCCCCCCCCCCCCCCCCCCCCCCCCCCCGTGACCTGGACCCCGCCCGTGCCTTGCCCGGAGCGCCTTCTCTGACAGTGCTCCACGAGGGTCGGCCGGTGCCCCGGTCCCGCCAGCGGGAACGCCAATCTGTCCATTTCTGGAAAACCTCCAAAATATATTTTTCTCATTAGCGATTGGTGAGAAATCATTGAATGGAGAAAGTTAGAAAATACCGATCAGCACAGAATATTAAAAGTCACTCGAGGCCTCCCTGGCTGTCGCCGTGCGGCGCTCACCCCGCAGGCTCTCACCCCGCAGGCCCTCGCGGTGGGTAGCGAGCGCGCACTGCGACTTAGCGACTTAGCGGTGTGCACGGTAAACCCTCACGTGCCATTCACTAAGGACGTCTCTGTGACATCACTGTTATGGACGCCAGTGTGCGGAGAAGTTGTGTAAACACGTGCGCACACGTGCAACCTTCTGCCCCTCCACCAAGGCACGTCTGATTTGCTGCCAGGAGCCACGAGGGACCTTACTGCTCAATCTTTATACGCCTCTGTGGTCGTTTTAAGGATTTTGGTAATGCTCCCAAATTACCCTTCACACAATGACCCCACAGGTGCTGAAAGGGGTCATTTGGCAACACTATAGATTCTCATTGTTTTTATCTTTACCAATATAGGGCAAAAATGATCTCTCACTTTTTTGTTTTATCTGTTTATCTATCATTTCTATTTATTCTTTTTCTGAATTGCTATTCACGTCCTCAATGCATTTTTTTCCTTTGAAATCTTTGTGTTTGTTATTCATTGGTAAGAAAGCTTTACACATGAGGGCATTAACCTCTCTGTTATATATGCTGAAAATATTTTTTTTCCTGGTTTTGGTTTACCTTTCAATCTCAAAATTCCATTTTTCACATATGGATATTTTAAATTTGTACAATCCAAATCTAGCTCTTTTTTTTTTCTTTCCAGTTTCTGCCTTTGGAATTGGACTGAGAAAGAGCTACCCTGTTTCGTTACATTACGTAAATGGTACTTTTATAGCTTCACTTAAAAACTTAAATGCTTAATCCCGACGGGGTTTGTTTCGACGCGTGGTCCGAGGTGGGATACTGGTCTCACTTGTTTTCTGGAGCGGCAGGTTGCGCCTTTGTCGGTAAGTCTCCTTTCCTCACTGGGATGACACGCCTGCATGCCGGGCGCTAAGCGTGTGTGCATTTGCATCTGTTTCTGAGCTCGCTGTCTCGTGCTCGCTTTAATTATTGTTTTAATTATTGTTGCTTTCTGCAGTGGAATATCCGATTGCGCAGTCCCTCCCATTACTCCTTTCCTTTTTTTCCTTGAAAAGATATTCCTCGGATATATTTAAACATCTTTATACTCTCAAGTGAAATTTGAAATCAATGTGACAAAATATCAAACAATTTTGATGGCATTGCGATTGAACTTGCACTGAGCTGAAAGATCGGCAGGCGGGCAGAGTGGAGGCTCCTGCCCAGCAGGCAGTGGCCCGCCCTGCCTCCCTCCAGGCAGCTTGTGCTCACCTATGGTTTCCTGCGCTGTTTTTCTTAAAGGACCCGATAATGGCATTACGAGCCTTAAAACTGTTCATTCCTGTCGAAATTCCACCTCTAGCGATCTATCGCAACCACGCGAGCAAGGCCACGTGTGAAGGCCCCCGTCACAGCATCCTCTGCAATGATCGGATCGCTGGAAACCCTTTAAATGGACACCTGGGCAATGGTTCACTGGCTTTTGACACATCAATTGAAATATTATGCAGCCTTTAAAAAGATATTTATCAGATGTTTATGAAAATCAGATTCAGTGCGAGGTAGAAGGTCGGGGCTGGACACCGCATGGACACTTAGGTTCTGCACGCACAGCTTCCATAGGCATGTTAGGATAAGGGGAGAAAAATGCGCTGAAATGGCAGTCGGAGCCCTTCTGCCTGGGAGGGGCGTGGAGCCCTGACCACCGGCCGCTGGGTTTTCTGAGCTCACGCCAGCCTTTGCACGCGCGGCGCGCGGAGCGGGCGGGGGCGCCGCGCTGCAGTTCCGCGCGCGGCCGGCGGGTGGCAGTGTGCGCCCGCAGACCCGCGCGGCCCGCTGACCCCGGCGCCGCCGCGGCCTCTCGTTTATCACTGATCACGAGAGTGGAATGAACACATTTACTCGTGTTTTGCTTTCCACTTATAATGTCTAGTGGCATGGGAGGGAAATGAAAACAATTGCTCATGGGGGGAATTTACGAGCTTCATGTGGCCGCGAGTTCCGCGGTCGCCCCGCGCCCGGGGACGGAGCTCCGCGCGTCCCCGCCGCCCACTCTTGGTTTCCCCGCAGTTGCCCCCGAATGTCCCCCGCAGCGAGCACCGCACCGCCTGCCGGTGTCGGCGTCCCCATCTCACGCGCGGCTCCCCAGGACCCTGCCCTCGCCCCGGCTGCCCGACGTTCAGCGACATCTGGAAACGCCTTCCCTGGGCGACCCGGGGCGGGGCGGGCGCGGATCCCGGGGCAGGGACCCCGAGGGCCCGGGGTGGGGTGGGGGCGCGTTTCCGCCCGGCATGGCTTCCTCAGCGGGCGCACGGTGGGGCGGCAGGACGCGGGCCGCCGCCGGCTGCTCCCGGGCTTGGCACCGGCTCGGCGGAGCCGCGCGCGCCCCCCAGACGGGGCGGAGAGGGGCCGGGGCTCCCAGTGCCGGGGACGCCGGAGGACTGTCGCCCCGCGGCGTGGAGGCGGGAGGGCCGGGCTGGCTGCCCCGGGGCAGCAGCACCGCGCGCGCGGAGGGAGGCGCCCGCGCGGCCGGCGGCGGGCTTCCCCGTGGGGACCTCCGTGCCGCGATGCGTGTCCGTGTGTGTCTGCGGGGCGCTGACGCTGCCCGTAGCGGGAACGGTGCTTGTGCCTATGGCGGGCCTGGGACTCCTTCTGGTCCCCTCCCTCCTTCCCGCTCCTCCCCCCCGCTCCTTCCTCGGCTGGGGGCCGCGGCCCTGCAGTGGCCGTGCCCTTGGGACGCGTGAGCCGAGGCCCGCAGGTCCTCCCGCGCGGCGCCGCGGTTCGGTCTCGTCCGCTCCAGCTCTGCCTGCGGGGAGGCGACAGGGCGTGGCCGCTGCAGCGACAGGCGCCCGCCGAACCCGGGAGCCTTTGACGGCCGCGGCAGGGCCTGTGGTCGGAGCCGCAGCCCGCGGGGGGCCGCCCCGCAGCACCCCCCTGGGGCGGGGCTCGGCGGAGGACACCGGTCGGCTCAGCCAGAGCGCGTTCCTCCAGGGAGGTTTTCGCTGTGAGGGCGGAGGACAGGGAACCGCGCACCCTCTGCCTGCGGGGATACAGGCCGGCGTTGTCGCCAGCGAGGACCCCGCTGCGCGGTCCCCGGAGGACTCGCGGCTGGTGGGCCGGGCGTCTCTGGCCCACAGGACCCTCCCTCAGCGCGTTGCGATCCCCGCGTTTATTTCCTGCGCTCGGGTGCAGTCGAATCACTCGGAACCGCGCTGCTTACTGCACGTCGCTGAACTCCACGACGCGCAAACGCCCAGAGAGCGAGCGATTTCTTGTGACAAATTATCATCTTTACATATAAGATTAACAGTTTCTGTTACGTTCAGTAAAGGTGACAAGCCCTCCCTCAAAATGGGCAGGTAGTGTTTGCGTGGAGGTGGGCAGGCCCCGGCGGGAAGCGGGGCGTGCTCGGGCGCGTGCGCACTGCCGCTGGCTGCCCGGGACCGGGCACACTCGGGCCAGGGCAGCCGGTCCCCACCTCCGCTCGGAACGGGGCAGTTCCCACGGGGTGTTTGGCTCCCCCGGGCACCTCGAGAATGCGACACACTCCACTAAGTGCATCTGCATTTAGGTTTTAAAAACTGTGTATTATTTGAAACTGAACTGAACTTTGTGAGTTATTTATGGGCTCACTAGTGTATGGTTTGGTTTTTCATTCCATCTCCATGGTTCTTCTCGTGAACAGAATCCTCTCTCTGCTAATTATAACATCCAGCGTCTCCCCAGCACGCTTACAATCAAATTATTCAAAATTGCATTTCTTTATTGCATATTGCTAGAATCCGAGACAAGCAAACATCAAGATAATAAACAATTATTTATTGCAAATTATTACCTAATATATAAGATTAACAGCTTGTAACTATTAAGATTAATACATGTGGTAAACTGTGTTTATTATACTTATTTTGTAGCAAATATCTTTGTATAAAACATATGTTTATGTATTGCAATTAATGAGAAAAAGTGTAAGATTAACAATTTATGTTGGGTTTTGTTTTTAGATTTATGCACAGTGTAAAACTTATTTATTGCACTTATTAAAAGTATTTAATGATGGACTTTTAGATGCTATATTTTTAATGTGCAAATATAAACTAAAGGAGTATTAAATTATAAAATGGAAAATTATAACAGAAGTCAAAGAATCTAACTATTTTCTGCTATAAATCTGCTTTAAAAAGATCATCACTGGAATTACCGAATCTTTAAATAGTGGCCTTTATATACATAATGAGTTCCAGTGAGTTATCCTTAGAAAGGCTTTTTTCATCATTAAAACTAAACTCAACATCTTGCTCTTGGAGATAAATGTAGCTAGCGGTATAAACAGCAGAATCGCTTCCTTTTATGACAGAAGCTGCAGCGACACCGGAGGGGAGAGAGACACAGCCCGCAGGGTCCCAGGCAGGCGGGGCGCAGGACCTGCTGGCGGAGCGCAGAGGCCCGGAGGTGCTGGGTGGCCGCGGGGTGGCCGCTCGGCTGAGGGGGCCGGGGAGCCTCTTTGCCACCCTGGCTCGCCTCCTGAGTGGAGACGGAGCAGGCGCCGCCTGAGCCATTTCCGTGCTGCAGTGACAAAGTGGCGCCCACGCAGGTGGCAGGTGGCGGTGCTCCGCCGGGAGGCGGGACTTCAGAGGGCCGGGACCGGAAAGCGCCCCTGGGCACCTATGGGTGTGGGATCTGCCTCTTCTCTGGACGGCTGTCTGCAACCGGGGTGCAGAGGGCAGGCCGGCAGGCTTCCGCCTCTGCCATGTTCCCAGACTGCGTCATACGCATTCATTTACTCACCCATTTCTTTCTATTAACTCACTTATGTCTTCATTTATTAATGAATTAACTCGTTTGTTCATGAATAAGTCCTTGGTCAGTTAATTAAGCAATTCATGTCTTCTTTGCCCATCCTCCCATCCACCATCCATCCACCCACCATCCATCCACCCATCCATCTACCCACCCATCCATCATTCATCCTTCTGCCCATTATTCCTTCATTCGTTGTTGGTTCGTTCAGTAGGTAGCATTTCTGGCTGTGTCCCAGGAAGGAGCTCCAGCTGCGGCCCCTGCCCAGCTTTGCAGGATGAGGAGCCAGGACAGTTCTCGATAGATCTAAGGTCTTAACAAGACGTGATGCCTCGTGTCCACTCCCAGAGACTCTGCCTCTGGAGGTTTCCCCAGGGACCTCCTCTCCAGGTGGTTGCCCATACCCCACAGCCTGGATCACTTGCTGCACAGAAGTCTTGAAGCTGGACGGACTGATTCCTCCACTTGATTCCTCTTTCCCCAAATTCCAGCTCTGCTAGTTCCTTTGCTTTCCAAGTACATTTGAAACTAGTATTGCCTATATATGCACAAAAAATCTGTCTGGGATTTTGATGGAAATTGCGTGAGACCCGTGACCATCTGAGAAGCACCGGGGTCTCCACTACGTCGTGTCTTCCAATCCGTGGACATGGCACGCCCCTCCCTCATCCCCCCACCGCGGCTTGTTGGATTTATAGCTTTGCATTTCATTTTCTGAGAAATTGTGAATCTATTATATTTAAAATTTTGGTGTTCACTGCCGGTATATAGAAAGAGCTAACTTTTGCGTGTTTCTCTTGTATCCTGAGACCATGCTGAACTCACTCCGGGTTTTTTTTGGTGACTTTCTTGTGATTTTCTGCATCGATCCTCACGCCCTCTGCAAATAGGGACAGTTTTGGGTCTTTGTGCCACTTTTCCCATGACGGCCCTGGCGAGAACTTCGAGCGACGTGTCGAGTAAGAGTGGCGAGTGGACAGCTCGCCTGCCCCGCATCTCGGGGACAGTCGTTCAGGCTTCGCCACCAAGCACAACTCCACCGTAGGTGGTCTGCGGGTCCCTGTGGGTCCCTGTCAGGTCGAGGAAGCTCCTCACTGTCCCCACTTTGCCCAGAGCAGCTGCTTCTCCCCCTTCTTGTTCTTCTTTTCGCAGGGTCGGGAATGGGCGCGGAACTGGGTCGGATGCTCTTTCTGCGCATGCGCTCCACGTTTTAGCCTGTTAATGTGGCAGACGATATTGGTTGATTTTCTGATATTGAACTAACTTTGTATTTATGGAATCCATCCCATTTGGTTATTGTGTGTAATTTTTATATATTGTCAAATTCTATTTGTTAATATTTGCGAAGGAGTTTTGCACCTATATTCATGGGGCTCCCTCCCTCCCTCCCTCCGTCATAGGGGATTTTTAAATTACAAATTTAAATTTCTTAATCATTGTAAATCTAGAGCTAGTCCTATTATTATTATTATTATTATTATTATTATTATTATTATTATTTTCATGTTGGGTGAGTTATTGGTAGCTTGCATTTTTTTGAGGAATCGTTCATTTTTTTCAGTTGTCGAATTTATGGGTGTGTAGAGCTGTTCATGGCAATCTTACTATCCTCTTTATGTCTGCAGGGTTTGTGGCACTATGCTCTGTTTTTTTCATGATACTAGCAATTCGTCTTTTCCTCTCTTGTTTGTTTTTCTTTGTCAGTTTTGCTAGAGATCTGTCAACTCTATTGATCTTTCCAAAGAGCTAGCTCTTTGTTTTATTGATTTTCTCTACTGTTTTAAAAAATTTTCATTTATTTCTGCTCTTATCTTTATTATTTCCTTCCTTATGCTTACTTTGGGTTTATTGCACTCTTCTGGGTTCTCGAGGTGGGAGTTTAAGTTACTGATTTGGAATCTTTCCTCTTTTTTAAAATTTATGCATTGAATACTATACATTTTACTATACATTTTCCTCTCGGCGCTGCTTTAGCCGTCTGTGTCCAACAACTTCTAACAGTTGTATTTTCATTTTCATTCGGTTCAATGATTTAAAAAAATTTACCTTGAGACTTCATCCTTAATCCATGGATTATTTGGAAGTGTGTTTTCCAGTTTCCAAGTGTTTGGAAATTTCTGTTATCGGTTTCTCTTTGATAGAGTGGTTGAAGAACATATGCCATATGGTTTAAATTCTTTCAAATTTGTTAAGATTTATTTTATGGCTCAGGAAATGGTCAGTTTTTGTATACGTTTCATGGACACTTAAAAAGAATGTGTATTCTGCTGTTGTACATTGGAGTGTTCTAGAAATGTCAATTAATTCTTGTTGATTTATGGTGTTGTCGAGTTCTTCCATATCTTTGTTGGTTTTCTGTCTAGTTGCTGAGAGAGGGTGTTTAAAGTGCCACTAAATTGTGAATTTTTCTTTTTCCTTTCAGTCTGTCAGTTTTTGCCTCATATTTTGCAGCTCCTATGTTTGGTGCACACACATTTAGTGAGATGCATATACTCTTTGTCTGGTATATACACACTGTCCTTACTATATACACATGCATGCAAGAGTGGTGTATACAAAAATGTATACGAATTCTTGGTGGATTGACCCTCATTATGCACTAGCCTTCTCTGTCCCTGGTGATTTTCTTTGCTTCGAAGTCTATTTCATACCTGATACTAATATAATTAGTGCTTTCCTTTAATATTTGCCTGATTTACCTTTCTATCCTTCTGCTTTCAACCTGCCTGGTATTGTATTTGGAGTGAGTTTCTTGTCGACAACATGTAGTTGGTTCATGTTTTTAATCCATTTCTGCCATGTCTTTCAATTGGTATATTCAGACCATTTACATTTAATATAGTTATTGGTATGTCAGAGCCTAGTTCTGCCATTTCCCCCCACTCCCCTGTGGCTTATTTCTGTTTTTTTTTTTTCCCTCCCATCTCCCCACGGGTTACTAGAACCACTTTTAGACTTCCATTTCGATTTATCTGTAGTGCGTTTGAGCATATATTCTTGTATAACTTTCTTAGTGCCTGCTCTAGGTACTATATTCTTTCTATGCAACTCATCAGGGTCTCGTGGTCTTACCCTTTCACCAGGTGAATGGAGTAGAGGAACGTTGCCTTCCGTTAAGTACCTTTAACTTCCCCACTTATAGTATTGTTGTCTTAAATGTTTTCTCTACAAACAGTTAGAACCGTATCAAACAGCGTTATAATTTTCGCTTCAGCCATCAAACGTCACTTGGAAAATGCAAGAAAAGGGAAGACGAGCGTACTTACCCATGTTTTTGCTTTTTGAATTTTCCTTCCTGATGGTCCACATTTTCTCTCTTTGTGTCCGTTGTGTTTGGACAGCTCCCGTTTGCCTTTTTTCCGGGCAGGGCAGGTCTGCTGGGGATGCGCCCTCCTGCCTCCCTCGCTGGAGAGCGCCTCGCCACCCCTCAGTCCCAGCACTTGAAGGGGGCCCTGTCACTCCCCGTCACTTCCGCTGGCCTCCACGACTGCCTTCCATGTCTCCGAGGCGAAATCCACTATGATTTTAATGGCATTTCTCCTATATTAGCATTTCATTCTTTCTCTGGCCCTTTTTGAGATTTTGTCTTTGTACTTTGTTTTCAGAAGATTAATTATGAGGTGTCTTGGCTTTTTTTTTTTTTTTTTGTATCTATATTGTTTAGGTAGACTTGGCTCCTTGAACCTATAGGTTTCTATCTTTTGTCAAATCCGGGATGTTTTTAGCCACTCTTTCTTTGAGTGCTTTCTAGCCCCCTCCTTTTTCCTCTCCTCCCGAGATCCCAAGGAGGTGAATTTAGGTCTTTTCTTACAACCCCACAGTCCCTGAGGATCCACTGCTTTTTTCAGCCTTTTTTCTCTCTCCGTTGTTCCAGTTGGGTGATGTCTATTGTTCTTTCTTCTCATTCACTGATTCTTTCTTCTTTTACCTCCATTCTGCTCTTAAGCCCATCGATTGCCCCATTTATTTTGGTTATTGTATTTTTTCAGTTATAAAATTTCCATTTGGTTCTTCTTTATATCTTCTAATTCTTTGTATAGACTCTTTTTTCCCCACAGTTGTGTTCATAATTGCTCACTGTTGCATTTAAAAATGTCTGCTTTAAAAATCTTTGGTAGGTAATTCTAATATCTCTGTCATATTGATGTAGCATCTGATTGTCTTTTTCATTCAGTTTGAAACTTATCCTTTTTGTGTCACGATGGTTCCTTAAAAATTGAAATCTGGGAGTTTGCGTTATATTATGAGCCTCTGGTTGTGGCCTTACCTGAACGTTTTGTTTTAGATGGTTTTCTCTGACGATGATCTAGCAGCGGGGAGCGGGGGGGGGCGCTGCCTGTCAGGTTCGGATCCATGTGTTTCGCAGCTCTGTTGTTTGGTGCATTTAGGATTCATATGTCTTCCTGATGGATTAACCCTTTTCATCGTCACGTCAAGTCTCTGTCTCTGGTAATTTTCTTTGCTCTAAAGTCTGTTTTATCTGATATCGATACGATCTGCTTCCAGGTCGACCCCGGAGGGAGTAGGATCCTCACTACTCTCGGATGGGAGAGCTAGCCCCCCACTGGGCCCCACGGGGGCGGTGATGGTGTGGTCCTGTTGGTGCTGGGTGATGGTGGACATCTTGACTTTCTACTATGCCTACTCTGACTCTGTCAGGGAAGGAGGGGTGCTTTGTAACTGCGAGTGACGGGGTCCGGGCCCCCACAGTCTGTCGACACTGCTGGGGGTCGCAGCTCAGTGGGAACGAGGACCTTGCCTCCACACCTGGACCGCTGACCGTACGTACCCCAGTGGGGACACTCGGGAGTGGAAGCGTAGACGCCCCATCTGACCTTGGCTGGTGTGGCTGTGGGTAGAGCCAGTTATTTTGTGTGGCTTGGCCGGAGGGGAGTGGATATCGGGTAGGTGTCCCACCAGGCTGCCCTTGTCCTTAGTGCGGATCCGGCTTCTGTTGGGCTTCTCTTTCGTCTGCACCTGCTCTAGTTTCCAGAGTTGTGACGCCTCGGCTCCCAGGCTGGCATACGATGCCAAAGGAAACCAAGCGCACAGCCCGCCAGCCGCTTCCTGGCCCTCGGGTCCCGGCGGCTGTGCCCCTGTCTTCCCATGGCCCCCGGGGCCAGGCGTGGCCTCTCTTCTCTGGTCCCTCTGCCTGGAGGTTGGTTCCAGGTCTTTTGGCACGCATTCATTGATTCACTCATTTATTCTTTTATTCAACACAAGTGGTCGTGTGCCTGCCCCTGCAGACACCTGGCCGCCCAAGGCCTTGTGTGGTGGTCAGTGGGAGAGACCAACGCTCACGCGGGGAAGGCTGTTTCCTGTGGGCTGGCCTTGCCTGGTTCTGCTGGCACCTGGCTCTGTCCCCCTCCCCCGGCTGGTGGCTCAGGAGGCCCCCCACCCCCGCCCCACCCTTTGCAAACCCTCACTAAGGCGCCTACTACAGGCTCACTGCAGGAATGATGATGTTTCAGAATTTCCTTTAGATGGATTCCCAGCCGGAGCGGAAGGCCCATGGCCGTCCTGTGCACTGCTCTTCGGTTGGGGACAAGAGGTCCCCTGAGGTCCCCTGAGGCCCCGGAGCCCTTCCACGCTGGGCTGCTGGCCTGAAGCCCAGCAGGCAAGCTGGGGCCCAGCCATGGGGCTTTGGGAGCGTGCTCTGCTCTTGTCTTCCGATCCACTGTCCTGGGCCTGGCCAGGTCTGCGAGGAGGGGGAGGGGCGAGGGCCCACGGCCCCTCCCCCTCTGAGGCGCACCTGGCCCACAGCCCCACCCCCCAGTGGCCCTCCTGGGCCGCGGTGATTCATCACAGGCTCTCACAGACGCACTTGGGAGGAAGCGATGATCTATTTTGTACATGTTCCGTAAAGGGATTCCATTTTAGCTCCAATTGTAATTTTTACCTTTTTCAGGGGGATTTATTGACACAGCGCCCGGCTCGGCCCGGTTTCCCGCTCCATCCCTTTGTCTGCGAGCCGCTCACCAGCCGCTTAATTTGTCACAGCCCTGGAGGTATCAGAACTAATGAGCTTTGTTTGAATAGACTTTTTCCAGTTCATCTAGCACACTTTGGGGTAATCACTCAGTTTCTGTTTGCTTCTGATCCGAGGCATTGTGGGAAATATAAGAAAATAATGGTTAAAAAAGCAGTATAAATTGGTAACAGCCACAATTTCTGCAAAGCCCTGAAGATGTTATTTTTTTAAATTCCCCACTTATTGAAGTATCAAGAATACTCTGAGCACGGCATTACCGTATAATAACAGAGGAGAATCCGATAAAATGCTATTTTTCAATTAGCGAGGAGTTTGCACTTCGCCTTCCTTAAGCAGTTCATAGCTAACGAGTCTTTAAACAATCTGGCCCCTCAGGTTGGGGACGGATAACGGCCGCGAACGCATGACGGAGCGTCCGCGCCGACGATTTAAACATCTGTTGCGGGGGACGCATGCAGCGCTTTTTATCGGCCAGACAATTGCCATGCCCCCTTTTCTAAAGCGGCCCCTCGTCGTCGCGCGACACCACGGCGCGCAGGTGGCCGGGCGGGAAAGGAAGCGCGCATGCGCGCGGGCGGGGCCGCCGCTGCGGGTCCTGCTGTCGCCGGGGCGCCCGGGTCGTGTGCGCCTTCTTTTATAAAGGACACCGGGCGTGTTCCCAAGGGCCACAGGCGTGGTGTCCGGGGCCGCTCAGAACCGTGAACCGGGCCGGTCGTCAGAACCTCCGACCCCCGGGGCCCGCGCCTGGAGCAGGAGGGGGCTTTTCACACGGGCGACGCGCGGCAGGGACGCGGAGCCGCCTCCAGCCTGGAATGAAGCCGAAGTCGCAGAGCGTCCGGCGACGCTGGGTGGCCTTGCCGAGGGTGGCAGCGTGGCCAGCGCGCCGAGCCAGGGGCCGGCGCATCCGGTCCGGCAGGTCCCTCGGCTCCTGCAAACGAGGACAGGGACGAGCGCCTGGGCCCCCGCCGCCGCGCGCAGGGCGGCAGTTCGAGGGGGCACGACCAGAACCGGGGCCCCTCCGCGTCGCACCTGCGGGGCTTAGAGAGCATCGCCAGCAGCGCCTGCGCCCCAGCCAGCTTCAGGGGTGTTCGAGGGCGAGGAAGAGGCCCCCGACCTCTGGGGACTAAGCCCCAGTGGCAGCGGAAGCCGGGTGATGGCACCAGAGCAGGGCAGGGGTGGGGGGAGAGCAAGCACCCCCGTCCCAGCGCAGGGGGGGCCGGGGTAGGTAGGGACGGCTGGCTTGGGCCCCGGGGGAGTTTCGCCACCCCAGTCCCCACCCCCGGACAGCGCCAGGCCCTGCAGGAGGCTCACCTGGAAGGCACCGGGCCACCTGGGCTCGGGGCTGCCAGGTGCGCAGGCTTGGGGCAGCCGGATGCGCGTGGGCCGGGCCGGCTTCCTGGGGCTGTTCGCAGCTGGGGCCCGGCTCCGGCGGCTGAGACAGGCGCCCGGCAGGGCTGAGGCTGCGGATGGCGGGGGTGGGGGGTTTCCGGCTGCCTTCACCCCCTGGCACGAGGTTGTTCCGTTTGTGTCTCAGCTACAGCACACGACAGGCCACCCCGAAACCGCTCACGGAAGCTGCCGGCACCCCCGTCTGCGTTTCGTCGCCCGCCTGCAGTGAGTAGGGGACCCCGGGTGGCACCCACGGTCTGCAGTGAGTGGGGGGGGGGCAGTCCCTGGGCGTCCGCAGGCTCGGGCGTCCTCACTCTCTCCTCCAGTCAGGGGGGACACCTGGCCTCCGCTCTGCGTCCCACGAGGCCCTAACCTCTGCTCCTGCACCTGGCTTACACCGACGTGGGGAGGTCACCTCTCGCCCGCGGACCTGCGGCCGGGGCTCCCGCTGTAACAGCTGCCGCTCGCTCGGTTTATCGGGTCGTTGTTAGGTGCGTTGGGCTGAGGGGGGTCGACAGTAACATGACACAGCTCTCGGGGGTGCAGCCTCAGGACAGTATCCACTCCACCGTGTGCTCCCCCAGCCTGGTCTCCTGCCATTCCCCTGCACGCGACCGCTTGACCCTCTTCGTCCTGCCCCCGCCCCCCCGCACCGTGCTGCCGTCTGCGTCTGAGTTTCGTTTGTTCGTCTGTGGCCCTCAGTGTTACGTCCCACATACGAGTGGAACCATATGGTCCTTGTCCTTTTCCATGTGACCCATGTCGGTTAGGATGACACTCTTGAGACCCAGGCATGTTGTCGCAAATGGCTGCGTCTCGTCTCTCCTCATGGCTGAGTAATATTCCGCGGCGTGTATATACCGGACCTTAACTGGCCAGCCGCCAAAAGACACTTCGTGATTGCCACGTCTTGACCGCAGTGAGCGTCGGGGTGCATGTATCTTTACAGATGAATGGTTAAAAAATTTTTTGGTAAATACTAGAGGGGGATTGCTGGGTCACGCGGTAATCCTATTCTTGTTTTTTGAGGCCCCTCTGTACCGTTTTCTGTGGCGGCCGTGCGGACTTGCAACCCCACCAGCAGCGGGAGCGGGGGCCTCGCCCCCCGCAGCCTCTCCAACGCTGGTCGTCACCTGTCTGGCTGGCGACGGCCGTTCTGACAGGCGCCCGGTGCTATCTCAGTGTGGTTTTGATTTTCATTTCCCTGGTAGCTGGTGAAGTTGGACTTTTTTTCATGTATCTGTTGACCATTTATATGTCTTCCTTGGAAAAGTGTCTATTCAGGTCCTCTGCCCATTTTTAAATTAGATTTTTTTCCTTGTTGAGTTGTGTGAGTTCTTTATATATTTTGGATATCAGCCCCTTTTCAGAGATATTATCTTTTCCCATTTGGCTGGTTGCCTTTTTGCTTTGTGGATGGTTTATTTTGCTGTGCAGAAGCTTTTTAGTCCTATTCACCCATTTTTGCTTTCGTTTCCCTTGCCTATGGGGTGCGGTTCATGAAAACTCCTCTGAGACCAAGATGCATAAGTTTAGTACCTACGTTTCCTTCTACGTATTGTTTCAGAGCGTGTGTTCCAGCCGTCACTGAATTTTGAGTTAATTTTCGTGTCTGGCGTCAGACAGCGGTCTAGTTTCATTCATTTGCAGGCGGCTTTCCAGTTTCCCCAGCATCGGTTATTGAAGAGACTTCCTTTATTCCCCTGTATGGTTTGGCTCCTTATCCTCTGTGTACATGTGGGTTTACTTCCGGGTTCTCAGTTCCGCTCCATTGGTCTGTGCGTCTGTTTTTCTGCCAACGTAGTGCCGTTCTGAGTATCTTCACTCTGCAGTGTAATTTGAAGTTGAGCAGAGTGATGCCTTCGGCCTCGCTATTTTTCTCAGGATGGCTTCGGCTATTCAGGGCCTTTTGTTGTTCCATATAAATCTGATGATTTTTTGTTCTGTTTCTTTGAAAAATGCCATTGGGATGTCAATGGCGGTTGCGTTAAGTCTGCGTATCGCTTTGGGTAATGAGGTCATCTCTACGATGTTCATTCTTTTAATCTGCGAGCCTGGACTACCTCTGCACTTCCTGGTGTCGCCTTCAGTTTCTTGCAGCGATGTCTGGTAGTTTTTAGCAAACAGCGCCTTCGCCTCCTTGGTTAAGTCTGTTCCTAGGCGTTTTATCTTCTCTGTTGCAGTTGAAATGGAATTGTTTTCTTCATTTCTCTTTCTGATATTTTGTTGTTAGTATATAAAAATGCAACAGATTTTGTGTATTGATTTTGTATCCTGTAACTTTATCGTATTTGTTTGTTGTTTCTAATAGTTTCTTTAATATACAGAGAATCATGTCATCTGCCACTAGTGACAGTCGCACTTCTTCCTTTCCGATTCGAATGCCCTTTCTTTCTTTTGCTTGCCCGACTGCGGTGGCTGTGACTTCCAGCGCTCTCGGGATCTTTGCCTCATTCCTGATCTCAGAGGAAAAGCTTTTGGCTTGTCATCATGAAGATGTTAGCTGAGGGTTTGTCATGTATGTCCTTTATTATGTTGAGGTATTTTCCTTCTATACTAATATTTTATTAACTGTTTTAATAACAAATGGGTGTCGTAGCCTGTCGAATGCTTTTTCTGCATCCATTGAGATGATCGCATAACTTCTATCGTTAATTTTGTTAACATGGTGTGTCGCGTTGACTGGTGGATGTCGACCCATTCTTGCACCCTGGAATGAGCCCCACTGGGTCATGATGTAATATCATTTTAATGCATTATTGTATTTGATTTGCTCAGATTTTGTTTAGGGTCCTCGCATCTCTGCTCATCATCTCTTCCTATTGCTCTGTGATTTTGTGTGTGTGAGTTGTCCTTGCCAGGTTTTGGTATCAGGGCAATGTTGGCCTCGTCAAATGCATTATAAAGTGCTCCCTCTTCCATATTTTGGAGGAGTTGGAGAAGGATAAGCATTAAATCTTCCTTGACTGGTAGAATTCGTCCTGTCCTCCCCCACCCCTGCCCCCCTGCTCATTCCGTTCAGCCACCTGCAAACATCTCACCGCGTGGCTCTCTCAGGTGCGTGTGTGCGTGTGCACGTGTGTGCATGTATGTGTGTACGTGTGCGTGCATGCATGTGTGCACGTGTGCGGGTGTGCGCGTGCGTGCGTGTGTGTGTGTGTGTGCATGTGTTGAGCAGGGGGCCCTCCCTGGCGTCTGACTTGCTGATTCACGGGGGGAACAGAGGGGGCTTCTCACTCTGCCCTGATGCTGACCTCGCTCACCGTCCTGCTGCCGAGCCCGCGGTTATTCATGTTCCTGTTCTAAAGGTTAAAGAAACGCGGGAGGGGAAATGCCATGTTGGGGATCGTCTTAATTTTCTTCTTTAAATGAGTGTCCAAAACCATGGGGAAGGGGTCAAGTCCATAATGTCGCTCGTCCCGAGGCCGGCTCGGACGCCAGCAGTAACCCCTGGCGTGAGGGGTGCCTCAGGCTTTTTAAATGCTCCTCCCTCTCTTGAGTCTCCAAACCAACCTTGTGAGCAAGATGGAAGCGATATTACTTAACTCTCATTTTATGGCTGAAAAATCGGTTCCTCAGGAGGGGGCCGTCCAAGGTCAGTGGCGGAGCGGGCACTTCTGACCCCGGGCCTGGCTTGCTCGCCGTTTTGCCTCACTAGTCTGACGCATCATCGTTAGCTGACCTTTGTGACCCCTGGCTCGTCTTCTTTTCTAATGAATCTTATTTGGCTCTTATTTCGCGGCAGTTGTTCTCCTAGAGGCTTTGGGTCGGAGGTATCCCGTAGCCAGTTTAAAGTGACAATCATCCTATTTGCGTTATCGTTGTCGGAGTCTCTCTAAGGTACATTGCCGAGGACAGGGGAAAACTGTGAACTTGACCTCTGTGCATATTTATCTAATTTAAATGGGGCCACCTTTTTTCTGGACTTTTCCAGAGATGACGGCACATGTACCCTCCAAACAGCTACACTCAGGACAGTTTTCCTGTGACTTGAGGTCTGTTTCAGCCTTCGTTTCCCCAAAGGCCTTGAGGACATTCTGCCTGAGTCGCCCCTTGTCATCGACCTGGAGTGTCTCTGAGGGGCGGGCAGACCCTTTATCGACCTCTGTAGGGCCACACTGCAGCCAGGGAAGGCCACCCTCGGGCTGAGGACGACCTCCTCCTCCTTCAGGGTCCAGTGCAGCCCCCTGCGAACGTGGGGTCTCCTACCCTGGGAAGCAGGGCGTTAGCTCTAGGCTGGCGTTCTAGCCTCAGGTGAGTTTCTGACGTGTGTGTTAAGTCACTACCCTCCCTGATCCTTCAAGCCCCACCATGAGGCCACGGAAGGACAAGTGGAGTTGCTCCAGGCAGTGAACCGGATGCTGGTGTCTCCTGGGCAGGGAGGGCGGGGACAGTCACCTGTTCCTGCCTGGGGGAGGATTTGGTTACTGGGGTTAATTTGAGGCACCCTGCTAATGCAAGTGCCCGCGGCTCCAGCCGTGTGTGATCAGAGGCAAGACAGACACTCTGCGTGTGTCCCGGAGCGAATCCTTGCCGCCTAAGTTGTGATAGAGTGAAAAACTGTTCCCGGTAAGTTTTGCCTGAGCTCACTCAAGCTTGAGATATTATAAACAACGGAACGCTGAGCGCTCTCCTTCGTGCATCCCCAAAGCCCGCCCCTCCGCTGCCTCGTCACACCTGAGCTTACGGAATGCGGCCCCTTGGATGGAGACACCGCTGGAGCAGTTCGCGAAGCTAGCACCGTTAGAAAACCCCTGCTCGAGGCCCCCTCGCGCCCTGGGCAGAGCGGCCCTGAGTGCGCATGCGTGCGCGTGACTGTGCACGTGTGTACATGCGTGTGCGTGTCCTGGGGTTGGGGAAGACCTGCCAGCCTTATACGGAGTCATTTTGACAACAGAACAGGACGTATTTTGAACACGTGCACATCCTCTGTCAGACGGGTGGTGAGGGCGGCCCCGGGGGCAGGGTGGCTGGGTTTCTTTGTGGGGTGCTTGTTTGTTGAGCTTCTGGGGACATCTTTGGGCCACTTGGACACCAGTGGCTTCGTGGGCTAGTCCCAAGGGCCAGAGGGGGCAGGGGACCTCCCTAGCCCAGGTGTATTTTGGATACTGACTGTCCCCCCGCCCCAAGACTGGGCCCTGTGCGGTGGGGAGCAATTTAGTCAGCAGGGCCTAGAGGATAGAATAAATCCTTAAACCAGTCGTAGGAAAATGCAGACAGAAGGCGAGCAATTAAAAGCCGATAGAAGCTGGAGATTCGGGTTTTGCCGAGCAAGCTCTCCACAGCCATTCTCAGGCCCCGTGCAATTTATCTGGGTTCCGTCAGTGGATTTTGATAAAGAGCCGCAAATCTGTCCCTCTCCAGCTCCGGGGACTTGCCACACGCTCCATTCAAGCTGAAGTGCCCCGTGCCCCTCGCGTATTGGGAGTTAATCATTTGTACTCCACAGGCTCCGAGGGGCCTTAGGCCTGGGGGGGGGGGGCGCAGATTTGGCTTTTTAATCGCCTTGTATATTGTGCAGCTCGAGATAAATGACACTGACTGTCTGAAATCCACATTCTTGCTTCTGATGCAAAACTGTAATTAATTTTGTGCAGTGTTTCAGAATTGATCGTGGTCACTTGAATTTCTAATTTTTCATTCACTTCGAAGACTCTTTTTTTTTTTCCTTTTCCTGTTTCTTAAAGGAGTGTGCTCGGGGTGCGGGAATGCTCTAACTCCGGTCGGACTAAATGACTCTCTCATGCCTCTTTTTCAATAAGGTGAAACGGAGGTCAAGGCCTCTGGCTCAGGTTTATCTCTTAGCTCGTATTCAGATGTATTTCCTGACTTAGAGGAGATGCCATCAAAACTTATTAAATCATAACGGAATAGTTCAGCGGCACTTACGTATCATAAAAAGCTCAAAAAGCTTCATTCACACATCCTATTCAGTTTAAGACAATTAAGCACGATTTAGGCAATAATTACCCTAATTAACCACTGTAATGTTTGTATTCAAGATTATGGCAACGTTGTATCACTTCACTGTTTAAATAATAACAAGGTTTCTTAATTTCTCTGTATTGATAGTTGTATGTGATTCTTTGTTTGGTATATTTCATTGTAAAAATGTTTGTCAGTGAAAGATTGAACAATATGAATGAATTTGATTATGCCATTGTCAAAAGCCCCATGCATCACAATTCCTTGTTTTTAATCACAACTGTAAACCTGGCAGCCAGAGGGCATAGTTTTAATTTGGGTGTCTTACTAATGAAAAGAAAAAAATAATTGTTTTGCCAGGATTTAATAATAAGCAATAAAATCAGCCAACCAGATTTTACCTCTGCATTCAATCTCTTTTTTATTATAAAACATTTTTGTCCTTTTTTTTTTTTTTTAGATTACGGATGTAGATACTGAACATTTTACTAATAAATATTTCAGTTTGCTTATGGAGGCTAATGCTGTCATCTGAATATGGAATTATATTTCTTTCATGCTTCATTATCATTTCATGGTAGTGATGACAGTGAGGCGATGGAATATTTACAGGCTTTTCAGAAGACATTTATCCAACACACCCCTGAAGGGCACCTAGGCTTAAAGACACATCGTCCTGCTGTGGCGCGCGGCCAGGACCCCCGCTCCGCACCCGCCGATCGAACTCCCCACCCCCCAACACTTAGGCGGTTGATTAACCAGCCTCCCCCCGCGGGGGACACCCTCCCGGAGCCGGGAAGAGTGCACGCGGGAGCCGGGTTGGTGGCCGGGCCGTGGCTGGGTTGGTGGCTGCAGTCTGTGAACTGGCGCTGGCGCCGCCCCTGGGGCCTCCGGCCCTGAGCTCGACTTCGTTCCGTTGTGTCGAAAGCGCTTCTTTTCTACCGAACCTGTTTTCTGGAAGCCTCGCGACTCTGGACTCTGGCGTAGTGACCTGTCGATGCTGCCGCTGGGTCTGCGGCCCGGGGGGCTGGAGGCGTGTGGGGTCCCCAGGGGGCGTGGCCGCAGGGGCGGGGTGCGGAGGTCGCCCGTCTGCCCCTTGTCCTCCAGGGGCCCCACAGAGCAGGAGGTAGCGAGTGTGGAGTTTGGGGAGCAGGAGAGCTGGCGCATGCGCCGCGTGGGGGAGGGACAGCTGCTCCTCCGCCTCACACTGGACAGACACAGCCCGGTACCGGTACCGCAGAACCGAGATTTTAGAGGGGAAACTGGGAATCTGGATTGGCCGTGAAATGTCCTGATTTTTAACTACTGGCAGCGAATCGGACATTTAAACGACTGCGAGCCAACGGCACCGAGGGCGGACCGAGGACCCAGCGGGGCGCATTTGGGCCGCCGCGGAGCGCTGCGGGCTGGCCGCGGGCGTGGGCGTGTGGGCCGGAGTCGGGCGCAGGGCTGGGGACGCGGTGCAGGGTGTGATGCGGGGTCGCGCGGGGCCCCTCCGGCCGTCGCTGGCCGCGGGGTCCTGGTCCCGCCCCGCTCCCGGCCCCCCAGACCCGGCTGGCTGCGGGTCCCCTGCTCTCGTCCTCTCGCGGCCAGTCCCGTGGGACCCGCATCTCTGAGGCCCTCGTCCCAGACACCGAGGTCTGCTGGGAGCGTCCCGAGGGCGGTCCCCTTTGGGTCATGTCCTCTGCAGTGCTGGGCCCAAGGACCCTTCCGCAAGGATATCGAGCCAGTTCCGAGAACTGCTGGCGGGGGCCGAGGGAGGAGGGGGGCCGGATGCACAAGGGGGGGAGGACGTGGTGGGGGGAGGTAGAGGGAGGAGGCGGGGGAGGGCTGGACGGGGGCACGAGGGAGGCGCGCACCGCGGGGGCCCTGCGGGCTCCGGAGCCGCCCCTGGGCCTGCCGCGCCCGCAGCCGGGGTGCTGGGGGGGATTCCGCGGCAGAACCTTCTCTGGAGCCCGCAGCCCTCAGCTCTGCTGCTGCTCAGGGCAGACGGCGGCGCAGGAGCCCGTGTCCTGGTCCCGTGCCTCTGTCATGGAGGGATGGGAGCTGCAGAGTTGTCCGTGGGGACTCAGAGGTGGGTGTGGGACCTGGGACAACAGCTGCCTGGGAGCAGGTCGGGGTTCCGGCTGTGACGGGCGCCCAGGCCGCACTGTGATAGGTCCCTGCAGAGGACGCTGTCCTGACCCGGCCTCGCCGGCGCCCAGTGCTTGCGGTTCGGAAGAAACCGTGAGAACCAGGCCCCGCGCGGGGACGGGACGTGGTTCCCTCAGGCTCGTCCTGCTCACGCGTCTGTATTAGGGTTCTGGGTGACGGAGGAGCAGCAAGACGGGGTCTCTGTCTACGGGAGGATGAATTCTTCTGCCATGACTGATCTGTAAAGGGAAGTGGGGTGCCCCCCAACCCTCACTGTGTTCTCCTGGGATGGCTGTGTGCCAGGTGGGGGAGAGAGCAGGACCTCCAAACTTCCACCATCTTTTAGAAAAAGCTCAGCCAGGTTGTGGCGAGGTGCTGAGGTTGTGTTCTGGGATCAAGAAGGGGTTTGTCAAGGACAGTCCTTGGGGCCCTGGTCTCTCGTGGTCCTGCCTGGGCGTCCAGCCTGAGACCCGCACCCCCAGCTTGGGCTGCCACATGCAGCCCCCCAGCAGGGATCCCGGTGGGCTCCTTGGGCACGCGGTGGTAAGTGCCCTGTTCTCGCCCCTTTGCTGGGTCTGGGCCAGGCAGGCGCAGGGGTTTGAGGAAGGTGGATGGAGGCGGCTCCCACGTGTGGCCGTCCTGAGTTTGCAGCCCGTTCTTGCTCTCGTCCCCGGTCACCCCTGGTTTGGACCAAGCAGTCCCACAGCGACGCCCCGGAGACTGCCGGATGAAATATGTATGGTGAAATTTGGATCTCAGAGGACTAATCATTTTTAGCATAAATAAGTCTCAAATATACATGGGGCTTACTAATATAATTTTTTTTTAGTATATTCTTTTAGTGTTTATTGCATAGTACATTTTTTAAAGCATAAGTTTGTCTCCTGAACATTTGGGACGTATTTATACTATAAACTTACTCATTGATCACCTGAAATCCACGTATCACCAGGCGCCTTGAGTCTATGTGCTGGGCCTGGTGACCCTCACCTGACCGTGCACAAGGGGCCTGAGCTTGGCCCCCAGGCAGCTGGCCCAGGGACGAGACTTTGACCGTCTCTTCAGAAGCAGCATGGATGCCGTGTTGGAGCCCCGCCACCCGCCACCAGGGCCTGACCAGCGGTCGCTGCTAACCCGAGGCCTCGCCAGGTCCGTGTGGTGCCCCCTGCTCTGTCCCTGGTAGGAGAGAGGCGGAAGCCCCGGACCTTCAGCCCCAGCACCCGGGGACCCCGCGGCTGTCGCGTCTGCTCTGTCCAGGTGTTGGGAGTCTGCTGCTTCTGGAGGGATGGGAGGGGGGCAGCAAGGCCTCCCCTGCACCCCACGGACCCACATGCTGGCCTCATGGCCCCCTGGCCCGTTGGCACTGGCTGGGGAGCCAATAAGTTCCCGGGGTGCACAGTCGCGTTTGGCCACGCTGGTCTCTGGAGTGTAACGGGGGAATGTGGAGAAAGGATTACCTTCGTTACTTGTTTCCTCCGTACCATGTGAATTTGCTGCAAAAATCACACATTATTTTTAGAACATAAATACTGATGATGATGAAGAGGAAATTAAATGTGCCGGGTTCTGGAAAGGCTTTTGCTACCTGGCGAATGACACCCAGGGCAGTCTCCTGACGCTCCAAACGCGTCTCTAAACTCTCCCCAGGGCCTGTCGGGGTGACGTGCTCATGGAAAGGCCACCGCCTGGGGCTGACCGCGTGCTGCGGACCCCCTCCTCCAGGCCAGGATTCGAATCCATGCCATTTGGGTGGCAGGGACGAAAGCTGGAGTCCTGCTGTCCATCGACCCTAAGGTGGCACCCGGAGTGGCTGTGGGCGTGCTCTCTCCTCCGGGGTGAGCGTCCTGGTGCCAAGGTGGGGCCGCAGTGCACGTCCAGCGGGGCTCGGCCCGGCCTGGCCTGCGGGTCACCGTGGTCGACACGGGAGCCCCGCCCACCGCGGAAGTCTCGAACGCAAGCAGAGGCCAGGGTCTGGGGCCGCTGTCCCCTCCAGCGTCCGCCGGCTGCGACTGGCAGGGGTGGGCGCGGGCCGTTCTGACTCCGGCCCGGCCCGGGTCGCAGAGGGCTGCGTGGCCACTGTCCCCGCAGCGACCTGCTTCTCTGCGCGCAGGTGGAGGGGAGCCCGCGACCGCAGGGCGCGCTCCTTCCAGATCCCGGGTTATCGGACTCATTAATCTCCGTGTCAGGAGGCCGGGATGAGTAATTGCGTGTGGCTTTCGTCTGCCGAGGGGACAGCTGCTCCTCAGCGCGGTCCCCGGAGGCCCCCCGCCCCCGGAGCCCTCACTCCCGGCCTGGGCTTCTGCCCCCGGCGCGGGGCGCTCCGGCCTGGGGAGCCCCGTCAGAGCTGAAGGTTTGGGGGGGACGCTGGGCCAGTGGGCAGCTGGGGGGCTTCCTGGACCCCGGACTCGGGGGCGGAGGCCCACCCCTCAGGTGAGCAAGGCGCTGGCGGAGCTGAGCGCAGCGGAAGAGCGCCGGGTCGGTGTGACGGGGACACGCGGGGACGTGGCGGCCTCGCCCTGTACGCGTGCGGCCACCGTGCGCGGAGCACCCCGCAGCCTCCGCCCCGCCTGCGGCCTCACGACCGGCTCGTCGTTAAGTGTCCATTCCGCGCGCCGCAGAGGGGCCGTGAGCAGGAGCTGAGTGCGCCCGGGGACGCTGAAGACCGCCCGCGGCGACTGTCACTCCGAGACCCGCCCGAGTCTCTGCGCGAACAAGCGCGGTTTCAATAAAGCGGCAAGGCCCGCGGGCGCTGCGTGCGAAGCCCTCGATTTTCACGGCAGATTTGACAGGCGCCCTCCTTTCCCATCGCAGGCGACCGACTCACCATTCACGGGGACTTCGGTCCGGCGCAGTCGACGCCAGGCGCGGGCGCGACAGCGAGTCCAGGCGCGGCCTCTTTGGCGCCCTGTCGCCCTGTGGTCCCAGGTAGGGGACCCGGGCAGTGAGGGCCAGGTGAGCGGGGCGAGCGGGGCAGGGCGAGGCGCGGCGCCAGGTGCGGCTGGCTGGTTCTGCGGCTCCTTCCGCGCAGCCGGGCTTGTCGCGCGCTCAGGGCGGCTGCTCCAGCCCGCAGCCTGCACAGGGGTGTCGCCAGTCAGGAACTCCGGGCTCTGTCCAGAACCTCCCACCTCCCCCAGCTTTCGGGTGCTCGGCTCTCAGCCCCGGGGCCCCCAGCTTTCTCAGGGGCTGACTTTTTGGCACTGAAACCACCTGACCACAGAAGCGTGGGATTCTCAGGGGGAATTCTGTCCCCCGCTGGTGCCCCGTGGGGCCCACGGCCAGCGACGCGGGCGTCGGAGGAAGGACGACGTTCACGGCATAATTTATTCTTTAGGAAATGCTGGTCTGAATAAGCGAGACATTGTTTAAAAACCCAAATTCAAACGTTAAAAGTTAATTTTTGAAGAGAAGTCGCATTATGCCAAAATTAATAATAATCCAAATGTGGAGTCGCACTTTCTTTAATACGTGTCAGTGGTGGCCGGAGGAGGAACGTGAACGTGGGGTCCGGGGGAGAGACGCGCTCCCTGCGACGTGCGCTGGAGGCCCAAGCGCCTGTTTCCCTCCGACTTTAAAACCCGGAGAGTTACCTACCCCGCGTTAAACGCAGGGCTTAGATGCTTTCGAAAGATGTAAAACGTTCAGTACTTGAATTCTAAACTGGATCATTGTTTATCGAATACATTCACAAAGAAAATAGATTTCATAGATCAAGGGCAGGGCAGAAAAGGAAACTCAAAAAAGCAAAAAGTAAAAAAAAGACAAGATATATCAGGCAAAACGAACCCAGAAAATATGGGGACAGAATATTGTATCAGCTGAAGTAGCATTGGGAGTAGTTAGTTACAGCAGCGAACTTATTTTTATTGCTGAAGCTCTATCACTCGTAAGTTTATTCTTACATTTATTCAGTAAATACTGGGCCAAGAGCTGGCCATTCGGTGTTAAAGGAGGCAGATGTGACTCCTGCCTTCGCTGGGCGCACAACCTAGTAGACCAAACACATCATGGTCCTAATATGCCGAGTGACGTTATAGTGAAATACAGCAAGCAAACTGTAGCGAGTGCAAGAAAAAGATAGAGAATCATGATTGTACTAAAAACTACGACATCTCTGTTGGTATCTGGCAGATCTCGTAGGCAAAGAGTCTAAGAATTTGGATGATTTCAAATAATAAATTTGTTTCTTAAATTGAGATGTTTCTTAAAATAAGAATTTTATAGCCCATGCAATATTCATGAAATACACAGTATAAATTGGCTATAAAGACAGAATGAATATATTCCAATAATTAAAAGGTAGACAGATATCATATTTTACAAAAGGAACAAAAAAAGGTAATTAAAAATCTCAATTAGCAATTTAAAAAGTTATTAAAACCTCTGAAATATTCTTAGAGCAAAGAGAAAATCAAGCTGTATTTAGGAGCCGATTATAAAATAATGAAAATACTGTATATAAAAACTCATGGTGTTTGGTCAAAGCTGTACTCAGAGGAAAATACATAGCCTTAAAATACCAATATTATTAATGTAGAACAAAAATAAATGCATTAGGTATTTAACTCACAATGAATTAGACAATAAAATAAACCTAGGAAAATATTGATAGAGACAAAACATAAGTTACTGAATCAGAAAACAGCAGATTACCAAATCTAAAGAACGATAACTAAATAAAGACATTTGAGAAGTTATTCAAATAAATCAGAGTGAGAAAACACATGTAACAATATTACAAATAAAAAATGAGACATATATTTTAAAAAGTTAAAGGTAGAAGATATAGTATATATTAACACAGAAAGTTTTTTAAAATGGATGATTTTCAATGAAAATTTAAATTATGAATTTTAATTGTAAAATAAATGAGTAAGAAAGGAAGAAAGCGAAAAGTGTTAAAACAGATGGTTGTATAGCAAATCCACTTAAATCTCTTGAGAGGATGATCACACTACAGATAGAAAGCTTCCCAATGCACTTTATAAAGCAAACATAATCTTATACCAAACCCTACAAAATAGTAAATAAACAAAGAAAACCTACATGTCAGCCTCACATGTAAACATAAGTTTACATGTGAACACTATATATATATATATATATATATATGATTGGACATATGCATATACCTGATGCCATCACCACAATCAATGTACTAAACATATCTATCGCCTCCAGAAATTTCCATGTGTGTGTCTGTGAAAGATTTATACATTAAAACTATAAAATACTGATGAAAGAAATTAAAGCAGACACAAATACACGAAAAGACTTGTCGTGTTCATGACTGGAAGAATTAATACTGTTGAAATGTCTATATGACCCAAAGCCATCTATAGATTCAGTGTAACCTCTATAAAAGTACCAATGAAATTTTTTTTACAGAAATAGAAAAATGACCCTAAAATTCATATGTAAACCCCAAAGACTTTAAATATCTAAAATGATCTAGAGAAAGAAGAACACTAAACTTACATTAAAAAGATAATATGCCTTGACTGATAAGGCATTATTTTGGTACTGTCAGGATGGTACAAAATTGGGAAATAATATAATTAAAAATTTATCAAATCCATAGGTCATGGGAGAAAAAAATGTGATTATAAGTTAAAAAGATATTTGTTGAAATTTAGCATCCAGTCCTACCGAGGGTTATGGTTAAAATAAGCATAGAAGGCTAATTTATTACATCAGTGGTTCTCAACCAGGGACGATTTTGCCACCGGGAGATGTTTGACAGTGGATGTACGTTTGATCGTCGTGATTTGGGGAGTGGCGCTACTGTGATCTCGTGGGTACAAGTCAGAGATGCCATTAGACATCCACAGTGCACAGCACAGCGGCACCCTCCCCCGCCCCAGAACAGGGCGTCTCCAGCTCAAAACGTCAGCAGCACCAAAGCTGAGAAACCTTGGTTTTCATGATAAAGATAATCTATCTAGAAGTGACCACCTATGCCATACTCAAAATGGAAAACTCGGAGGAATTCTTGTTGTGGTAACAACACATCTAAAATAATTACGTGATGACTGTTACGGTCAAAGTAGTAAAAAGATTGGAGAATAAATACTGGAATGGTCAAGTCAAAATTATTGCTATTTTATGATAATGTCAAAGAAAAAAAATCAAGCACATCATCTGAAATGCTCCTGGTTCACATATAGGAGTTCAATACGTGCAATTATAAAACAGACACATAAAAATCGATAGATGTCCCGTGTATTAAACCAAAAATAACAGACAAAAGGGAAGCAATTTTTTATTTATATAGATGACACAAAATCTAAAAAATCTAAAATAAACTTAGGAAGTGGGCCAGACACATATGAAAGAAATAAACTTTTCCTGAAGCTTATGTAAAAAGACTTAAGTACACAGAGCTCTCCTCAAACTGATTTATAAATAACTCTATTTTAGAAAAGACTTTTAAATGGATTTTTTTTGGAGAATTTTACAACGTAAATCTAAAGTTAATATGGATGGATGAATGAATATGCTAGAGCGACCAATCATTTAGCCGTCCGATAACACACTGACTTCTAAAGCCACGATGAAGAGAAGAGCAACGCGGGCTCCAGCAGCAGTCGGTTACGCCGGCAGAGAGAGACGGGGTGAGGAGTGAGCCCGCCCGCACCCCAAGTTTGTCCTGTGGTCTGGTGCCATGTTAAGCCAGAGGGGACGCGTTAAAGAGTGCGCAGAGGACCTCGCGTTGTTGGCTTCCCGCCGAGGTGCCGCGACGTGCACACACCCTCTGCCCTTAGAGTGCGCGGAGGACCTCGTGTTGTTGGCTTCCCGCCGAGGTGCCGCGACGTGCACACACCCTCTGCCCTTAGAGTGCGCGGAGGACCTCGTGTTGTTGGCTTCCCGCCGAGGTGCCGTGACGTGCACATACCCTCTGCCCTTAAAAATACAGATTTGGAAAATGTACGACAAAAACAAACAGAAAGACAAAGGTAAATTGACAGATCTGCAAGTCAACGGGGACAAATTTCACACTTTTTTTTTAAAAGACTATTTCAAGTAGACAATTTAATAATATAATTTAAATGACACAATTAACACCTAATGCAAACTTACAATACACATTCTTTTCAAATATACATAAACCACAAATTGATGATAGACTAGACAACAAAAGACATCTCAGCAAGTTCTAAAAACAAAAGGTCATATGGGCTCCATTCACTGACCAAATGAAACCAAGAAAACAGGAAATAAATCTCTATAGTGATACATATAAAAACGCTTATAAAAAGTCCTGCGTTAATAAGGAAATAAAAATTACAAACTATGTAGAAATAAGCAATAGACCATTAAATATTAAAACCTGTGAGATGTGGCCAAAGCAGCAATCAGAGGAAAATTTATGGACTTAAATGCATACATTAGAAACTGAGGGAAATTGAAATCAAATGGACCAAATCAAAAAGCATAATATTCAGGATACTAGAAAAAACATCAACAACAGAAAAAACAACAAAAAAAAATCAAATCTCCAGAAAGTAGAAGGAAGTTATAAAGATAAAAACTGACCTTAATAAAATAAACAAGAACAACAAAGCCATTAGAATTGATCTATAAAACCTTCACATTCGATTAAGAAAAAAGAAAGTATAAAAAACATCATGAATGAGATAAGGGGGTGTAATTAAAGAAGGAATTAAATTTTACAAGATGCTTTCCTTATATCAAAAACTGACAAAGTAGATAAAATGCATAATTTTATAAAAAAAATAAATTGCCAAATTAGACCATCCGATTATGCTGATTTCCATTGAAGTGATTAGAAAGCCAGTCGAAGGTATACTCCGCTAGAGAACACCAAGCCCGGTGCTTTTATTACTTAGTTCTACCACATATTCCAGAAATAGGTAATTCTTATATTATAAACTGGGAAGATAATTAATTCTATTAGCCTAGTATATCTTTGATGTTAAAATCATAACAGAAGTCAACGTATTTTAAAAAATTTTTTCTTTAATGATCAATACCCCCCTAAATATTATTGTGTATGGGAAACAAGAAAGCTTTCGTTATCGAGGTAGAGATAACTACCACAAATCTATAGCAGTGGTGAAATCATCCGCTACTCTTCTCTTCAAACCATGAGCAAAACAAGAATTCTTAACAATATGTATTTTATTTTTGGAGAGAATGCTTCATATTATAAAGGTACGTATTCTCTCCAAATTAATCTATAAATTCGATGTCCAACAACAACTTTAATAGAAGGCGATTTAAAATTTACATGGAAGAGTAAATGCATAAGAAGAGCCAAAACAATGTAGAAAAAACACAAGCAGCATACTTACCTCGCCAAATATCGTGACGTGTCACTAAGCTGGATTAATTAAAATGCAATGAACGGCGCTGGGGCTGAAGATTCGACCAGAGCAGGTGTCTCAGCACCGCCTGCCTCCCGTCCCATCTCAGTTAAAGTTGTAGCTCATGCACACGTGAAGCACTTAGAGCGCTGCCTGGCACACAGGAAACACTCGTAAGCATTAGCTATTTGTTTTGTGGAAAAAACTTTGGGTTTCCCACATCGAACTGATAGTTACAGTTACTTCGGCTGAAAGAATGCAATTGGAAACTGAACAAGCATTTGGTCAAGGGAAATTTCGACTTTGTCTGGATTGCTTGAATTTTACAATAAGATGTATCTAATATTTCTAGTGAGATTAAAATAAATGGAATTTAATTTAAAAAAATCAGTGGGGAAAGTAGAAATGGTGCTGGGACAACCATTTAGTCCATTGGAAAAATAAAGGTAGAGACTTACCATGAAGCTAGATAGTCCCAGATGTGCCGAAGACTCCGCTGCATAAATGAAACCACAAAAGAATGGGGACAAAGGCAAAGGACGTGATCATGAGGACAGTGTTCTTTGCATGACAGAGGCAGAGAACACAAGGGGAAAAATTGATATATTAGGTCGCATAAAAATACAAATTGTTTTCCAAATATCATCGTAAATGAAATTAAAGGGTAAATAAGTTGTGAAAATTATTTAGAATATACATATCAAGAATGGAGTAGTGCCATTATTTATGAATAGCTTTTAAAGATTAATAATAAATAGAAAAATGATCGAAGAGAATCAATACGCAATTAACAAAATTAGAAATATAAATGGACCATGAATACACACAAAGACTGCTTAACCTTAGTAGTAATCCAAGATATGCAGATTGGAACAGTCTTTGTGGATTGATTGGAAGCAATTTAGAAAAAAATATAACAGTGCTGAAAGAAGTTTGATAAAGATGTTTTATTCAGTATAAATTGAGATAGAGTTTGCATAAGACAGTTTTGCAATAAGTATTAAATGTCTTAAAAATGAGCACGTTCTTTGAAAGTGATTCACTTTCTAGAAATATAGCCAAGTGGGATAATCCTGGTATGAACATAGATACATGTACAGTGATGCTCCTTGTGGTATGATTTAAATTAGTAAAAAATTAAAAATTCGATCTTGACTTATTTATTATTTCGCATACATCATTTTGTAGCATTTTCTTAGTTGTTAACTGTGATGTCAAAATATCAATATGTGAACTTATCATGGTCTATGAATTAAAATCAACATTTGACTATTTTGAGTGGTGTGGGAACTTTACTATCTTTAAGTTTTCTCATTTAGAAAATTTCCCCACTTTTAAGTATTGTCTTGGATAACAAATGATGTTTGGTATTTGTGTCAACCATCACACGTGATTTGGAAAACTCAGGTCTATTGTCTATCCACAGTTCTACTCTTTCTATTGTTCTATTTCCTTCTCCATAGACTGAGATTTCTTCTTTAACTGTTTTCTTTCTACTTGAAGAACTTAATTTGGTCGTTACTTATGGGTAGGGCTGCTTGTAATAAGTGCTGTTGGGTGTTTGAGAGTTTCTTTAATTCCCTTTGTTCCCAGAGGATAGTTTGGCTGGATATGGAACTCTCGGCTGACAATGATTTCCTCTCAGCCCCTTCCTTTCGATCTACCCGGTTTTAGATGAGGAAACTGATGCCATTCGATTGAGTGTTCTTCTTGGGTGATGTGTTGTTTTTCTCTGGCTGCTTTTCAGATTTTCCTTTGTCAGATATTTAATTATGGCATGTCCCGGCATGGAATTTGGGGGGGAGGATTTATCCTATTTGAGGATTGCGTACCTTTCGAATCTGTGGGTTTATGTCTTTCGCTGACTCTGGGAAGTCTTCTGCCACCTTCCGGTGAATAAGCCCGCGGCTGCCCTGTCTGTCTCCCCTGGGACAGGGACCAAGCCCGCGGCTGCCCTGTCTGTCTCCCCTGGGACGGAGACCAAGCCCACGGCTGCCCTGTCTGTCTCCCCTGGGACGGAGACCAAGCCCGCAGCTGCCCTGTCTGTCTCCCCTGGGACGGAGACCAAGCCCGCGGCTACCCTGTCTGTCTCCCCTGGGACAGGGACCCCCACCCCCCGCGACGCAGATCAGCTTTCATCTGTTTGTGGCCACAGGTCTGTGGCCTCTGCTCAGTTTTTAACTCCGTTTTCTACCTGTTGTCCAGATTGGTCTGTCCTTTCATTTATTGATTTATTTCCTGTGGCCTCCATTCAATATTGAGTCTCTCCAGCAAGTTTTAAGCTTTATTTTTGACTTTTTCAGTTCTATAATTTCAATTAGCTCTTCTGAATAAGTTATATTTCTTTACTGAGATTTTTCTAATTTTTCATTTGCTTTAAGAGACTGTGTAATTATCTGTCGAATCACTGTTGTGGTTGCTTGAAAATCCTTGCCAATTGATCCCAGGGTCTGATTCCGCTCGTGTCGGCATGTAGGCATCGTGTCTTTTCATTCGCGCTGTGATTGTCTGGTTCTTGGTGTGATGGGTAACCTTCGGTTTTATCCTGGGCATTTTGGCTGCTTTGCTAGGAGACTCTGGGTCAAATTTAAATGTTAATTTTAGCTGCTGCCGCCTCATTTAGGTTTGGCATGCAGGCTCTGCCGACTTCTGTGGGCTGCAGTTCCAATGACCGTCTCTTGTTTAGAGCCTGGGGGGTGCTACTTTGGTCTGCTTGGTTATCTTGTCGCCTGGGGCTCCCCCCGTGCTGTTCGATGGGAAGACACTTTGCCAGGCGGGGCCGTCTGGCAAATCCTGTGGGAAAGGGCCTCCCCCAGAGGCCAGGAGCACTTCCTGGGACGCGCGTGTGCGGGGGTGAAGGGCGCTTCCTGGGCGTGTGGCTGTGGGTGCACGGTGTCTCCGGGTGGGGGACAGCAGTCCCAGAGGGCTGCCTCCGTTAATGTCTGACCTCTTCCCGCAGCTCACCCCCATGTGCTGCGTGCGGGGCGAGGCTGGCCCAGGCCGCCTTGCCTCTGACAAACACGACCAGCCCTGCGGGCCGGCACCCATCCAGAATGCCGCCCGGCCCATTGGCCACGGGCAGGAAGTGACCAGGGGTGACCGCTGCCTCTTCTGATGCAGTTCTCTGCCAACACCGAGCGGTGCTCCGGGCACCCCACGCCCTGCCCCTCCCCGCCCGCCTCAGGCGCGTCTGCCCAGGCGCCCTACTCACGGGCTGTGGTGCTGGTCTGAGCACGGGCTGTCCGCTGTCAGGCCCTGTCTTCCTCTTACATTCGGGGACTCCGCATGGCTTCTGATCTACCAAGAACCTCTGCACCGTGTCCAATGCATTTTAGAAGGAGACACACACACACACACACACACACACACACACGTATTTTTTTCTAAGTATTTTGAAAGTAGGATTTTAATTCATCATCTTCATCTACTCTCTTTGTGATCTGTTTATTTTCTAAAATAAACGGGCATCACTTTTGTCATCAGCAAAACCATTAATGTGATTAAAACTTTGCTTTATGGCCGTGTGTGGAACACTGCTCAGAGGTGACCTCCAGGGACACCGCAAGGCCCTGAAGATGCGTGGCTTCCGGGAGGCCGTGGGGCGGGGGTGCTCGGAGCCGGGGGCGGCTGCCACGCGGGCATGTCCACCTGGGGCCGGCTGCCCCGCGTCCTCACAGGGGAGTGGGTCCTCCCTTTCTTCAAAGTGCCAGGGTGTGCAAAATGCTAACGCGACACATTCAAGTGACGTATAGGTCGGAACGGAATCATGGCTTGATGACATAAATTAAAGTAATTATATTCATTAGTATGATAACAAATATGCAAACAAGTGTTTATTAAATGCACCCATACATCAGCTCCAAGGCTTGGGCGTTGTTTATGTGTTTGTCACGCCAGCGTTTCGTCAAAGGCGGCCTGTCAGGCCCAACGTAATTGACACTAATGGCCGTGGAGAAAGGAGGAAGCAGCTCAGAATGCCGCTTGGCTCTGTGTGCGCCGGGGGTTTGGGGCTCCGCCACTAGGTCTCCCTACGCCTCCCCGGCCCACCCGGGGGAAGGTGGGGGTCTCCTGGTGGTTAACGGGAGAGGGTGACGGCCTCGTCAGGGTATTTGTCGCCAGGCGGGCCCGAGGGTGCTCCCAGAGGGCCTGGGGGCACGCCCTCTTTCCAGCGACGATACCGTACCTGCCACCGAGAGGGGGCCCTTCTCTGCAGGGCCGGGCGTGACTCAGCTGTGCGTGTGTGGCGGGTTCTTGCTGGGGGCCTGGCCGGCCGCCCTGATGAGGCATCTCACGTTTGCCAGAGAGCATGGGGATCAGACCCGCCAGGACGTCCCAGGCAGAGCCAAGGCCGTGGCCGTGGTGCTTGGGCACGTGGACACTCGTTGTGCCCTCGAGGGCTGACACGTCACAGGTGTCCTTACGTGCGGGGCCCCTGCTGGCCGTGGACACGGCTAGTGATCGTCTCTGCACCCGAATGGTTTAGAAAGAGCTAGGCTGGGCGCAGCTGACTTGGCCGTGTGTCTGTCCATCCTTTGATGTGGGCTGAGTGCAGGGCCCGCAGAGAGCGAGGCCGGCGGGAGCGAGCCGTGTGCCCGGCGTTGGCGGGCGCCCCCGCCCCCCGCCCCACTGTCCCTACGTCCGGCCTACACGTGGAGCTCCAGGCAGGCCTCGCGCAGCGGCCGGGAGGACTCGGCGAGGCCCTCGTGTCCATCGTCGGACTGTCATCCAGTGTCGTCGTTCTCTGTGACGTCTCTGTGTCCCCTGGACCGGAGTCAGCGCCGCTCGTCCCTGAGTGCCGGCCGTGGTCACAGCTGGGCTGAGCAGCGAAGCCGCGTCACAGGTGTCTCCCGTGCCTGTCCGCCTGCCTTTCGAAGGGGCCGAGAGGCCGTGGAGCACACGCCTCCCCGGTCCGCGCCGTCCCGGCCCTGGAGGAGGAAGGGAGGCGGAGATGCCGGCGTCTTCGTGGTCAGCGCCAGTGCCGGGGACAGGGGACCGCGTGAGTATCCTGGGCTGCCGCATGGGGGACAGGGTGGCTGCCCGAGGCCCTGGGGGCTGGCCACTACACCCCCTCCTCTCCCCGGCCCCTGACAGGGAGCCTGAGGAATTTATCCCCGGGGCGGGGGCGGGGGGCGGTGACAGAGCAGATGCCGAGCAAACAAAGGCAGGTGGCCACGTTGCTTCTGGGCTGTGGCGATCGATTCCGTGTGCTTTACTGCCTCGTCCGTGTTTTGGGGATGGATATTTCGAGTCATTTCAATCAAAAGCGGTGCCACTCCAGGCGCTAAACAAAGGCCCAGATTTATTTTTTTTCTGGCAGCACAATCCTCTGAGATCACACTCGCCGCGACATTTTAGCCACGTCAACATTCCTTAGGAAATACAAATATGGGCATTATTTCACGGAGATGGCACCGGGTGATATAATAAAATGGATTTATTTCATCTTAATTTATTTAAAATGTGCATAGACAGAACTGGGATAAAATCCATGAGATGAAATATCTCGTTTGCATGAATATATTGAAAAATTCAGCCACCTTCTAAGCCAAAAAGAGAGGCAACTTTTTTTCCCCATCCTCAGAATAAGAAGAATAGGTGTTCTTTTCAAAGCAAGAAAACACGACCTCGACAGAGAGACGTGATTCACGCCCCGCGTGCCCGCGGACGCGTGAGCGATGTGCCCACACGGCAGTGGGCGCTCGGGGCTGCGGGCCGGGGGGCCCGGGCCGCGGCCCTGCAGGCGGGGCCCGGCTTTCCTGACGCGCGGCCCCGCGGCCCCAAGCTCCCGCCTCTGGGCTCTGTCCCCACGGCCCGGGCTTCGACTGGGCCCAGTGTGGCGCGGCACCGCTTACACGCCCTGAACTCAGGCACGCCGCGGGCGGGAAGGGCCAAGGCGGGCAGGGCGGGCTCTGCTCTGAGCCGCGTGGCTTCCAGCCAGTGTCTCAAGCCGCCTGGTCTCCAGCGTCCTCACTCGAAAACTCAGCGCGATAGCGGGACCTGCCACCAACAGCGATCGTGAGGAGCGCTGGGTGCACGCCTGACCTGCAATTAGATCTGTAAATACCAGTGGTGAGTCTCGTCGTCGAGGGGGCGGGAACGATCTTTTCGTCTCGGGGCCGCATTGTGCTCATAGCTGCTGCCCCTCTCCTGTGTCTGGGAACCTCGGAGGGGAGCAGTGACAAATGCTGCTGGGGGTGCTGCCAGTGCCGGTGGCGTGAGGTGGCAGCTTGCGGCCTGGGGCGGCCGGGGCTGGGCGCGCTCCAGGGCAGGCTGCACGTGCCCTTCGTGGGCAGGACGCGCTGGGGCCATTGGATGCTTTGCTCCTGCGGACCTCGAACCTGGCGTTGACCCTTCCCACCCACCCTCGGCCTCGCCAGTCCTTGGACTGAGCTGCCCCCGGTGGGGACGCCCTTCTGGTCAGTGGCGGCTGTGTCCGGAGACTCTGGTCTTCCCTGTGAAGGCCCCTGCCTGTGTGTCCCGGTCCTTTCTCTCACTCTGTACCCCAGGCTGAGAGGAAAATCAGGGCAGCGTTTTCAGCTATTCACACGTAGGTTCGGAGCAGGGATGCGGGCGCCTTTGGAGCCACGCGTGAGCGGCGCATGGGGGGGCCACGCCGGCCAGCGGTCATTGCAGCTCCGGGCTGGGCTGGGGCCCGCGCCGGCCAGGCGCAGGCGAGGTGGACGGCGGGTCGGAAGCCGCCAGGGACCGTGCCCCACGCGGCCCACCGCACCGCGGTCGCTGGGCCAGGTGCGTGCTGGTGTCTCCGAGCAGCTGTAATTTGCGTTTCCCTGGTAACGTGCAGTGCGGAGCCTCTCCCCACGTGCTTGGCTGCTATCTGGGTGTGTTCTTCGCTGGGGGGACTCTTCAGGCCTTCGGCCCATTTTTACATCACGCCGCTCGCGTTCGGAGTGTTGGGTTTTAAGAGTTTTGGGTGAGGATCCCGTGTCTGACGTGTCCTTTGCGGACGTTTCCTCCCGGCCCGCGCGCCGTGGTTCGCAGAGCAGACGCTCTCAAGCTCGGCGTCTCCCGCCCCGTGACTCACGCCTTTGCCCTGCGCCTGGAGGCCTCGTCTCCGTGGCCGTCCCGGTGTGTCCTCATGGCGACCACTCAGGGACCTAACGAGACTGGTCCCTACATCTGCACTGAAGCTTCGAGCCTCCCGCTGCCCCTGAGTGGGTTGGGGCTCGGCTGCAAGGGTGGCCTTGTCTCGCCACGCCCCGCCCCGGTGCTCCAGCCGGGGCCCTGACCCCGCCCCCTCCCCAACACAGAGCCCCTCCCGCTGGGGACCCCGAGAGCGCCTTCCCCACTGCCAGGAGGGCCGGTCGCCCTGGTCGCCGGGCCCCCGTGCCTCCTTGGGACGGGCCGCCCGCCCCGCAGGCCCTCCGTGCTCGCGGGATTTCCGTGGTTTACAGGCGGGTCCGTTTCTCGTGCCGGGCCAACCACACGAGTACAGCAGACCCGGAGCCCGGGTTCTGCGGGTGCTTCCGGGGGCCCGCGGGGAGCACAGACGCCGTGACAAACACGCCCCGCATGTCGCAGGGTGACAGCTCTGCGGGGTCGTAGCCCCTGGGGTGAACGGCCGCCGCACGCAGGGCCGGGCGCCCACCGCGGACGCGGCCCCCTGTCCCGCTGGGCGGCGTGGCCCTGTGCCCGTCGCTCCCCCTGTGCCTCGTCCTCTCCCCCAACGTGGGGAGTGACGTGTCCCCTACGGCCGTGGGCGGACCCCGCCATGAGGCCGCGCCCCAAGTGTCAGCTCACACGGTGGCCGCCACCTCTGCCGGACGCGTGGCTGCCACATGCCGGTCACGGCCCTTGCTGCGGAAGCCTCGTCGCAGACTCCCCGCTGGGCCCAAGGGGCGGACGCCGGCATTTGATTCTGTCCCCACCAGACTCCTTACTCTGGACCCGGCCTCCCCGGGGTCACGCGCTGTCCCCCGGCACGCCTCACGGCCTCCTGCGAGGACCTGGGCGGCAGCTGGCTTTGCTCGGGTCCAAGGTCCCCAGCCCCCGGCTTCCGTGTGCCGAACGCAGTGGCTAAGGCCCCCCCAGCAGCGGTCCCTGAAGCCAGGGTGAGGCCCTCAAAGGAGAAACTCCTTTCCATCAGTTTATTTAACACCCTTCTAACAAATTTATTCACTTTTTAACTTCTTTTGTGGTAAAAGTCACCCGTTTTGGTGTGCAGTTCTGTGAGTTTAGGCAAAGCGAGCAGTCAAGTAAGGGCCACCACCGCGACGCCCTGAGCAGACCCCCACGCCCCCGAGTCTTCGCCCCTTTGTCCTCGGCCCTCCCACCCGGTCCCGGCGGCGGCGCTGAGGCCCTTCGGATGCGCCCATCCCGAGTCTCGGCAGCTCGTCCCCCGTGTCGCTGAGCATGGCCATCGGTCCATTGCCTGAACAGTTTGGCTTTATCCACGGACTGGTGGAGGGATGTTTCGGTGGTTTCCAGCCTTTTTGGAGCTTATGAATACATTCACTATAAGCATTCGGATGTGGGATTTTATGGGGACACAAATTTTTGTTTATTTAGGGTTACAGTTCATAAGGAGCTGCAGGCTGTTTTGCGGCGCGGCTGTGGCGTGTGACAGGGGCAGCTCTCAGCGTCGCCCCGCCTCCCCGCGAGCCAGGTGTGTGCCGCCGCCGCCCGGAGGCTTGACTCGCGCCGCGTGCTCGAGCCGGCCGGCGCTGCCGCGCACCTCCGCCGTGTGCTGCTCTGCTATTGGTCAGTCGTTTTAGGTGAAGCGTCTGCTGAAGCCGTGCCCATTTTTTACTGGGTTGTTTGTCTTCCTGTTATTGGGCGTTTCTAGTATGATCCGGATTAGAGCCCTTTGTTGGGCATGTGGCCGGCAGAGGCCTCCCGGCCTGTGGCTTGTCTCCTCATCCCCTTGAACAGCGTCTTCTGCACAGCAGAAGTTTTCAATTTTGATCAAGTCCAACCCATCCTCCTTCCCTTTTGCAGACTGCTTTTGGTGTCCCTCCGCCAGTTTTTAATTTTATTTTAATTTCTCTCAGACGGCAGACAGCGTCCGGCTGCGGGTCCCCAGGTGGCGGCTGTGCAGGGGCCCAGGTCCCGCCCTGCCCTCGGCGCTGCCCCTTCCAGCCCCCTCTTGGTCGCGTGGGCAGCCGGCTAGAACTTCTGTTAGGTGTCACTAGAGAAGAGCCACGGTGTGTCCGTCCCCTCCCTGAGGCTCCGCAGCCCCGGCTCCCGGGAGGACAGTGGCTGGGGAGCATGCCACCTTCTCCTCCGTGGGGTGTCCGGCCGCCCGGTCTCCAGCCCTGCGGGCCTCTCCGTTCGAGGACTCGAAGCTCACCTTGGTGTCCGCACTGCCCGCCCACGTGCCGCCGGCTGTGGGGGCACCGCGTCCTCCCGTTCTGGCTGACTGCCCGCGTCCCTGTCACAGACTCACTCCGGGGCCGAACCCCGGCTGCGGGCGTGACTGGTACCTCCCGCCAGCCTGGCACTTCCGGCTTCGACTGCTGCGGACTTGCTGAAGGCCTCGCCGACCTCCCCGTGTGGCCACGCTCGGCGTCCTTGCCCGGTGTGTCCCTCTGCCCCTGCGCGGGCCGAAGGCCACGTCCTTAGCTTTCCGTTAAGAGTTTCTTTCACGTGAAGCAACAGACATACAAATAGTTATGGAAAGGCTTAAATGCGAGGATAATCTTGGCATAGATTTATAAAAATTCCGTCTCAAACGTCTTCCCCAGCTGAAAATCACTAAAATATCACCACCAGAAATTCATCAAAAATTTGTTTTATTCAGTAAAAACTTTCAAAATTTTTCTTACGAGAATCAGAAAGCCAGTCGGGGTGACAGTGAGTGTGACGTTGGTGGCTCCAGTTCTTGGTGGAGCGAGCCAGCATTCGGGTCTGGCTTTCCGTGTATTTGGGCAGTTTTAGAGCAGCTGTTGTTGGTCATGGCTCCAGCAGTCTTCTTTAAAATCTGAGTCTTTTTCTATTTAATTGTCCGTTTCGTCTGCCTGAGGAGTCGCCGGCCTTTCCCGTGGCCTCCGGGGCGAGATCGCAGTATCGGTTCTAGTGACTGCTGTCTCTGGGCGGGGGTCCAGGCAGGCGTGGCCGTTGGCAAATATTTCTGTGACTGGTTGACTTCAAGTAAAAGTCACTGAACCAAAATCATCACTTGTGAAACGTTTAGCCTATCTTTTAAATTTTAAACGTGGACGGGCTTCCACATGGCCACGCAGGGTGACAGCATCAGAGTCACGGAACCTGTGTTCCTTCGTGTGGCCACAGGAGGCTGCACGCGCCACAGGGCTGGAGGCCGTCTGCACCCAGGGGGATCTGGGACAACTCGAAGCGGCTACAAACTTCCCGTGAAAACAAACGCGGAGCTCCCGTCCCTCCGTCCCCCTCACCATGTCTCTCTGAAACCAGAGCCCTGTGAATTAAACTCCGCGGAGAAACCAGCGTCAGTTACAGCGCTAGGTGACGAGCGTGTGTTGGTTCGAAGCTCGCACGTGTTTTATTACAGCTCAGAGAGACGGCCGCCGTTGCCGAGAATCTAGACCAACAGATGTTCGGGACGAGGGCTTTTTCCGTGGCATTGTCGAGGTGCTGGCGCAAGGGATGGAGACGCTCGCAGCCCACAGGTCCCTTTTCTGCCTGCGTGGGACGCTGTGCCCCTGGCCCCGCCCCCGCCCGCTGTGGCCACGCCCCGCCCCGCCCCCAGCCCCGCCCCGCCTCCTCCTTCCCAGCGCTTGCTTTGCAGCCCGCTCACCCAATTCAGGGGGGGCGAGTTTAAATTCCTCAGGGGGCCACGTTTAAATGCTTGTGCTGCGCGGATGATCGCGTCTAAGTTTAAACAGGAAACTCCTCAGCCAGAGCTTGCGGCACATTATAAAGTCTGTCTTTTGTGTTTCCCACTCGCCCTCCTAAAAGGTCACGGGAATTTGCCGCACATTGAGGGGCACGCGGGGCGCGCGGTTTCTGCTTCATCCGCGTGGGTTCGGTTCCCGGCCCTTCCCGGCCTTTGTCCAGCTAAAGCCAAAAGCGCTGTTCTGCATTGATTTATGTTTCTTTAGTAACTAATAAGTTAAATGTCTTTTTTATACAGTCACTGATCATTTTATTTACTTTTAGATGACTTTCTTATTCATGTCCTTTCACGTCTGTCTTTTCGTGGGCCAATTTCACACCATTTTAATTTCGCCCATATTTCTATAATTCATTTTAATATCTGATAAGATGATCTCTTGAAATTCCGTTTTTACCCCCAATTTTTGTGAACATTTTACTTTTATGAGGATTTAGATTGACATTGCATTATAATTATAAGTCAACTGAAAAAGTGATACAGTAATGACATTATCAGTGCACCCTACATCCCTCCATGTATCCAGAAATTTTTTTAACACTGGTGGTTTGTTCCTGTGTGTTTCAATGTTTCAGCTGCTGTTGTGGATGGCATTATTGTGCATTATTAACTATGGTTACTTTTTACCAATCGTGAGCATAAATAGAAAAATGTGTCTTTTCGTTATGTATTTACTCTGTTGCTGGCCACCAGACCAAACTCACCTAGTCACTCTAATTTTTATTTTCAGTTGAGCCTCTTGGATTTCCAAGTCGACAACTTGTTGAGAAATACTGAAAAATTTGCCTGTCTTTCTGCAATAATCATAGATTTTCTTTTTGTCCTCGCCATATGGAATCGCCTAGAGCAGACCAGACTGTCAGTGGTGGCCGTGAGGACGCAGGTCCGCTCTCCAGCATGAGTGGAGGTGACGTTCTCAGGGGTGATGTCGTTGGTGGTTTGAGTAGACTTTTGTATTGTTTTTAAGATCAGAAGCGTCTGTTTTGAACTCTGTGTTTTTGTCAGGAAAATACTGAATTCAGATTATGCCTTTTCAGGTTCCATCAAGACCGTGACATGATTTTTCTTCTCTGACTTTTCAAAGAGGTGAATTGTAGTTAATAGATGTTTCTGATGTTGAGGCATCTTTGCATTTTGGCAGAAAAACCTTGATCTTGTTGGATTTGAATTGCAATATTTTACATCTCATAAGCAAGATGGGTTATGTTTGCTTTGAACGATGAACTGGGAGAATTTTCAACTTTCTCTTTCCTCTGAAACAACTTAATGGCATGGGGATCGTCCATGCCTTGATATTTGGAAGAAATTGTTCTTAAAACTTTAATTCGAAGCTCTATTTTTGGAATTAGTTCTCGGACATTTTTTTCCAGGTTCTTCTGTGTTTATCCCCCTCCCCAGGTTTTTAGATTGTTCGATTTTGTTGATAATTTTCATAATCTGTATATTTCCAGTGAATCTATAAATCTTATTGAGATTTTGAAAACTACCCATGTGAAATTGAGGGTCAGTCTGCAGAATATTTGGCTAGAGTGCCTGCGAACTGTCGAAGGCACGGCAAACATGGAAAGACTGGGAACTGTCGCAGGCCGGGGGGTCTGGGCCACTTCGGGGCGTGGATGGGATTCTGGCACGGAAAAAGACACCAGCAGGAAACTTGGTGGCCTCGAAATAAAACCGGAGATTTAGTTACCGAGCCGCTGGTGTGGACAGCCCCTTCCCCCGGGCGGCCCTGCGCCCACACCGCGGTTTGCTTTCTTCCAAAACTTTTTCTTGAGATTGACAGGGATTGTTTTTTGTTTGTTTTAAGGAACCCACTCTTGAATTTATTTTGTCATTTAACTTTTAAAAAAATTGATGGTCAATTGTTTTAAATTTTTTTGGTAACCTTTTATTTATTTATTTTTTATTACTTCCAACTTACATACAACCCACGGGAACAGTTTGAGGGACTCCTCCGCGCCCTCCGCGCGGTTTAAATCTGCCCCCTTTGCGCGTGCCCGCTCCCTCTCGTGCTAATCGGCCTGCCCGCACTAGTGTCTGGCACACGTCAGCGCACGCACTACTGGTTTTCTAAGTCACTTGAGAGCGGGTTGGAGCCGTCACCCTCTTGACCCCCAAATACTTGAATGTTAGTCCCTAAGAACAGCACGATTACCAGAATCGGGAGTTAACGCAAAGCGGCCCCGGCATCTGACCCACGGGCCGCGTTCGGACGCTGCCCGTGGCGGCGACGCTGCCCTTCGCGGCTGCCGCGTTTCGCCCGGAGGGTCCGGAGCCGCCTCAGCAGCCCAGCGCGGCTCGGCCCTCCCTGCGCTCCCCGACCTTCGCGTCTCCGGGCGCCTGGGCCAGTCAGGCGCAGAAGGGCCCGCGTCGGGTTGGCTCCCCGACCCTCAGGCAGAGGGGGCCCCGTGCGCCCCTCCCACTGCCGCCCGCTGGGGACGAGAGCCTGGATCCCTTGCCCGTCCGTCTGGCTTCGCCACTTTCTTCATTTGTGGCCGGTAACTCATTGGCGGGGAGTAATTTCTTACTCTGCAAATATCCTGTTGCCCACGGATTTTGACCTGTAGCGCTCGTGTGCGCTGACAGGTTTTGACTCCATCATTCACTGTCCATCACCGGCTGCCACGCCACTCCGAGGGAGGGTCCCCCCACCCCCTGGGTGAAAAACCTGCTTCTCTACAGCCGTGTGGACTCGCAGACGCTCAGCTTGGTGGGCGTGTGTCTGAGTGTGTCTGTGTGTCTGTGTGTGTGTCTGTGTCTGTGAGTGTGTGTGAGTGTGTGTGTGTCTGAGTGTGTCTGTGCGTGTCTGTGAGTGTGTGTCTGTGTGTCTGTGAGTGTGTGTCTGTGTGTCTGTGAGTGTGTGTCTGTGTGTGTCTATGCATGTCTGTGTGTGTGTCTGTGTGTCTGTGTGTGTGTCTGTGTGTCTGTGTGTGTGTCTGTGTGTGTGTGCGTGTCTGAGTGTGTGTGTGTCTGTGAGTGCATGTGTCTCTGTGTATGTGTGTCTGTGTCTGTGTGTCCGTGCGTGTCTGTGTGTGTCTATGTGTGTGTCTGCGTGTCTGAGTGTGCACGTGCACACACACACTTCCCAGCGCTGTCTGCTGAGAGCACCCACACGCAGTGACATAGCATCAGCGATGAGCGTGTCTAGCTAAGATCTTGATTTTTAATTATTAATCTCAATTAAACTTTTAGAAAGTTTACCCTTCTTTTGTGCATGTTACGTCGTGGGGAAGTTTGTAAATGCTTTGCAGCGTTTTAAGAACTGTGTCCCGTGTGGCAACGCTGTGCGGCTGGACTCTGCAGTGACGAAAACGCTCTGTGCCCGCTCGGTCCAGTGCCGTCCAGCCTGGCACCGGGCACATGGACGTGGTTAGTGAGACCGAAGAACTGATTCGCCATCGTATTTACTTTTAGTTGGTTAGGATTAGAATTTCAATAACAGTCTGTGGTTCGTAGTTACCACATTAGACTCTTAGGTACGAGGTTTGAGAGGCGTGTGTGTGTATGTGTGTTGCTTGCGTGTGTGTGTTCGCGTTTATTCATAATACTGTTCAAATCCATTTTGTTCAGATACCATATTGGATCTTGGCTCTTTGAGTATTTTCTGTGAATAAACTTGTATATATATACAAGTTCACTGATAATATTGGCTGAATGCTTGCTATTTTTTTTGTCTGTGCATCCGGCTGAGATAAAGAAAAAAGGTTTCAACTGACCATTTTGTTTCCATCTCTCCCGTGTTAAATATTAACATCATCGTGCCTTCATTGTTTCTGTTTGTGCCTGCCTGGTACGCCTTTGTCCATCATTTTATGTGGCATGTAGAAAGAACTCAGTATTTATTTGTTGAGTGAATAAATGCATGAATGAATTTTTAAAACTTTCTGGAACACTTTATTATAAGTGTGGTTCTTTAGAATAGGACAAAGCTGGATTTTGTTGTCAACCCAAACTGTCCTTTAACAGAGAAAATTGCGTTGTTTATGTTTTCCGATTAGTGCCCGATGGACTTTCTTCTTCCTACGTGTCATTAAAGTCGCCCATCAGCTCCCTGGGAGAGGCCGTGGTGAGCCTCCCGCCCCAACACATCCGCGCTTGTCAGCCCAGGGAGCCGTCACTTCTCGACCCTTTTATACCCGGTGACGTCACCCAGCACTTGTCCCGTTAGGTGATGGTCTGGGAAGGGGCTCACAAGTGCCTGAGTTAAAAGAAAAACATATACCCGAACCCCCAAATTTTCTTGGCTGGTGGCGGTGCTTGGTGGGATTTTGGGATAAAGAGTGTATAGTATTTTAAAGGAACCGGCTGTAAGTTCAGAGTTAGGCAGCACTTAAACTGCCTCATCATTTTATGGTGCCTCATGGACAGCTCTAGCTTAGCGAAATTCAGCTAAATATAAAGGTAGAGCTTACTCAGGCACTACTTAGAATTTTACCAATTAAGTTTATATGTAACTTTAACATTTTGTGGCTAAAAGAACTAACCTTTGCCACCCGAAAGGAATGACGGCCTCTCTGAGCCTCCAGCAGCATGTGAGAGGCTCGGAGGCATCAGAGGCAAGTAAAGGACATGATTCTGTTCAGTGCTCAGAGCCTCCTGGGGTTGGGAGGGGGCGGGAACGAGGGGAGCTCCCTGCTCCGCCTGCGAGGCCAGGCGGAAGGGGGTGTGAGGGCTTGCTGAGCGCCCCTGGGGTTAAGGGGGCCCACAGCCGAGTTCCCAGAGACAGGTGTCTCTTCCTGTGCCTTTCCCTAACTACCTTCCTTCGGAGAAAACTTTCTCTACAGTTTTACATTTGTTGACTCTTTAGATTTTTCTCACTCCAAATTTTGGCCATTTTTATTCATTCGCTCAACGAATGCATATTGATCCTCTACTATGTGACAGGCACAGTGCGGGAGGAGGCACATCTCAGGCAGACTGAGTCCCGTGGGGGGGGGGCCTGACCCCCTGGCCCCGGCACCGCCCCCTGCTGCAGCCGCCCCCCCACACCCCGCACCCCGGCTGTATCTCTGCCCGGGAAATCACAGAGGCCCCGCGGGCAACTCAGAGGCTTTGGGGCTAGACTCTGTCTTTTAGCTGTTTAAATCCCAACACTGAAAAATTACTTAGGGGTCCAAACTGTCAAAAATATGCTTAAATGATACCTACGCCAGGTGCTAACGTGACTCGTCGTCGTGACCTGTTCGCGCATCCTCGGGGCCAGAAGTCTGGGTTTCTGCTCTCGCTCTGCACACCGGGGGGCAGGGGGGGGGGGTTGGGCGCCGGGTGGGCGGGCGCCCGTCACCCCCGCGGCCGGGCAGCGAGGCCACGTGGTTCCCTCGCTCCGGGCCCCCCCCCCCCGTCAAAGCGTGAAGACGCCCGACGAGCCGCGACGTCGCCCACGCTTGTCGCGTCGGGCGAGTTGAAAGGAAAGAGCAGTTATAAAAATGAATGTAATGCTCTGTCGATGAAAAATCCAGTTTTTACAGCGAGGGATGGTTGATTTCCACAGAGGAAAATGGGTTCGTTTCACAGCCATTCCGCTGCCGCGCCGTCCACGGTTAAACGGAAGGAGAGAGCAGACGGCGGGAGAGGCCGGCCGCGGGCGGCAGGGGGCGCCGGTGTCGCCTGTCCCCGGGCCGCCCTGTCCCCGCGTGGGGGTTCCGTTGTCACGGGGGCGCTGGGGCCCACCCCCGCCTCAGCCTCTGTCTTCCGGATTGTGACGACAGCTCTCTGGGGACTGTCACCTCTGGGGGCGCTGGCTCTGCAGTGTGCATGGCGGGGAGTGGAGGGGGAGTGGGGGGCGGGGGAGGGGCGAGGGGTGTATGGGGGCGAAGTGGGGGGGTTTGGGGGTATGGGGGTGTGGGGAGGCAGGGTGGGGGCTGTGGGAGGTGTGGGGGTGCAGGGGGGCCGGGTGGGGGTGTGGGGGTGTTGGGGTGTGGGGCGCAGAGTCGGGGGCTGCCACCGCTGTGTCCTGAGCTGACCGCCGTGGCCAGGCCCGCGGCCACATCCTGCTGGATACCTGTATTCGTTTCCTATCGCGGAAGTAACAAATCGGTGGCTTAAGACAACACGGATTCATCATCTTACAGTTCTCGGGGCGAGAAGACTGCCGCGGCTCTCGCGGGGCTGGACCCCAGGTGCCGGCCGGGGTCGCGCCTTCCGGAGGCTCCGGAGAGCCCGTCCCGTCCCTTCCCCGGCTCCCCGACGCGCGCGCCCCTTGGCCTGCAGCCCTGTCCTGTCTTCGGATTCCGTTCTGACCCTCCTGCTCCCCCTTTCACTTGTGAGGACCTTGGGATGACGCTGAGCCCACCTGCTTAATCCAGGGTCCTCTCCCCATCTCCAGACCCCCTGGCTAACAGGCTTGTCCCCGTGAGGGGCGGCTGTGACTCTGAGGGAGGCAACGCGCCGCGCACCAGCGGGTGTGAAGGCCACGTGCAGGGCGCCCTGTGGGCTTCGCTCACCCGGACCAGAGTCCCACACGCCGGCGGGGACCGGGCGTTTCACAGAGCGCACGTCCCTCGGCAGGGCCAGCCACGGCCCGGCCGGACGGCCTCTCGCTCACACGCGCTTGGGGGCTCGTCCACACCCGGCCCTGGCAGTGGCTCTGAGGGACAGGGACCCTGCAGGCCGGCCGTGGTCCCCTCCATGCCTCGGGTCCAGGAGCCACCAGCGGCCACTGGCCTGAGACCACGACTGTCTTTTATTCACTTTCCAGTTTGGAGACTGAATGACAGGAAATGGAATAAAATTAATTGCCATTTTTCAGGCCTCTGAAACAATAAATCCCAGCAACCATAAATTTGGAGCTGGGTCAAGTACTGAAAACAATTTATTGCTAATTTTTCCCTTAATTGACTGCCAGGGAGGGGGCTCGGTGCAGCGTGGTGGAGTCGCCGCGCAGAAACGCGCGTTAGGGGCCGGGGGGCTGCAGCAGCCGCTCCCCCGACCGCGGTCGGCTCCCACCGCTCAGCGTGGGAGGCTGGGGCGACGTGGCCCTGTCCCCGCCCCTGCCCCCCGACACCGCCTCAGCTCCCGGAGGTGACGGTCTGAGTCACACGTGGAGGGAGCCGAGGGGGCAGGGGGGGCCGCCCGCACGGCCTCCCTGGGTGAGCGAGCTCCTGTCCCCGCCTCCCCTTGGGCGGTGCCAGCCGTGTGCCAGGTGTGGGGACTGGCCAGTTCGCGCCGAGGCCATGTGGCCCAGTGCGGCTCCTTGTTGGGGGGCTGTCCTAGGCCCGCTGTCATGGCCCCTCCAGGCTACAGAAATCACTGTGCTGGCTGGGCTGAGTTTGGGCCAGCTTCGACTGGCTCCGCGGTGGGCTGCCGAGGACAGCGTTTCAGGGTGTTAGCCAGGCGGTAATGTCCTGAGCGTCTCGGTCCTCAGTGCAGAGCGAGGCGGGGTGCAGCTGGCCGTCTGGAACCCGGAGCGCTGGCGGGCAGGGGGCCCCGAGGCCAACACGCCGGGGCGTCCTGACAGCTGTGCCCGGAGTGCGGGGAGCCAGGCCGGCCTGAGACGCGGGCCAGGCCCGTGACCGCCCCTGGCCAGTCCCTTTAAGGTTGGGGCAGGCGTGGCCACTCTGCACTTCCTTTTTAGCAAACGCGAGTAGCTAACGAACGTGGCCAGAGCCACTGGTGATGATGTTTCAGGAAATTTATTTAAAATTCAATTTGTGCGTCGTGACTCTGAGCACTGCTTTTGGGGACGTGTGTTCTGCATCGTGCCGCGTCGGTTCGGGATTATGGACTCCGAGGGAACGTGCATAATTTTTATGCACTGTGTTTATTGGCACATTCGTGTTAATAGCCAATAAGATGATATTGCCATCGTAATGCCTTGCAAGTGTGACTCTGCGGCTGAGGGGGGCCTCTGGGTCCCGGGGTGGGGGAGGCCTCTGGGCTCGCTTAGCATGGCACATCCCGGAAACATGGAAGAAGAGCTGCCACGCAGTGGGGGATCCGGGCTCAGTCGGGGGACAGCCCGGGAAGGAGGTGTGGCAGGCTTGCGTGCGGAGTGACCTCGCTTTGCAGAGGGGACTTCAGGGACGTTCAGTTCTCAAGTAAATGAGGTCGCCTCCTCCTGACTCGCATCCGGCACCCCTCCCGCCCCCAGGAGCCAGGGTCCCCCTCCGGCAGCGAACTCGCAGCTGCTCCTGGGCGGAGAATGAGGCATCGGATGGGGGCACCCCGCCTTGCCCTGGCCCCTCGCTGCGGATGGCACGTGGCGGCTCGGCGAGGCCTGCCGTCCTGGCTGGATTACTCGGGGAGGTGGCACGAGCCACGGCGTGACGTCGGTGACACGCGTAGGTTCTCGGCACAAACGTCACGTTACGCGGAACGTGTTCGTGGGAACATTAAAGGACAGAGAAGTCGGGACAGGACCCAGGCGTGCCCTGCCGCAGGCGGGTGCGTGGGGAGCCCTGCCCGTGTCTGCCCGTCTGACCCGCGGCCGGCGGGGGCTCTGGGCCGACCCTGACTCCGTCCGAGCGCCAGAGCCGAGCCCCAGCGGTGCGCGGGTCACGGGTGGTCCAGGTCCCGTCGCGGGTCCCTTCGTACCTGGCTGGGTGACCCGACCGCGTTAGGGCGAGAAGTGACGCCGTGGGCAGCTTCCAGGCAGACGGGCGGAAGGCGGAGGCTACGGAGGCCGTGGCCAGATGCCGCGCCGCCGGGTCATGGCGACCCCCTGCCCGACCGGCTCAGAGGGGCTTCGGCCTGCGTCCTGTCTTGGCCGCCGGGCACCGAACCCCGCACGGGATGCTCGGGCGTTCACGAGTGACCTTCCCGCGCCTGCGGCATGGGGCATTTCAGGGACCTCGGCGCAGATCGTAGCTAAGTGGACGGGTCGGGGGCTGAGGGCCGTGACCTTGTGACCTGTGACCCGGCCCTGAGGGCTCGGATGGTGACTTCTCTGTGCTCGGCCCCCGGCCCCGGCTCGCGCTGCGTTTGCCCAGGGACCGCCGCGTGTCCTGCGTGCAGGTGTGTGAGAAAGGCCCACAGGCCGCCTCTGCAGAAGGCCGTCCCCTCCCCTCCCAGGGACGATCCGCACAGGCTTCCGCTGCCCCACCCAGCTCTGCGGGGCCTTGGGGCTCATCCCAGCTGTGAGCACCAGGCAAGGGGTCCTCACTGGAAGTGCAAGAAGGAAAGGCTAGGGACGTCACCCCACGCACCACACCCCTCGGGAGTCCCATCCCGTGGCATGCCCTGCAGTTCTCATCCTGCTCGGTTCAGATTTATTCATGTGTCTGTCTACTGACGGCCCACCATCCGTCCACCTGACCACCCACCCACTCATCCTCCATCTATCCATCCATCCATCCTCCATCCATCCATCCATCCATCCTTCATCCATCCACCATCCACCCACCTGTCCACCTGGCTGCCTGTCCGTCTATCCTTAGCAGTGCTGGGCACCTGGCGGCTGCATCTCGGTTCCGGTCCTCGGGGTCAGGCTTGTGACTGTGTGCTCGTTTTACCCGGCTCCTTTCTCCTTCCGAGTCTTGTAGGCTGGAGGAGACAGGAAGTTTATTATTTGTCGCCACCCAGGTACGGCGTGGTGAATGCTCAGGGGAGAGATCAGCTCTGGCCGGAGACATCGTGAGACTTCGGGAGGTGCGCCACGTAAGCTGGGCCGTGGACACGTGGCCATGAGGCAGGGGTGTCTGTGGGTGTGGGTGGCGGCCGTGCCCCTGCAGGACCTTCCCCGGGGGAGGGGCTGGGCTCTGGCCTCCCCGCCCCCGCGGTGCCCGGTCCGCCCTCGGTGCGTGTGGCAGACGCGCTGTCCGCGGTGCGGGCCTGTGCCCTCTGCTCGTGGAAGGCAAGCGGACGCCCCGGCCCAGCGGCCGGAACGCACCAGCAAAGGGCCATCAGGGACGCGCCGTCTCTGCCCAGACCTTGGGGCAGCTGCTTCTGTGCCCCGGCAGGACCGCTGGGGCCGCGAGCATGTCCCCTTCTGTGGGCTTCGCGGGCGCAGGGTGTCGGCGCGCAAGGCCCCACGGAGGTCGGGAAGGGGCGCGGAGGGCCGCCGCGTGGCGGGGTGGCCGGACCTCGCCCACGCCGGCGAGCGCAGCAAACAGAGTTGTGGGCTGAGTGATCGGTATGCATTGTTTGGCTTCTTTCATTAATTCCTGCTGCCATTCGGGCCGCGGGGATGAACAATAGCGGGGCCTGTACGGATCAATACCAGATTGCTGATAGTGCCTATCTGCTCCCGGAGCAGATGGCTTGATAAATGGCGTGGTCCGTACACTGTGACAGGTGCTCGCCGTACCGCGCGGGACGAGCCGGTTCCGTGGAGCTGCCGCCGGAGGCCAGGGGGGCAGAGAGAATATTTCCCTTTTGGTACAGACCATACAGAACGGTTGCTTCTGAGCTGTGGATAATGACTCTCTAGCGAGAGAGGGAGGACGGGAAGGATTGGGGTTCACTGGCCCGGGTCTGGGCTCTGACACAGGGAGTTCATCTGAAGGCAGGGCGATGGGCCGCAGGTGGAAGGGTGGCCCCCAGAGCCTCCGTGGGTGCTCGCGGACGCCCCGATGGTTAGAGCCGGGGGCTGCGGAGTGCGGGTCCTCCCCCGGATGTGGGTGCTCGCGGACGCCCCGATGGTTAGAGCCGGGGGCTGCAGAGTCCCCCGGACGCGGCTTCACAGAGCAGCAAGGACGGCCAGGCTGGCGGTGCCAGGTCTGCTTCCGGGGCCCGAGCGAGCTGTGCTCAAGGGCAGCCGTCGCGTCTGGGCTCCGTGCTGGCCTGACGGTTGACACCCTCTGTCCATCCCTACAGTCTCAGCTGAGCTGGCTGCCACCGTCCTCTGCACAGTGGGCGCTGGCTGCCACCATTCCAGTGGCGGTCAGCTCTGTGATGTGGCCAGTCTTTGGGGTCTAATCGCAGCTGGCTGGTCCTGCCTGTCCTATCACCTGGTCTGGGTTTGGCCACACAGAGGGGGCTCGTAACTCACCGACTTTATACTCAGACCACAAAGCACCCTACCCACAAATAAAACCCGACCCACACAGAGGAAAAGAAGAATAAGAGAAAAAGGAAAGAAAGCCAAGAGAAATGAACAAACCAAATGGGACATTCTAACGGTCCCGGCCCTCGGCGAGTGCCGCCCCGGGATGAGCTTCCTGCAGGGACGAGGGAGGCTCCGTCCCCCGCCCGCCCCTGCCCGCCCCGGCCCCCCGGGTGTTGTCCTGAGCTCAGAGGTCCGAGGGGCCAGCTAAGTTCTCCCCGTTTCTTCCTCTCCCGTCCCGACGGCTCCGAGCACGGCCGCATTCTCTCCGGTGCCCGCCCTTCGCCTGGCTTTCTGCCGGGAGCTAGGGGCACTCCCCAACAGTGGGGTTCTTTAGCCAAAGACGAGAGGGGACAAGGCGCTCCGTTCTGTGACCGATCCCTGCGGAGCGCACTTCCTCACTTCCTCTCGGAGGCAAACTTACTGTCCTCTTGTGAGGCTGGAGAAAATGCCCCGACCCCTCCAATGATGGCATCACTGTCACCTGCTTCGAATAGTATGAGGGCCTGCAAGTCTGAGACCCTCCAGGGGCCCGTTTTCTGTGAGAGCATTTATTTCGGTCGGAAAACTTCACTTTTTCCTTCACTCCGACTGTCACTAAGGAGTTGCAAGAGATACAGCAACTCAGAGCCCCCGGCTGCCTGTGAAGGGATGATCTCCCTTCTCTGTGAGTTGGCCTTTGTCTCGCGGCTCTGCCGGTGGTCAGCTGTGGCCCTGGGGAAGAGCTGGCCACCGCCCCTGTGGCCACGTGTCCTGGGGTCTGGAGCTTGCCCGGGAGGGACACCCCCACTCCCGGCCCAGTGGCCATCACTGCCTGGCCCTGTGCTGTCCCCCGACAGAGGCAGGGCAGGCTCTGCTGCCGGCCCTCCTGCCCCCCGCCCCACCCCACGCCGCGTCCTGGAGGCTGAGCGGGCCGCCTCACCCGCGTGACGAGCCTTCGGATGCCTGGCCGTGGCTGCTGGCTGGAGATGTCACGTCTCCCCTCTGTCGTTAGTCCGGAGACAACACAACGCTCCGGTTTACCTGTGTGTCCCCAGGCGGCTCAGGTGCCAGGAGCCGCTGCCGTGATCGCCTTGTCTGCTGTCAGATGTGGTTGGCGAGAGATGAGGACAGCGTGACCACTGGGCCCCACACACTACAGAGGTCAGTCTGCAAGGACAGCGGGAGGGCGGCACTGTGGCCAACACTGCTTGTCAGTGAGTGCAGGAGAGACCGGGGCGGTGGGACTCGGGAGGTGGGGACCAGGCAGGCGGGTCGGCAGGCGGATCGGCAGGCGGATCGGCAGGTGGATTGGCAGGCGGATCAGCAGGTGGATTGGCAGGCGGGACCAGCAGGCGGGGACGGGCAGGCGGGGACGGGCAGGCAGAGTCCTGTCATCTGGGGAGATTTTCGGTGTTGTCAGGCTGTTCCCCGCAAGGGGGTGGGTTTCGAGGTCGTTCTCGTGCCCCCTGCAGACCCCCGAGCACCGTGAATAGCCTGGCGGTGCTGACCGGAGCCACCGGGAACGCGTCACCAGCGGCCTCGTGTCGGGGGACGTGGAAGGTCCAAGCGGGTTTTGTCGTGTGCGAGCGCCACACGCACCGCGCGCGCGTGCGAGGCAGCCCTTGCGTCGGCACGCCTGTGAGTGAGCCCCAGGCGACTTCCGCCCCCAGCACGCCACCTTGCAGGCCTGCAGGGCTGCGGAGCGGCTGCGCCGAAGCGCGTCTGTGGGATTTTGGAGAGGAAACCACAGCGGCGATGCCAGTTCTCATGGTCATAAATAATCATAATTAGCAGGACGGCTGCATATTTACGTTGGTTTGTTTTCAGACACTTTTCATTTTATTTTGAATTTTTTCATATTGTGTTGACTCGAAACACTTCTGTCTATAGCGCGGCGCGCAGAGCGCCGGGGAGCGCAGGCTCCCTCGTCCTCAGAGGTGGACCGCGGCGCGTGGCGACCTCTGTCCGGGGCGGCCGCAGGGTGGCGGTGGACACCGCCGGGCCGCAGGGGGAAGAAGCACGCGGCCCAGGAGTCCTAGCTCGCTCTCGGGCCAGCCGCGTTTCCCGTCCCCGAGTGTCTACACCGCCACCGCCGGAGGCGCTCGTGCAGGGTCTCGCGTTTGAGTTCCTGATGAGCTCGGCGGGGGGAACCTGGCCGTGGATACTTGGCTGCGGCCAAGAGCCTGGGAGGGGGTCGCTGACCCCGCGGACCCCGCTGACCCCGCCAACCCGGGAACAGTGGCTGTAAGCTGGGTCCAGGTGATCGATACCTGTGACCCACACCTGGCTTCCGGGGCACGGAGCGTGAGATGCTTGGCAAGCACGTGCCGCGCGGAGGGGGCCCCGAGCGCCAGGGCGCGGGGTCCTGCCTGGCGCCCGCCGGCCTGACGCCCTGGGCGCCCGGTGGCCTCCCTGGGCACGGGACAGTGCGCGTGGCCGCGGCGGGTCCCTCCCCGTCCGAAGGTCCCCTCTGCCCCTCGCGGGAGGGGCTGCCACCTCCACACCCCAGCTGCGACGGCGCCCCCCCCCTCGCTCAGGCCGGGGACAGCTTCGGGGCGGAGCGAGCACTCCAGCCGGAAGAAATGAAACGAGCGTGCTCGCCTCCTTCCTCTGTCGCTCTCCCTGGGTTGTGATTCCCGACTTTCGATGAGCGCACGCTGGCGGAGCACTGGCCCCACTTAAATTATTTGTCTCCCTGTCTGGCAGTTTTGCTGGAAAACGAGCTATTTGTGTAGCGTTTAGAGTCGCCGTGGGTTTAAGCTTAAACCTTAGGCCAGGTCTACGCAGGGGACCCGGATGACCACAATCCCGGCTCCAGCCACCTCTCCCGTGACCATCAGGGCGTTTCATCCAGAAGCAGCAGTGATTTTATTCTTTTAAAACATGTTAGTTCTGTGGCAGCGGGGGCCCCCTAGCAGGGCCTTGGTGCCTTACTCTGCCACGACTTGCCAACGCAGGGCAGAGGGCCTGCTGGGCTGGAGGGGGGCGGGGCTCGGACCCCTCCCTCAGGGCTGCAGCCTGCACCGCCCCGGCCCCCCCTGCAGTCCGGGGAGACCTCGGGCAGCTACTGTGGACACGGGGCGAGGAGCGGAAAGGGGAGCAGGGGTGCGGAGCGCGGGGCGATGTCTGCGGTGGACGCGTGGAGCCCTCTGTGAAGGCGCGGAGGGCTCCCCGTCCTGGGGGCGGGGCCGGGGGGCGGGTCAGTGGGCGGCCGTGGGGTCTGGGCCCCGGTAGGGGCCACGTGGCCAGGCGCCCCTCCGGGGGCCGGGAGCCCGCACACCGGGTTTCACAGCCCCGCCCGGGCCCAGGCCCCTGCTGTGGTCGTGAAATGACAGGGCCCTGGCTCTCGGCCGAGCTGCCCGTGCTCTGGTCCGGCTGGGCCCGCAGCCCCGCGGAGGGCGAGGCGCCGGGCAGGCGGAGGAAACGCGTTAGACGGCGGAGCCGGAGTGCGCTCAGCCTCCAGCTCTGCACGGCCGTCCGCCACTGGCTCCCCGAGGCCGCGGTCTGAGCTGGGTCACGGATGGGGGAACCCAGCCTTAGCGGGACCAACCGCTCGCGGGCCGGGGGTGGGAGGGTGGCGTGGTCTCAGGCCTTGCACTGCCAGAGCCCACTCACCGCCGGTCCTCACGCGCATCATCGCGCTGGGCTGGGGGACTCGGGGTGGGGGGCCAGGCTTCCCTCTACCCCGCTGGCTCTGCGGTCAGGAGAAGGCACATCTGCTCGCTGGCCCCGTCCCCTCGTCTGTCAAAAAGAGACTTGGAGGGGCCGGATCCCCCGCCGGACCCCCGCCCACCAGATCAGAGCATCCTGGGGTGTGGGGGGCTCTGACTTTCCGCGGGCCCCAGAGACTGGACTTTTCCCGGGGAGGACGGACAGGCGGCTCCCCAGGCCTTCCAGGCATCCAGAGACGCAACTCCTCAGTGACGCCTCTGTGCAGAGTGGCACGAAGGGAGAAAGGGGGCGCACGGGGGGTGCGCAGGGCTCCCCAGAACCGCGTGGGGGGACCGGTCAGGCCCTGGCATCCGCGCTGTGTGGGCAGTGGCCGATCCTGTCAGGGACCCAGTTCCAGGTTCCCCCGCGAGGCTGCCTGGTCCCCTGTGTCTCCCTAGGACCGGCGGGGCTCCAGAAGGAGGCATTCAGGGGTGAGGCCGCCCGGCTCCGGACGGCCCTGTGCTCGGTGGCTGTGGGGCAGGGCAAGTTTCAGAGGGACGTGCAAGTCGCCTGCGGCCCGGGGTGACCAGCCCCAGGCACACGGCAGAGGCCGTGGGGCCCAGGACCCTGACCCTGCGGCCAGACCTCCTGGTCCCGCCAGTCACCAGCCGTGTGGCGAACGGCGGGACCTCCCTGGGCCTCAGTGTCCCCTTGTGACAGAGGGGAGGGGACTTACACCACAGGCTGCTCCGAGGCTACGTGGCCTTGGACGCCCGGGCCCAGCAGACACGCCTCTGAGCGGGGGGGCTCGGCCAGGGGTGACAGTCTGGCTGGGGGCAGGAGGGTGATCCCGGGTCACAGCAGGCACCCGGGAGGGGCCGTGCGCTGTGGGCAGGTGGCACAGAGAGCCGTCCGAGCAGGGGACGCGTGAGGGTACAGCCAGGGGCGGGCAGGCGCCCCCGAGCACCCTTCTCGCCGTGAGAAACGGGCCGTGTGCGCGTGCGGACGCGCTTACGAACACACCGCGACGGGCGTGCAGCTCTGGGGGGGCCGGCCACGGGCAGACGGGAGGGGGACGGAGCGGCGTCACCGGAGGCTCCGGGCCGTGCGGCTCCAGGGACTTTGAGGGGCCCTCGGCCCCACACAGGTTTTCCGTGCGGCCGACTTTGGAACCGACCTTCACGTGGCTTCTGACTCACGGCCTGTGCAGACGGGGGAGGTGGCCGGAAGCCGGAGGCGCCTGCCGAGCGGGTCGCGGTCCCCAGGGCCTCACGGCCTGTCGACAGCGCTGTCCCCAGTGCACCCCTGGGAGCGTGCCGGCCAGCCGGCGGGTTCCCACGGCTCCTCTGCCGAGCGCGGGCGCCTGGGGCAGCTCGTCAGGACATGTGGGTGCGCGCCCGGCGTCCGGTGCTCAAGCCGCGGCTCGGTCCGGCAGCTCCCTCGCAGTGCGCCTGCTCCGGGCTGCCCAGCGTTCAGCGTGGGGGTGGCCGAGACGGGGGCGGCCCACCCGAGGCACGGTGCTCTCCCAGGTGGGGAGGGCCCCCTGGGCCTGGGAGCCCAGGGCCGAGGCTGGGGCGCCTGGCCGCACCCAGGCAGCTGGGGTGCAGCCCGGAGATGCCCCCAGCGTAATTCGCACTGCATCGCATTTGCAAGTTGCAAAATGGAATCTGCAATTGCTTTTCGGCAATATTCCAATTTGCACTTCTTAGCATATTAATGAACTACTTTTATTTTTTCATTATGTGGCCAATTTTAATGTAAATGGCCATCTCTGTGCAATGACCTGGTCCACACCCTTCCAGAGCAGCCCAAGGCGCACCAGTCGGCTTGTCAGTCCTGGGGGTCTGCAGGGGAGCTGGGCCCGGCCCGCTGGGCATTGCGGGGAGGCCAGCTCGGCCTGCTGGATGCCCTCGGGCACCCCTCTTCCAGGTGGCCCCGGGCAGCCCGGCAGGGAGGGGAGGCCAGGCGGCGAGTGACCTGGGGACACATTCAGATCCATGCGTTTGGCCCCCGTAGGTGCCTGACGAGGTGCAAGGTCGAGTCTGCCTCCCGGCGACAGGACGGGGAGCCTGGCCACCAGGCGGGCATGCGGCCGCGGCCCTGGCTGCTCCCGGCCGTTGCCCGTGGCTGTGGGCTGGACCGCCAGCTGCTTCCGTGGCGGGGGGTGGGGGTGGGGGGGCACTGGCCCCGTGTGCCCCGCCAGCCGTGGCTCTCAGGGGTGTCCCGGGTCTCAGGGCCGCGCGTGGCTGCTGGGGTGAGCACCCCGGCCTCCCTCCCGGCCGGCAGCATCCTCCAAGCTTGCCTCCGGCCCTCGCTGATGGGGCTCTGGCCGGCGTCAGGCCACGTGGGCCACGTTCTCTGTTGTTCTGGGGTCGTCGGGGGGTGGGTGGACAGCTGACGCGCCCCGCAGTCCGGGGACTTGGCGGGGAATGTGCGAGCGGCCACCTGTGTGCAGCTGCAGCCGAGCCTGGCCCCAACCAGAGCCACCCCGCCCGTAGCTGGCCCCGCCCCGTGCCCGGGGGCCACACCTCTCCTCTGCCCTGTCCCCGAAAGGCCCCTCGTGGCCACTGCCCTCGTTCTTGTCCTGGCTCTCGCGCTACGTCCTCTCTCCTGTCGTGGGGGCTGCAGTGGGTTTAAAAATTTAGTTAAAAGGTGTCGCTGTACTGCCTTTCAAAGGCAAAGGCTGGTCGGTGTCATCCGCGTAGCTGGGGACGACGCTCCCCATGCTCACCATTAAATAAAATTTTATAATGAAAATTTTGTCTTATGAAGGTGAAACTTCGAGAACGTGTTAGAATCTTCATTTTTCTGTGCACAGCAATCAAATGACCTTCCCATACTGCCACATAAAGTACAGATTTAAAGTTAAATGACCCAGGCAGCCATCGAGCATTTCCTGAGAGCGATTCCTCCCGCAACTGGGGGTATTTACATGTGGTTTTCCTGTTTTTGGTATTTACCTTTTAAGAATTGAAGAAAAGCTGGCATTCTTTTTTGGAGCTGTTTTTTAATAGCCTTTGTTTATTTTTAATATGTGGCGTTCCAGGCCTTTGCTCTAATGATTTTTTTCACACTGCATTGATAATTAAATTCATTCATTTTCCCAGCTGCACAATTCCTTTAAATAAAAAGTTATGGGTAATAACAGCTCTCACGCTCAAGGTGCAGAGGAGGAAAGGGCGGCCGGAGCCTGGCTGCGGGCAGAGGGGGGACCCGCGGGTGGCGTGGGGACCCACGGAGGGAGGGGGACCTGCGGGTGGGCAGAGAGCGGGGGTGGGGGATACGTTTGATACTGGAAAATGCGTTTTTTTTCCTCCACAGTCATAAGGTCATAATTTATCTCCTTCTATCCTGTTCCGACTTCCAGTTCATAAGTTGTAGTAATCGTGTCAAAGGCACTGAACGTGTTGGTTCTTCTCGAATGGCTCGTGACCGTTCGCCGGTCCCCGTCCCCGCGAGCGTGTGTTTGGGGGTGGGGCATAAAAGTGAGCGGCGACGTTTGGGGGCGTGAGAGGCACCGTGTGAAGCTGTGATCAGGGAAGAGCTTCTCGGGGTAATGAGGGAAGGGCTTCGTCCTGGGCTGGCGATTCACTTGTAGCGTCTGTAATTTCCTGGGTGCTATAAGGGTTTGGTTTTTACACATTTTAATTTAGTCCGGAGCTGTTCTTATTTTAATTATCCACACACAAGGGCACAGTATCTTTCTACGGCTATTGCTATACGTTACATTTATATATAGCAACAGCAATTTGAAAAAACCCGACCCAACGCGCTCGCGTAGATGACCAGAGGTCGCATCATTTGTTTTAATGGCACTGGATGGACCTTTGCATCTTAAACGGGGTTTTTAAACGCGCGAGGCACGGACGCTCACCAGCGTGCACCGGCAGCTGCACAGGGAACGGAAAAGCAACAAGCCCGACATTCCCCGTTCGTGAAGAATCGGCAGGTGCCCCGGGGGCAGGCCCGGGTGGCGACGGGGGCCCCTCCTGAGGTCAGCGGGCACAGAAACGGGCACTGAGAGCGAGTCGATGCCCACGGAGCCTCGGCCGCCACGTTTCAGCACAGAAAAACCCGTGTGGAGAAATGTGATATTTTAACTGTTGCATCGGGCTCCATCTGTAGATCTCAGGAAAAGAAAGACACACAATATATATTTAACCTATGAAACAAACATGTATATGCAAATGTATATCTGATACGCTTATATTTATGTACATTGATAAATAGTTTATAATTATTACATTATTACATCTATTATGGTAATTTATGACACACGGGAGGGACCATCGGGGGCGGGGCAAATGCTGGGAAAGCCGAAGAGCCTCAGCCCCCCACACACTGTCTGCTGCTGTGACAAGGCGGCCCCCACGCGACCGGGGCACCCCTTTCTCCAGGAGAAACGGAAGCAGAAACCAGCTGCCTCTGGGCAACCCCCCTGGGAACTCTGCTCCCCGAGCCTGTGGAGGCCGCGCTGAGCCGAAGGCCCGGTCCCCCCCAACCCGGGTGGCTCTTCACGAAGGCCGGGCTCCCCCGGGGCAGGCCCCAGGTCACGCATTCTAAGCAGAGGCTTGGGACTCCACGGGACCCCACCCCACGGCACGCCTGGCCAGAGCCACCCAGCCTCCCCGCACGGCCGCGTGAGGCCGCGGTGGCCTTCCTCTCGTCTTGTCTGTTTCATGGGGTGACAGCTGGCCAGGGAGTGGAATTACGGGGTCCCGATGCGCTTCCAGGATCCGTGGAGGAATGGGTGTCTGGGGCCCCCTCCACGCACAGAGGTGCTCTGCTCGGTTCCCAGAGTGTTTAGGAGAAATGGGAATTTGCTGCTCACGTTTACTAATTGGAGATTTCGCACAAGCGTCTGGATTTCTGGCTCCGGTTGGCAGTTCGGATGAGCTGGGAACTTGGTGCCCTCACGTCCACGCAGAGCCATGGGTCAGGGCTGGCCGCTCACCTCTCAGGCGGCGCAGACCCTGCCTGGCCTCCGCAGCCCGCCCCCCGCCTCCGGCCCCCTGCTGCTGCCCGCACTACGGAGCGCCGGCGGCTGTCGGGGACACTGGGCAGCTGCCTCCCCTCCCCGTGCGGCCAGCTGGGGTTTGTCACCAGTGACGACCGGACAAGGAGTGTCAGCCACGGTGCTCGGAGGTGGCGTGTCTCACATTATCCACCGGGACCGTGTTCTTTCAGCCCAGACACCGCCGTGCTCCTGAGAACACGACCTCCCAGCCTCAGGGAGGCCCACGCGGCGACACGGGAGGGCGTGCCCGCAGCTCCCTGGCAGTCGGCCGCAGCGGGGACGGGTCGGAGCCTCGCCTGCCTCCGGTAGGAGGGCATCCCTCAGCCTTCGGAGGCGCTGTTGGTGCTGAAATGGGCGCTTCTGAGGTCTGAGGTCTCATCTCGTTGCTCCCAGAGAGTTCTTTTTTCTCCCCTCTCATGGGAGGTAAGGTGTGTGTGTGTACGCATGTGTCTATTTGTGTGTGTGCACATGTGTGCACGTGTGTGCGTGTGTGCCCGCCCAGGTGGAGTCTCTGTACTCGCCTGGCACTAGCGGAAGCCGCGTGAGGGTGGGCGGCTCTGTGCGAGGCCGGCAGGACGTGGCTCACAGGTCCCGTTCACTGTCGCTGCCCCCTGCCGGGCCGGGAGTCCCTGGAGGAGGGGCCTGTGCCATTTTCCTCCTTGTACCTCTGGCTCAGAGTCGGTCGGTGGTGCTGACTCAGTGGGATGGACAGATCAACGGCGACTTGCTCTGTCTCCTCTGCCTCCGGGATGGGCGCTTGCTACTCAGCGTGGCTGTCCGGATGCAGCCAGTGTGTGCGGCCGCCGGAGGGGCGGCCCGGCCCGGGGAGGGGTGCCCGACTCTGCCACCTCTCAGCCATCCCTTCCCTACGCAGGGGAGGGGCTGGCTCAGGCCTGTCAGGCGACTCCGCCTGTGGAGTGCCTTCCCCACCGTCCTGTCCCCGTGCCCTGGGCTGTCCACTCAGCACACCTTGTACCTGGCCCCGGGTGACTTGTGCGGGAGGGGGTCGCACCCCTCCAGGGCAGGGGTGCTGCTGAGCTCTTCCTGCCGGGGAGGCTGCCATCCGGGAACCGCCGCTGTCCTGCCCTGCCCGCCCTCTCTGCGAGGCCCCTGGCCGCTGGGCCTGGCTGCTGGGCGAAGGCACCGAGCGTCAGGTGACACCTCAAAGGCCGCGGCCGGGGCATTTGCCGCGGTGCATCGTCTCCTGGGGCCCCGTGTGCCTCAGCTTCTGCGCTCATGCGAGTGTGTCTGGGGACGCGAAGGCTGCCTCCGCATTCGATGCCCAGTGAGGACAGAGGCCCGGTCGTGTCCGGCTTGGCCGGGCTTGGTGGGGTGCACAGGCCAGGGGGACAAAGCGCCATGTCCAGGGAGGTCCAGACGGGAGGGGTGCGGACTACGCAGGCCTCCTGGGTGAGGCGCTGGAGCAGGACATCCCCAGAGGCAGACGCTGTGGGACAACGTTCACGAAGGCCCTGGAGGGAGGAAACCCTTTCCGTGTGGAGGCCACAGGCTTCCTGGCCAGGCGTCAGCATGCGAGGTGGCGTGGTCTCTCCATCAGGGCCACAGACTCGGGCTCGGGCCAGACGGGGGACGTGGGCTGGGCCCGCGGGCGGGGCCATCCGCCCCTGGATCGCACCCCTCACCTGCGCCTGTCTGGGCCGCCGGGCGGAGGGAGCGAGGACGAGCAGCACAGGTGGGTCCCGGGTGTCCTCGGGGCTCGCGAGCGCCCGCGGCTCCCTGCGCCTGCCCGGCTGCCTCCCGCGGAGCTCGTGCTGCTCTCGTTTGTTTGCACGACAACGAGCAGGCGACCGACCGCTCCGTGTCCCTCACGTGTCCGTGGGTGGTCCGGCGTGTGCTGCGGCTTGGGCGCGGCACCCCGAAGAGTCTCGTTCGAATCTGTCTGGATGATATTTTCCGGTTCAGAGCAGCTGCTGGAGCCATCAGAAAATGCTGGCGAAGCTCACGTCCATTAGTCTCGCCATTCACACCTGCCGCGTCTCTCCATCCAGGTGCCGGGTGAACATAAGCACCTCAGGTATTTGTGAGGATTCTTTAGAGGAAAAAAAATCCCAAGATGCCTAATCAAAAATTACCTTGCTGGTAGTAAAACCTGAATTCATGTGAATGTACGAAAATAGATTTCTCTGAAATGCCAGGCGAGCGATCTGGAAGCGTCCTGGCAGACTGGGACGCCGGGGACCGACCTGCGCCAGGTCCCCCTGACGCTGATAAATATTCATCTCGTGCTTTTGGGGGGATTCCAAGTCCTAGGCAGAGGGTCTGCATTGCAGAAGTAAGATCTATTTCTATAGCCAGCATTCAGGTTCTCAAGTATCAGGCATCCTTTTCCAAGCCCGGACCTCGTGCCTACGGATCCAGCCCTCTCGTGGTCTGTGGGCTGCCCGCGGAGGACGCGGCTCGGCCGGGCTTCCGGGGCGGCTGGGCAAAGCCGGTGCGAACACAGACCTTGCTCAGACGCCTGCTTTTCGGACACGCAGAGAAAGCTTCATTCACGGGCGGTGGTGTTTCAATGCATTAGCGACAGCAAGTCGGGAGTCCCATATAAAATGCGTACGAGGGGTGTTTCCGCTGGTTTTACCTTTTTTTTCCCTTTTTTTCTTTTTTGTTTTGAGCAGGAGAGCCAATATTCTAAAAGATTCCGCCTCCTGCAAAGCCTGTGGCAGTCACACAGCCCGCACGTCCACTTTGTACCAACACGGTCCCTCCCAGGACGTCACGAAGATGACACTGTGTCGTCGAGCATTTGAAAAGCCTGTTTTCCACTTTTGTTCAATTTAGCAAATTTGGAGCCCGAAAAACCTTAAAATAATTTTTCTTCATCTGGCAGGGAGTAATATTGTGCACAATAGGTAAAAAGAAGTGCTTTGTCATCGAACACATATTTTAAACCAAACCAGCAGAAATACTCCAAGTATGTTCAAATTTGTTTGAATGACAGCGACAGGGAGAGAGAAGGGGGCGGGGGAGGGGAGGGACCCTCCCTTGCAGATGTTTCCAGAGTTTGGGCACAAACATTCTTTCATTCCTTTGCATGATTTCGATAAAATTAGGTCAAAGAAATGCTCACTTGAAAACAGCGCTTTGTCATATTATCTACAACACATGTCTAGCAAATTTATGAATCCGGCACTCATCGCGCGAAGCCCCCGACCCTAATGAATGGTTTAGACAGCATTGTCATCAATTTTCCGCAGGTGCAGCTGTGGCAATCAGTCACTTCCATCACGGCGCCGTCACCGCGCGGCGCCGCCGCCTCCCCGCCGCCCCCGGCCTGTGGGTGGCGCCTGCGCGCAGCGCGGAGCCCGAGCCCCGGGGACGCCGCGTCCGCTCTGCGGCTCTGCAGCCCGCGCGCCTGTGTGGCCGCGGGGACGGGAAGCGCGCGGACGGGGCGCGGGGGCGGCGCAGAGCGGGGGGCGGGGGCGGGAGGGCGCTGGGGGCCGCCCGGGCCACGCCAGACGCCGCCCCTCCCTGCGGCCGCGCGCCCGCCCGGCCGCTCTCACCTCCCCAGCGAGCGGTGGCCTAAGGGCCCAGGCCGCAGAAGCGGGCCACCTGCGCCCCTGGCGCCCCTCCCTCTGCGCTCACCTCTGAGCGTCCCGCGCCGTGGCCCCCTCTCCCCCCGCTCCGGGGCGCCGGGTTGGTGGCGGGAGGCGTGTCCGCGCGCGGGGCCGTGGCCGGTTACGGTCCTGGTTACGGTCCGGCCCGCGCAGCTGCCCAGCCGCCTCTGAACGGCACCTCCAGACCCTCCGCGTCCCGTAACGGCTCACGGACAGGGCCTAGGAAGGAAAAGCTTTGGCTTTTTCACAGTATTGGAAAATGACCGTGTTCACAAAACTCTAGTCCAGAAAAGATTTCGGAAGCCCCAGCGACATGGAGAGGAGCCCGCGCTCGCCCACGGCGGGAACGCGGCGCGCGCCTTGCAAATCCTCGAAATATATGGACGGACAGAAAGCGCTTAGCATCCGGTCCTCCGTGATGAATGGACTTGACCTTTGCGGTTTGCCAAAAGTCAGTACGTTTTTCTTTCCCATTTCTTTCCGTGGAATCAGCCTGGATGCAGGTGGGAACAGGAAACTCACACTCCAGGGGCCGGGTTTTTTTTTTTTTTTTTTTTTTTTTTGCATAAGACTGCAGTTCAGCCCCTGGTAAGAGACGTGTGCTAATATTAACTCATGTAAGTGATCGGATTACTTTTATTGGCAGAAGCGCTTGAGAGTATGAGGCTTGAGGACTATTGGGGCGTCATTCGCGGTCCGTTCTCCCCACCCGTCAGCAGCCACATCGGCAGCGACGCGTCGCGTCTGAAGAAGGCACAGTCTAAGGACCGTCATCACACGTACTTTCGAATGACTAGCCATGTCACTTGGCGGGCAGTGGTGACGGAGGACGCCTGCCCGCGGACAGTGGCAGCCACCTCCGTGTCCCCCGTGCCTCCGCTCCCGAGGCCCTCCCTGAGAGAGCAATTAGGTGGCCGCGGGAGTCGCCAGCTGATGTTTGAGGTCCCGAGCGTCTGCTGCCGAGGGGGGAGGCGTGATGTCTGCCAGGCGCGGAGCGGATCCCCGCGGCTCCTGCCTCGCAGGCGGGCAGGGACGCGCGGTGGGGGCCCCAGGGCCGGACTTCCGGCGGAGCAGCGGCCTGCGGCCAGCCGGGGAGGCCGGGGCTCCCGCCCTGTTTGGTGGGGTGTGAAGCGAAATGGCCCTGTCTGCTTCTCCTCTCGTTTGTGTCACTTGTGAAAGATCCCTTCAGGTGACTGTGCCGGGGCCGGCGAAGCTGTGTGTCTCCCCGGCTGGTTTCCCACCGGCCCCATGGCCCCGTGGAGTGGGTGTCTTTGTTAATTACCAAAAAAAAATGTGAAAACGGTGGCCTTGCAGAGGTCTCAACGTAACTCTGGGCCTTGCGACGAGAGGTGGACAGAAGTCCAGTGTCCGTGAGACAGACGCACAGGGGCAGAGAAGGGGTCAAAGGCACGGTGGCTCGCGGGGCGCGGGGGGCACATGTCACCGCCGCCCCCTCTGCTCTTCTGTGTCTCCGAGAGCAGGCATTCCCACGCTGGGCTTTCTCTTCTGATCCAAAGGAGAACTTCTTTGTTCTTCGTGCTGCTGGTTTCTTCCTAAAAGGAAGGGGATCCTGCCGTGTCCCCCCACGAAGAGGGGCGGGAAGGGTGCCGCGTGAGCTGCCTGCGGTGCAAAATGCTTTATTAGCCCCAGCGTCGGACAGAGCAGAAATGCAGGCACTATGTCTTTAAGAGTGCCTGGCGCCCAGGTACACGGGGAGCTGGCGAAAACGTTGACCAAGCACAATGCACTCAGACAAATGTCTTCTCATTGTGTGATGCGTGAAGGCCGTGATAGATGGCTTCTAACAACAAAGCGTGGCCACAGAGACAAAATTAGTGTTGTTTTAATTACCAGTGTCTGTAATGTTATCTATCTGTAACTGCCTGAAACACAGCGTCACAGGGGGTCACGGGGCCACCGGCGCTAGCCCCCCCCCCCACAGTGCGCTCGGCTCCCCAGCCGCACTGGCGGGCTTGAAGAAAGTTTAATGCTTCAGTTTAATGCTTCACTCGAAATGCTCACAGCGAAAGAAAGAAAGAAAGAAAGAAAGAAAGAAAGAAAGAAAGAAAGAAAGAAAGAAAGAAAGAAAGAAAGAAAGAAAGAAAGGAAAGAGGAAGGAAGGAAGGAAGGAAGGAAGGAAGGAAGGAAGGAAGGAAGAAAAAGAAAAGAAAAAAGATTCCCTGTTTGAGAGAAGTGCCTTCATCTTTTTCTTTCGCAGCGGAGGGACAAGCAGATCTTATTAAATGCTACTTGGAGGTCAGATAATGGGCCGAGGACGGAACTGGCCCTGACATCCTGCAGTGAAAGTTTACACTCCTGGAGTGGTGGTTTTCGTCAGTCACGAGCGGCATCATGACACTAACAGGAAGGAAGAGTCTTCGTTTTTGAAACCTCCTTGAGCTGAGACGGGCTGCTCTTCAGACATGAGTGAGCGTGTGTGCGGTGGAGACGAGGTCTCTCTCACTTCCTGAGCTCGCCGGAGATGAAAGATAGGCCCGCTCCCGGGAACGGCCTGCGTGGCACATGCTATAAATGAGCAGACGAAGCAATCGAGCTAATAGATTACAGTAATTATCCAATCTTTGGCTAGTTTGTATTGGCAAACTATAAATACAGTACACATTAGAACAAGGTGCTTACAGAATGTACATGAAAGGTCATTGTAATTTGCAAGTCGCTAGTCATTAGAATATGCTAAAAACCATCGCTTCAGGGCTCAGGTTTTAATGATGAATACATTGATTATTAAGTAGCAGAGGAAAAATGTCCACGAGCCGCTGTGCTGTAATGATAGGTCGCTTTATTTTGGGAAGGAAATCAACTCAGCTTCGGATCGCAAGCATCCAGGGGTATAATTGCAGCGAGGAGAATTCCTCAGAGGGGCTTGGCACATATTAAAAGCAAAAACTTGAGACATGTTTGTGATAAGATTACTAATAAATCTCTGGTAAGTCTTAGACTCCTGACAATAATACAGCCACGGAGCGCTCCATCTTCCCCCAGTGTTAGAATTTAAGATCAGTCACAGGCAATCTAAGTTACGGCTGAGGCTAGACAGATGCGGCGCTGGACGGGGCTGCTCGTCATAAATCTCTCGTTCCTTATATGCAAATTAAACTCCATTTTAAAAGATAATTTTTCACATCGCGATCGCCTTTATTTGCAAAATGCTGGTGATTTTTAACGTGGAGAGAAAAAGCCGGGCTCCAGACTGGGGAGCGATTTCGTGGGAGAGGGGCGGCGGGGCGTGGGGCACGTGACCCCGACGTGGTGGGCGGGGCTCGGCCTCAGACTTCAGAGGGACGTCGGGGTCAGTGGGGCTGAAACGCTGGCGGACGGGGCGCAGCCCCTGTAGGGGCTCCGGTCTGTGCTGGGGGCCCCGACCTCATTGCCTGTGGGGTGCCCCCTCCTGCAGCTCTGGTGTGCAGCACATCCTCTGACCCACCCCCCACGCCCCTGCAACCTCTGTCCGCACCCGGGGCTCGTGCCTCAGTTGCCTAGCTGGCGTGAAACCCCGTACCCGGCTTTCCCCAGTGTCATCTTCGAACAGGGGAGTCGCCGTGGTGGCGGGCCCGCGGACCCCGCCCTGGGCCACCGCTCCTGCCCTTCTGTCCTTTTGCTGGCGCTGTGCAGGTGACGTGGCCTGCAGGGGCCCTGCAGACGGAGGGCCGGACTGTCGCCCTCATCCCGCCCGTGCCCTTGAAATGCCTCTGAAGTTTTACTGCGGGGCTGTCGGTGGGAAACTTGGAAAGAATAAAAGAGTTTTGAAAGAGCGAGGCGTGCCTGTGTTTGTGAAATCTGTTATCCCACTGTGTCCCCATCGGCAGCCGAGGCCCACAGGAAATGCTTGTCCTCCGGGCGGAGCCGCGGTGTGATGAGGCAGGTGTGCCCAGGGCTCTCTCATGCACGGGGCTCCCCGGGCAGCCTGGCAGGTGGGCTGAGGGGCGCAGTGGCCGGCGTGTCCCTTCCCTGGCAGTGATGCCAGGCCGGAAGTCAGGGTCCGAGCGGAGGTGGGCAAGCGCCCGCGCGTCCTGGCGCCGTGGGGCTGAGTCGCTCTCTCATTTTTCTGTCGCTTTCTCGGCTCTGTAGTGGCGGGTCCCAAGGGGGCGTCGTGAGGTCTGTGTCTGTGCTTCTTTGTGTATCTGTCACTGCCTCACACCCGCACACACGCGTGCACACACACACACGCATTCTGTAAGGTAACAGATTAAAACAAAACCCTGGTGCTTGCTGATCGGTGCCGATAAAAGCTTCTCCGGGAGGAGGACGGGGGGCTTGTGGGGCGACGCGTCAGAACCGGGGGTGCGGCGGGTGCCGGCGGGTGCCTGCGGGGCCCTGCGGGGCCCGGCGGCCGGTGCCGCAGTCGGCGACCCAGCGCAGGGGAAGAATATCAATATGCTTTACAGCGCTCAGCTCGCGTCCTTCCCGAGTGGATGCCAATTTACAACAGGTGCTTATCAAGTGCGCAAACGCTTGCAAATCAGCAGCCAGCTCTAGGGCTGCGAGCACGTTCCGGGGACGACTTCGCAAGGGCTTTGCCGGGTGCTGCGTGGTCCGCGGCCGCTCTTCATTCCCGCGCGGTGTCTTCCCGTCCTTTGCCACAAGGAAAATTATGACGGCCGAGCCTCGGATTCTGGCGTTAGGATGCAGATTTCTTGAATGAAATCCTTGTTTTTCACTGGGACACGAAGACAGCCGATATGCCCTGAATTCACAGGAGCGAGCTTTGCTTTCAGAACGAATGTCCTCATTAGATGCGTGTTCCTACCTGAAGGCCACCGCCTCCTCGCCGTCTCCGCTGTGCGTGTTGGGGGCGTTTCCTCAGCTGCCCTGTTCTTGATGACTAAGGCGCATCCGATCCGGATGGCAAGGAGTGGCTGCCCGTCCCCGTGTGCCTGCCCTGAGCAGTGACTTGCTCGGTTTAAGTGGGCGTTGTGTTCTTTTCTGAATTGTCCTTTTTTTTTTTTTAAGCTTTAAAATCATCCCACCCTTTGCCCCCAAATCTTTCAGGTTTGCTTGCAAGATGTTCTTGTTGTGTGGGGAGTAATTAGCCTGTTACAGAGATATTAATTAACATGTTGGGAATGTTTTCTTTATTAATGAGAAATTCACACATTCTATTTAAATTAATTTGTATAGTTTAAAATTAATTTATCGTGGCCTTTGATGACCTCAAATCTACCAAGACAAAACTGGAGTATTGTACTAACTGTTAAACCATTCATTAAACATTTTATGCAAATGGTGTTTGTTTATAAACAAATTAACTGCAAGGATTTTCAAAACAGGTGCTGTGTTGTGAATGCGTACTAAATGATGTGGTACTGAAAGAATTAATTAGACCTTCAGATGTAATTAGTTGCAATAATTTGCGTGATTAGTGGCTTGGTTAAGAAGTAAGACACACACATTGTGATGCGGGTGGGGGTGCCGCGCCGGCTTTGTCTCTCACGTGCGGAGGGTGGGTCTGCTCCACGTGGAGCAAATTTTTCAAAAAATTGCTGACATAGCCGGAGTTAATTGCCAAGTGCCCCACGGGGTGGGGTGTGGGGGGCGAGGTTGTGGTTTTTTCCCTTCTTCCTCCCTTGGTTTCTTCCAGTGTGTAGCCACTGGAGGTGCTGCTGCGTGTTCCCACCTTTATGAATTTTTAAAAGAGAAAGTTGTTAACCCCAGATCTTTCCGTCCCCGGAGGGAACGATGGCACTTAACACTTTGAGGGTTAAAAGACAGAACGCACTTATTATCAGCCCAACGAAACGTGTCCGGCGGGTCAAGATGGGCCGGCGTTCCCCGGGGACAGCTGCGGTCCTGCTGGGCCGTCGTGCCAGAAGTACCCCCCGCCCTTCCAGAAGAGGGTCACCGCGGACGGCTCGCGTACCTGACGCTGGCGTTCAGAGGCAAGGCCACGGGAGGCCTGGAGCGCGGCGGTCAGCTGGGCTTGTCTCCAGGGCTGAGGCTGCGAGGCGGGCCTCTGTCTCGGGCCCCTGCTGGGGGCCCATGTGGCGTGATGGCTTCGGAGAGTTCTGTGGAGCGACAGACCAGGCCCGTGCCATTCACTCGTTCACGCACACATTCGTTCATTCCCAAACGTTCTTGTGTGCTCTGGGGGTGCAGCGGCGATTGATGCAGATGGGGTTCCTTACCGATGGCGCTTCACGCAGAGACAGACAGACAGACAGACGATACACTTCAGCTAATTCCAGCCATGAAGATGTAGGAAGGAAATAAAATACGGTCATGCGACGGAGCGCAAGGGGCCGAGCGGGACTGAGGGCGGGTTTCCCGAGCGCGTAGGGATGTGCTGCCTTGCGGGGCTCAGCCCGCCCTGTTCCAGGGTGAGAGCCATGGTGCGAGTCAGCGTGCGCGCGTGTGGGGGGTGGGTGCACTAGGTGACGGAGCGTGTGTGTAAACACCCAGCACGTGACTGCTCGCCGGCCGGGCAGGGAGTCCCGCTGCAGCGCGGTCATGTGCACGGCGTTGGGCTTGCGACTAGTGCCAGAGCAGAACGTGGCCGATTCCTCCTCACTCGAGCATGCAGTTCCTTTTGCAGCCACTCGAAGCAGCTGTCACTCTTGCGCCCTTCCCTAGGCAGTGGTGACATCCTATTCAGGAGGAGACAGGGAGATGCAGCAGATGCTTGGCGGAGGGGTGGCCTGGCATCTACAGTAAGCTGGTTTGTTAAGTGTGTGTGTGTGTGCGTGCACGCGTGCATGTGCGTGCATGTGCGTGTGTGCGATGTGCCTTCCTGTCCCTGAAACCAGTTAAATGGCAGAAGGACTTGAAACGTGTGGCTTCGTGTTTTACACGATGCCCCTGGTCTGGGGGCGCCCGAGCGGCGCCGTCCCCCGACACCAGCTGGCTGGCTTTGGCTCGCCCTCTGGCCGCAGGAAGCTGTGATTCTGCTCTTGCCTGGAAGAGACTGCGGACTCAGAGACTAACGACCGGGCCTCCGTGGCACCCTGCGCCCCGGAACTTGCAGGAGGCATGCGCCTCGGCTCACTTCATCTGCAGCTGCCGTTTGCAGAGCAGACTTTAGACCGGCCCTCTGGGCACGGCGTTTGCACCTGGACAAAACCCGCTGTGTTGAGTTTCGCGCCGGGGAGCGAAGGATGAGCAGTTAAAGGACGGCGGCTGCTTGGTGGAAACCAACGACCGGGGAGCTTCGCGAAGACGGAGGCGCGGGGCAGGCCTGTTCGTTCGTGTGGACTTGGTTGCAGCCACAAAGGGACATAGTTTTTCCTCTGGAACTTTTCAGAAATTAGGTTCTAAAGCTGAACTGTGCATCAGTCAACTTAGAGAGCGGGGAAGGGCGCCGAGTGGGCCTCCCCTCCCTGTGCCCGTGGGCCCATGTGAGTGACCCCGGGGGGGGCACCTGGAGAAGCTCCCCCTGTGGGCTTTGCAGTCACTGAGCTGTGAGGGGCTCCACCCACAGGTCCCCCCATCCTGTAAGGTCCAACGGGGACACTGCCTCCCACTCCTGGGTGGCCCGGCAGTCCCTCCCTCCTCTGATGGAGCCCTGATGGCGGCATTTACATGTCACCGTGGTCTGTCTGTGTGCACCCCTGGGAGAGGGCCTGGCCGTTGTAGCTGCCCCTGCCCACCGCCTGTCCACTGGAGCCGCCCATGGGATTGGCTGAGGACGGAGAGCACAAACCAGAGCCCAGGTGCCGTACACAGCCGCCGGCCTCCTGGCCTCTCACCTGGGCCCGGGGGGACGCCCGGCAGGCCGCCTCCGCTCACGGGGTGCCCGGTGTCTTCTCTCCTGGCGCGGGCTCCGCCTGTGCGTCGTTGGCCCATGACAGCTGCTCGCCGTCCACGTGCTGCCGGGGAAGAGCTGGTGACAGACATGGCTGTCCCTTCACCGGGACGCCCTTCTCACGCCCTTCTCTGCCATGCGCCCCGGGCCCCCCCAGAGGCGCGGTTCTTGGCGTGGGTGTCTTCCCACCGGATGCCTTACGAGCCTGTGGGTCTCGAGACAATGGCCCGGGGGGGGGGTGAATTAGAACAAGGTGTTTCTTTCCTTTGCCCTCCTATGACCTCTTCACTTTTGGTTTCACATTTATTTTGGGGCCCTCTCTCTCCCTGCCCCCCCACAGGGACGCATGAAAAAGCAGTGTTTGAAGCAGACCTTGCAGAATAAAATTTGGATTCGAACAGACTTCTATTCAAATTTGCGCTTAAGCGTGCTTGGGGTGGAAAAGATGTGAAAAGGGTGTAGCCCTCCGACTCCGGCGGCCAGAGCTGGCTGTGAGTGGCAGGGAAGAAGGGAGCGAGCTTGTGGGGTGGCCAGTGCGTGGGGCTGCCTGGGACACAGAGAGGTGGCTCTCCGGTGGGAGGGGTCAGGCGGTGTTGAGAAGACGACATGCTCTGCACAGCCACAGCGACGGATACTAACAGTCGTCTTCGGAGAGCCGCGAGGTCTTTAGTACCTGCAAAATACATGAGGCTTCCGTTGACGTCTTTATCGATGGCGCGTCTGGGACTCTATTTCATGTCCACCGCGCGGAAGGCGGCCTTGGGCGCTGGCGGGAGGGCGGCGCTGGGCGGAGAGGGGTCCGCGACGCCGCGCAGCATCCTCGCGCAGGTGCGGCAGGGGCCAGGTGCCGCGATGGCTCCTGGGGCAGGACGGCAAGTGAGGAGGCCGGTGCTCGCCTTGCCCCGTACTTGACCGGGTGGCCTGTCCGGGCCTCCCCGGTGTAGTGACAGCGCAGGGGTGATGAGCTGGGCTTGACCGGGGGTCGTGAGGAGCAGCGGAGGGTGTGGATCGCTTGGAGGTCGCCGCTCTGGATTTCGGGCACCCGTTCGTTTTGGGGTCTGTCCTTCCTCTGCCTCTCCGCACACTCTTTTGCAGAGCGAGCAGCTTTTCCGAGGCGCTGCTGGGCTGTGCTTGGTCATGGTGCGGGCTGCTGCCTCAATGTCCCCACCTGGAGGTTTTGGGACCGGGGAGAGAAGGCGGGAGCAGCGCGGGGATTCAGGGGCAAGCCATGCCCGCTGATGGGCGGGGCTTCGCTGAGCCAGGACCTCAGACGCGGTGCCCAGCGCACCCTGGGGGGGTCGGGCCAGCGCCTCGGAGCAGGCCAGTGCCACCAAGGCACAGTGACGTGTCCACTTCCGTGGGGCAGCTCCACCTGGATCCCCGCCTACTGTCCCCTGAGGCGGCAGGATGGAAGGGGTGCCGGCGTCTCCGGTCCCCACGTGGCGTCCAGCGTCATCGTATCTGGTGATGCGTCGTCCTTCGGGGGTCTCTGTGGGCCTCGGCGATGGAGCGTGCATGCTCCAACGATTGCAGGAGCCTTATTTTCATCTGGTTTTTATATTGCTATAAATATTTTGCATTTACCAAATAAAGTGGTTGCTACGTAGATATCATAACTTCTGGGACCGAAATTTGCCTCGGATGATAGGCAAATTATGGAGCACAATACACGATCAAACCGAGTGCGGGCTCAGACGAGCGGCCCCGAGGACCCAGGCTGCCCCGACCGCGGCGGCCGAGCAAATGGGCGTTTTAGCAGAGCTAGCTCCGATTCCAGCAGATAAATTATGCGCTGCCTCTTTGTATCTCTTTGGGACTGTACTACATAAATTATGACCAAATATAATTTAGGCTATCAGCCTATATTTCTGAACATCCATCTTGTACATTTTAAGTACAAAATTACCATTTTGCAGAAGTATAAAATTGAGACAAATTTTTTTCCATCTGTGCATTTAACTTCTGCGTACTTTATAGCAGCTAGGGGTTCGAGAGGACCTCATTACCATCCAGGGGGACGTTAGCCCTGCGACTATATAACTGTATTAAGATCTACATAAACGGGAATAAAGTTCGGGGGTAGTAGAATGTGGAATTGCATATTCTCTCTTAAATGGAGATGTAACTTTTATATAAAACCGCCCGTCTTTGCTGAATGAGAGGAACCGTGTCTCACTGCGAGGGTGCTGTGAGGAGGTCTGCGTTTGCGAAAGCCGGGTGCAAGGCGAAGGGGCGCGGCCGGGCCGCCGCGGACACCTGGGCCGCCGGCCTGGACCTGAGCTCTGCTGCGGCCCACGCGGAGGGCAGACGGCCGTGGCGCCCCATTGTGCGGTCACCCGCACACTCCCTACCGCAGCCCTCAGTGGCGTTGGGTGGGGACCTCAGACAGCCCGGCGCCCCCAGTGGGTGAGGCAGTAGCTTCCCGCTGTGAGTCAGGTCACTGGGCCCCAGGAGGGAGGCCTCGCTTGACTAAGAAGCAGCGAGGACGGGAGGGTGGGGACAAGGTCCTTCCCTCCCCGCTGCCTGACAAATGGCAGTCTTCCAGGCGCTTGGCTGGGACCACAGCAGCCTGCAGGCTGGATTTCGTTAGGACTCCGGCGACGCTGCTCCATGGCCGTCACCGCACCTGACGATGACGTTTCTAGCGCGGGACTGCTGGCGTCCCAGCTGGAATGGAGCCTCATGCAGCTGACACCAGTGGCGATGGCCAAGAGGGTGGTGCAAGCAGCCGTTGGTTGACCATCCGGTGGACTCACCTGCACCTCGGCCCCGCCCCGCACGCCGCAGCCCCGCCCCGCACCCTGAGCGCCTCCCAGGACCCAGGGCGCCCTCTTCCTCAGCCTCCCGTGCTGCGAGGCGGGGGTGGGGCCAGGCAGAGGCGCACAGATCTGCGTTTCTGGCCCCCTCGTTCCGGCCTCGGCGGCCCCCCACGTGGGTGAAGAGTTGGAGGGTGACCTCGGAGTTCCTCCCGGCACCACTTTCTCCGCTGGCGGTCTCGTTGTCCTGGCGTTGGCTGAAATGTCACCGCCAGGGTGGGACGCTCCTGTCGTCACCCATGTGGTCTCAGGGACAGTGGAGGCGGAAGGCCAGCGGTTCATGGGGCACCGGAAGGGGCTGTTCTCACAGGGCGGGTGCGGAAATGTGGGATGACCACGGGGTGTTGGCCCCGCCCCCCTCGGAGCGAGGCTGCAAGGCAGTGGGGGGCACAGTGCGGGGCGGTGGGGTTGAGTCCTGTGGGCGGTGTCTGCGTGTATTGCTCCTGAGCAGCAAAACTGGGGGGCTGGGGGCGTGGCCTCACCCTGGGCTTCTCTTGTCTGCCAAGCTGCATCTCGCTTGGTTGTCAAGTGGGGCGTCACCCTCCCCGGGGGGTTTGGAGGTGGCAGGTGCGGGGGCGAGTCTGCTACCAAATGGCCTATCTGGGGAGTCCCACAAGGCCTCGGTGACAGGCCTCGGGTCACTCAGAGCACGCACAACGCTTCCAGTCCCTAGCCCCCCAACATGCACAGGAGGCCAAAGACTTGAACTTGGGAAGGCCGGGAGCCACTGGGCAAGGAGCGGGAAGTGGCGCGTCCACCGCCAGCGAGGCCTGGTTCCCCCAGCGCCGCGCCGCCGGGCTTGCAGGTCCCCCTCCGCCCTGAGCGGTGGTGCTAGGGTGCGGGAGGGCCCCCGGGCAGCATCCGAACCAAAGCGCTCGCGATGAGGGCGGACGACCGCCCCGCCGCCTGCCCTGAGCCCCAACTCTGCTTCCCGGCCGCAGGCCCCGCGCGCCCCGCCTGTGCCCACGGAGCACGCTGACCTCCTGCAGCCTCGCCGATCGGCTTTGCCCAGGGTTACTGTGCGGCCCGCGGCCGCGCCTGATTATCTTGAAGCCTGTCAAGCTGTGAGGCTGTCCCCCCCTCCGCTCTGTCTTCCTAATAGACATGAAACAGTCCAGTCAATAATATTTTCCTTGTCTTCCCGCCGCGTGTCTCTTCTCGTGATCGGCTCAGGCGGGCTGACTGCGGGGAGGCAGGAGGGAGGCTGGGATCTGAAAAGTTCAGCCAAATGTTATCAGCCTCGGAGACACTGCTAACAGGAGGGCCCCCCGCCCTGGGCCACCGGAGCCAATGACGGCCATGCTCCGCCGATAGCATCAGCGCCTGTCAGAGGCCCAGGCGTTTGTGGCTCCTCTGTAAACGCAAACACCTGTACCCAGTCAGGCTGTGACGGGTACCCCCTGTCTCCCTGTCACCCCACTGGATCCTGGAAGGGGCTGCCAGGACTCCCGGAGCTGCGAGCTGATTTATAAGGTGAGGGGTCTCTGAGGCGTCCAGGCAGCTGGCAGACCGAAGCGCGCCAGCCCCTCCGGACGACTCCGCGTTTTGACAGCGGCGGAATCCAGATCTTCCTTTATTACAGTTTTGGGCCGGTGGCCCCAGCGGCCTGACCCGTGGGAACCGGGGCCTGGGCGGTGGCCCCTGAAGGACACCTGGTGGACGTCTGAGGTTCTCGCATGACACACGAGATCAGATGACTCATAACCAGTCAGGACGTGGCACAGACGTGGCTGAGACGGTTTCGAGAGTGCGGCGCGGGCTCCCAGGCTGGGACAGAGCAAGGGGACAGCGAGCCTGCCAGGGGACGGGGGCAGCATCGGGACTTCCCGGGAAGCCTCATCCGGGCCCCTCGTGTGGGCACCTCTGTGGCCCGTGGGGAGCTGCTCCCGCCTCTGCCCATCACGCCTGAGCGTCCAGGGCAGGAGAAGGCCCCCTGCCGGGCACGCAGTCAGTCCTCGCTGCCCCGTCCTGTGGCTGCCGGCGCACGACCGTCCTGCTGCATCTCCTCGACCTGGTGGCTCATTCTCGGTCGTCAGCAGCCTCGGCTTGCGGGGCAGGGGCCGGGCAGAGGTTTGGAGTTGGTCACAGCGCCGTTAACGGTGGTGGCTGTGAGCGCCCTCTCTGGATTAGGGCGAGCTGGGACGCACGGGGCCAACTGCAGCGGAACGGTGTCCTCTGGCACCTCCGTGTCCTCTGTGTCCTCAGGAAGAACGAGGAGAAGGGTTAGGGTCACAGGAGACACAGTATGAGGGCGAATGTGCAAGCATAGTGGCTTCGTAGGGCCGTGGCACAGCATGCTCGTGGCCATGCCACTCGTCCTGTGTCGGTAGAGAATTCTTTCTGTTTTTAAAGCTGACTCTGGGGAGTTGGAGCTCAGCCCACAGAGACTGGCAGTGGGGGGTGGCCTGTGGGGTGGCTGCCCTGAGTCTCAGCCTGTGGCTCGAGGCACATGACCCGGGGACTCATGGTGGCCGCACACCACACCGCCTGTCCGTCCGAGAGTCCCCGCCAGCCCTGGGATTCCTGGCACACCTGCTGGGAGCCTGACCCCTGCTTCAGAGCCGGCTCCCTGGGACCTGGCCCCTGAGCCTGGGTGCTAGGGGCGTCTCCCCTCTCGCCTGGTTAAACACGGACACGTGCTCGTCCGGACAGAACTGGCTGCCATTTGTTTCTGGGCCCTTGGCCTCTGACGCGCCGTTGCCTGGTTTATGGGCTCCTTGCTGTGCGCCTCGCGGTGAGCGGTGTCTGCTGGTGCACGAGTCACCAGCGACGTCGCCGCGGGAGGGGGCGGCCAGGCGTCTGCGGGGAACGCGCTTCCTTTGTGCCAGACCAGGGCGTTTTTCATATTCCTCACAACAGGAAAAGGGTCGCATGACGAAGGCTGAGATAACAATCTGCGCTTATTACGGAGATTTATGTGTGCGTAACTTCAGCAGTGGGGTGTCATCGTGGAGGTCTGTAATTGGCAGACTTCGGGGACCACAGAGGGAGATGACAGAGCGAGCTCTGGAGGAACGGGACGCGGCTGCCCCTCCTGCCCGCCCCGCGGAGGGGGCCTCGGGGACTCTGCTGGGGGGGGCGGTCGACTTTTAAACTTTTTATTAACCTGATCTCGCTGCTGGAATGCTGAGAGGGGGGAGGATCAGCTCCCCACGCTGGGCTCCCGGCTGCCTGGGGTCCCCAGACTGCCACACTCATGACGACAATGTAGCAACTTGCAGTGATTATGACTTCAGTGAGTCACCCCTCTGGTCCTGCCACAGAGGATGTGATCCTGTATTTTTAGGAATGTCAGGAATGCATCTTCTTTTGTGACTCTATTCTGAGGCCTGGAGAAGGCGGTTGTGTTGGAGCGGGATCTTGTGGATGAGGCTGCCCGCTCTCGGGGAGGGAGGGCGCGGCGGGACTTCCCGGGCGGCTGGGCCCTGGGCAGCGTCCCTCTGAGGAAGGCTGCTGTCGTCCTAAGGTTGCGACTGGGGACTTCGACACCTCCGCGTCTCCCTGGCCTCAGACAGCGTGGGCCCCTCTCGGCTCCGACCTTCAGCACCCGTGAGGCAGCGGTTCCCACGCTGAGGGCCGGGCTCCGCCCCCGGGCCGCAGCGCGCGCAGGAGGACCGACCGCTCGTACACCGGCGCCTGCTTCCTCCGTCGCAGTGTGCTCGGTGTACGGTGTCTTGAGTTGGGCTCCTGCGGCGGCCGAGCCTGCTGCGGGACCTGGAGCGCCGTCTGTTTATCCGCATGTGGTCCCAGGACGCGCTGCGCGGTGGGGGCGGGGCGCGGAGGCGTGCCGGTCAATTTCATGTGCCCACGTGGCGGGGCTGCGGCGCCCAGATTGTTGGTCACATGTTATTTGGGGTGTCTCTGCGAGGGCGGTGTGGGATCAGGTCGCCATTTGGCAGGTGGACTCTGAGTAAAGCCGCTTGGCGTCCGCCACGTGGGTGGGCCTCACTGCGTCAGGTGAAGGCCCGGGTAGCGCAGCGATTGTGCTCCCGCGAGCACGAGGGGGTCCTGCCAGCCGCGGCCCTCGCACCTGCACGGCAGCCCCGGCCGCTCCACAGCACACGGCGGGCCTGTTTCTCGGGGGGCGGGGGGGGGGGCAGCAGGGGAGGCCGGGGACGGGGGGAGGGAGGCCGCCGCGGGTCGCAGCCTGGAGCCCTGTTCTCTGTGCAGGCGTCGCGCGGGCGGGAGCCCACGTCCGGCGCTCTTTGTCGATGAGAAGTGTTTGTGCAACCCGCACGCGAGTTAGTGGGTGTTGCGGGCGTCACGGTGATGGGCTGCATGGCGGAGGGCAGGGGCCGACTCTCTGACAGGTGTCACCTCCCGGAGACAGGTCCCATCGGTGGTCTGCAGGCTATTTGGCTACGAGTGGGGCTCATGCGCAGTGCGCTGAGGTCCCCAAGCCACCTGGCCAGCTAAGCGCGGCAGCCACTAGCCGGTGGGGACTCGAGCGGGGGTGTCGGCAAGCCCCGAGGCGAGGCGGCGGCTTCTCGCGGCATGTAGTTCGGCCTGCGCTCAGTGCGCCTTTAAGAGTCACTGAAAGCTGCGGGACAACCCGAGCGTCCCTGCGCGTTCTTCCCCAGCCCCTCCCGGTGCGGGCGTCGCGGGAAACCGCAGCGCACGCCGCTCACCAGGCCCGGCGCGGGTAACGCCGGCGGCGGACGCCAGACCTTGCCGGCATCACGAGTGGAAGTTTTGAAGTCGCGCTGGCTGCCCGTGTTCCTACGCGGCGGCCGTGGGGACAGTGGCTGGGTCGGCGGTGCAGGGGCACGTGGGGAGGGCGTGAGGTGACCGTCTGGAATGGGCGACTCGTGGAAGCCGCGGGCAGCAGCGCCGTTTGCCCCGGCCCTGCGGAGTCCGAGGATTAGTTCTGGGCTCTCCGAGTAATTAATAGCACTTAAGTCCCAGCGCAGTCAGTTTTGATTAAGCGAACGTTACATTGACCCAGTCTGCAAACACTGGGTCTCCAGCCACTGCAGGGAGGCCTGGGTGGACAGAGGGACGTGCCCTCTCTGGACGGCCGGCCGCCTCTCGCGGCTACAGCTGATCAATACGGCTCCTGCAGCTACAATAAAGCGCCTTCGACTTGCTCGTCCGAGGCCGGGACCTCAGCGCGGGCATCGATTTCCTGGCCGAGTGAACTGTTTACCTCTTCAGCCCCCAGCTCAGGACGGCGGGGGGCCTGGCCCCACAGAGCGATGATGCCTGCGAGTCCCCCGGGGGAGGCGGGGGCACCGGCGGCGGGGGTGTTGCCTTCCGCTCCCTGGGACCTGCTTCCCATCTTTGAGGACGTGGGTGTGGGATGACCATCGCCCTGAGCAGCGACGGCCTTCCTCAGCCTGGCTGGGGACGTCACGGCTCTGACAGGTGCACATGGGGCTCACCTTGAGGTCGGCCCACCCGCGAGGGTCTAGCATCTATTTTAAAAGCGCTGAGGCTGTTTTAAAGGCTGACATTAATGAGCGAGGTGGCTCGGTGTTTCGCATTTCGTGCTTGATGCACTTTTGCGAGATGAGAGCCCGAAGCTTGAAACCTAGTGGGCGGTGCCTGTAAAACAGTCATCTTCCCACACGTGGTAAAGTGAAGCTGTTATTGTCACAAGCACTTTTAGATGTTTAGGGACGCGCTGGCTTTAAGTCAATGCTGTGGGGTGGTGTGGCTTCACGCGTGGAGAGTGTTGAAGCCATTCTGAACTTTATGGGGTGCTCACGTTGGCTTTGGTCACTTTGGTGAGAGGGTATTTCCTGGAGAACGGAGCAGGTGGCAGCCCCGGATCCCCGCCGGCGTCGGGGATGTCCCCCGTGTCCGCAGCGCACAGGACATCCCTGCCTGGGAGGTGGGTTCGGCCCCAGAGCCACACTGGGGGATCCGGAGCTTTAAACCGTGTCCCGGCTGCGCCGCCCCCACAGCCGTCTCCCCGCGGGCCGCTCCGGGCATTTCCCGCGCTTTCGTCACTGCCCCGGGGTCTTCGCAGGCGCCTCCCTCGCCCTCGGCCCCCACTGAGCCTGTCCCTCATCTCCGCAGAGCCTGGCTCCCGTCATCGTTCCCGCACGGTCGGAGGTGGCTTCAGGTCTTGGACAACTGCCTGCTCTGCTTCAGCCTCTGGCTAAAGCCCTCGACATAAGTCCACCCTAGCGGCTTCTCGAAGATGCCGGACATCTCGGTGGGCATTCAGTCCGCCGCTTCCAAGCTGGGTGCATGGTGTCCGGCCCATCAAGAGATGTCCGCCAGCTCTCATTCAATGTGTTTAATCTGCAGAGGTGGGGACCGGGTCACCTTCATTTGCCTCCCTCACCTGGCCAGGTGAGTCCCATCCCGCCCGTAGAGCACCTGATAACATCTGAGTTTGGGAAGTGGCAGTTCACGGTCACGTAGGGTTTATTCTTTGCTCTAATAATGAGGGTTCACACCTGATCGTTGACTTTTTAGGAGGCCGTGCTAAATTACATGAACCAGCCACTTCGGTCCTTACAAAACCCTCAGGAAACAGCAGCTGTGCTTGAGTCCCTGTCACGGTGAGAGAAGTAGGACTCTGTGCCCCCACACGGGCCATCCCAGCACCCCCTGCAGCCCCCTGCAGCCACCTGTATCTATCTACATTCACCTGTATCTAGCTGCATCCACCTACATTCACTTGCATCCAATTGCATCCACCTGCATCCACCTGCAGCCACCTGGAGCCCAAGCTCTGCTCACTTGGCTCAGGACACAAGTTTGACTGAGGAAATATAGTGTGTCCCCGACATGGTCATTTGTCCTTTGCTTGTATAGGCCACACAAGACACACTGAGGATCTTCATCATTTGCCACACTGTTAGAACCAGCCAGGGCGAGCGGTGACAAATGCTGCTGCTGTGTGGACCTCATGGTGGGGCGCCACAGTCCTGCCCCTTCCCGGGGTGTCTGGCTCCACCCTGCAGACAGAGGCAGCGGGTGAAGGGGGTTTGGGGCGCGCACTTCTCAGCGGCCCCTTTAATCTCTTGAACGATCATGGTGCATGCTGGGTGTTAGCTCTGGCTTTCGAAGCGACACCCTCTTTATTAGGCTGTATGGAATACAGCTTTTAACATCGATGTGTGTCTAACACATGTGTTCAGAGAACACATTACATCACAAGCTGCTGGAAAGAAAAAAGACGCTCATGATCTCAAGTGCATCCCAGGGCCGTTCCGAGGTGCAGTCAGCCCCGTGTTAATTCCCTCTATCCATCACGGGCTGAGTGGTGAGAATGCATGCCGGGGAGAGTGGAGCCCGCGCGGGAGGTGGCGAAAAGGTTTACAAATTGGAGGACTTGAGAGTGTGATCCCTCCGACAGAGACACGCCTGCCGCGCGAGGCCCTTTCGCTGTGGCTCACGGCCTCGGGCGCAGAAGAGGGTGAGTCACGGGCCCATCGGTGGTGGCGCACGGTGGGTGGCAGGGAGGGCGTGTCCACGACACAGCCGGGACAGGCGCCCTGGGAGGGCGGAGGCGTTCGCCGACGCGGGCGCCGTGGTCAGGGCCCGTGGGGCTGGGCGCTGTCCCGGGCTCCCCCTCTGCAGATGGCCGGGCTGCCTGAGTCCCCGTCGGCCTGCTCCTGCGTGGCCCCGGCTCCGGCCAGGCGATGCTGTCACCGTCTCTGCTGAACAGTCAGCCTGGGAGGGCCCAGCCGGCAGGGACTCCGTGAAAACCACGGGAGGGCCACGTCTGGGATAAACAGTAATGAGAACAGCTTCTCGTCTTCAGGCCTCTGCAGCAGGTGACGCACGCTCTGGCGAAGTCGCCCCGCGGTGCCCAGCTCCCGAGCCGGGACGTTCAGGGGTGAGTCGCTCTTCCTGGTGAGCGGGTGCCGTGGCGCTGGGTGTTCTCGTAGGGGGTTCTCGCTTTTCTTTCGGGCATGAACCTAAAACCGTGCTGAAACGGGTAAGTCAGCCTCAGCATTTTCCCGAGTGGCCGGGCACTGTGTCCCTGGCTCGGCGTCCAGGAGCGTCCCGCACCCCACACCCGCACCCCACACCCGCACCCCACGCCCGCACCCCACTCCCGCACCCCACGCCCGCACCCCACGCCCGCACCCCGCGCCCGCACCCCACACCCGCACTCCCACGCGGCGCCGGGAAGTCGAGTTGTCCACTTTGAGTTGTAGGCGCCTGCCGGGCTCAGCCGTGTGCTCACGGGTTCCCGGGGGGTTGCGGCCGGCGCGTCCTCGAGGACGAGTGACGTGGGCCCCTCGGCATTTGGATACTTTCCCTGGATGCGTAAACATTTTTAGTCTCGATGAAGTCGAACTTAACTATTTTACCTTTTGTTTTTCATGCTTTTAGTGTCTTACCTAAGAATTCAGGAAGATTTACCCGTATGTTTTCTTCTAAAAGTTTTATGTTTTTGGCTCTTCTTTTTAGGTTGCCGATCCGTTTTGAGTTACTATTTGCATACAGTGAGAAAGAGCATTTTCCCTTTCATTCTCTAAATATAACATTCCTTAATTCTTAGGACAGGCTTATCATAGTTGCCGCTTTGAATCTCTGTCTGCTAAACCCACATCCAACATCCAGGCCCACTGGCGTCTGTTTATGTTGATTCCTTTTTTTCCCTTGAATATAGTTCATACTTTCTTGCGTCTTTGTGTGTCCTGCGATTTTTTAAAAAACTGGACATTTAGAATAATATATTTTCACAACCGTGGATTGTGCTTTTTTCCCCAGAGGGTGTTTTTCTTCCTTTGACAATGTGTTTGACGTGCTCAGCAGACTCCATCTTCTAAGCATGCGTGGCTGTCGACGCATTGCTTAGTTTTTAAAATTCCTGACTTTGCGTTGGGCCGGGTGCCCCAGCGACACGCTCGCGCCTGCGCAGATCTGCAGTCAGCCGCGGCCGGGCCGGGGGCTCCCTCGGCCGTGTCCGCACGCGCGCGTGAGCCGAGCCGTGCACCCGCGTGCAGGCGGTTTGCGAACTCGCCTCGAGGCTCAGCCTGAGCCGCCCCTGCGCACGCCGAGGCCACGCGGGTCCCCGGTCCTTCCTGCGGGGTCTCCGGCTGCAGCTCCGCTCACGTCACCTGCGGGCTGGGAGTTTGCGTCAGCACACCTGCGGGACTCGGCTTCACCTGCGTTCGCAGCTTCACCGACGGCACCGTGGGGCCCGGGCTCCTCCAGCCTTTGCAGGGAAAGTGGGGTTTTTCTCAGGCAGCTTCGCCTGCCAAGGCGGTGCCGGCTGAGTCAGCGGAGGGGCCCTGGGGGGAGGGGCCACACACCCCAGTTCCGACTCCATTCCGGCAGTTTCCATGAATCAACGCTGCCGAGGTGCTGCTCACCGTCGGTCAATTCCCAGAGTCCTGGACTGTTCGTGTGCACGCGGCCGTCTAGCTGCGCACTGGTCTCGCGGGGAAAGGGTGCGGGCCTGTGTTCCCGCCGCGGCGGGAGCCGGCGCTGCAATAATCGTCTCTGCTCGACTTAAACAATCTCTAGGTGGTCAAACGTGTCAACATTTTCACTAGTGTCCTACTTAGGGTTTATTTATTCCAAGACTACATTGTAACTAACAGAAATTTTATTCTGTAACATTATGCTGTACTTTTCCGCCCAGATTTTTAGTCATTTCAAATGCATTTGTTTCATTGTAATGAGGTTGGACTCCAGCTTATTTTTTTTCCCCCTCGTTGTTAGCTAATTGTCCCATATTTTTAAAAAACAATCTCTTCTTTCCCTACTGCTTTGGAAAGCTGGTGTTGGGATAGCTGAGGGATATGTGTGCTCACTTGACTTTTCTATTTCGTGGATTTGCTTCTGCTTTTTCGCCTTATTGGAAATGCCGCAGTTTTAACTATTATATATTTAGAATAGACGCCAGCGCAAAGCGACCCTCCCTCGCCCTCTTACACCACGTGCAGCGGACTGGCGCGGTGCGCACCGGGGTGAGCGTTCATTCACGCTCTCCCCTCTAGGCCCGGGCTGTCCCGCAGTAGTGACCGGGGCTGCCCGCCCTGCTTCCTGCCTCCCTGGGATTTGCATTCCACATGGGGACAGGGAAAAGGTGAGCAGAGGAATTAGCACCTGGACCCTGAACGTCACCCCCACCACGCGAAGCCTGCGGAGGGGGCAGCGTCCGCTGGTGGCCGGAGACACGTCCTCGGCGGCCGGTGTCTGCGACGAAGTCCCAGGTAGGACTCTCGCAGGAGCCAAACGTTGCTTTGCATCGCTGAACACTTGTCCGTCTGTCCCAGCACCGCTTACTGTGAAGTGCACCCCCCACAGGGCGGCGGGGGGCAGTGCAGCAGAGAACAGCGCCCCGCGGAGGGTGCCCGTGGGCCGTGGGGACGGGGAGCCCGCGCAGGCGCAGGGGGAGGCGCCCTAGTTCAGTGCAGGGGGCCCTGCGGGGAACCCCGGCAGCGGTGGTTGTATTTGGGGGACCATTCCTGCTGCGTGTGGGGGGCTAGGCTGGAGAAGCCAAGGGAGGGAGGTGGGATATGGGTGCAGGAGGCGTGAGTGGTGCGGGGGGAGGCGGGAAGCAGGTCCTGCCAGGGCGCTGGACGCGGAGCCGACGGGACGGGGGCGGAGATGGAGGGGCGCTGCCGTCCACCGCAGGTTCTGGACACGGGCCCTGCCGATGTCTCGGGAAGGGACCCACGCGGTGGCTCCCTGGTTCCAGGCGGCTTGTCCCCGGTGACGGCAGCGCAGCAGTGAGCGCGTAGGAGACGATGGACGGCACACGGCGCGGCACCCCAGGGCCTCCGAGGCGCTGGGCGAGCATCGCACACCGCCGGGAGGGGACAGGAGGGGCAGAGAGGCCCGGGATGGGAGGGGGAGACCGAGCAGCTGACAGTGCTGTGGGCTGCAGGGATGTGTCAGGGCGCCAGAGGGGGGTCTGAGAAAGCAAAGTCGCCACCCGAAACGGTGGATAAGTCCCTGCGGTTGTCACCGCGAGTGTGAGCGGCGTGTGTGAGCGGCGTGTGAGCATCGTGCGTGAGCATCGTGCGTGAGCGTCGTGCGTGAGCGGCGGGGGCCTGCCCCACCCCTCGGGGGCAGGCAGAGGTGGGCACGGGGCAGAACCAGGCCAGCGAGAACAGGGGGAGCCCTGCTGCTCCCACAGCGCCCTGTGCCACACTGGCCGCCTGTCCAGCCTCTCCCTGTCACATGCGCCCCTGGCTGGAAGGGAAGGTCTACTCAGGCCCCCACTCTGGTGAGTGGTGGGGTGGGCATCAGGGAGTCACCAGGTTGGGGTAAGCTTTTCACCAGGCTCATGCATGTTCAGATTTGGCTCCAGTGCTGAGCCTTGGGGGCCACTCCGTAAAATGCTCAGGAACACCAAGGTCAGCTGCTGCCCAGCTGTGGCCCACCAACGCCCAAGTGCTGTCCAAGAAAGCCTGCAGCTTGGGCCGGGGCTGGGGCGGCGGGCAGGCACCCACAGCAGTGCTCCGGCTGGCGGGGCGGGGCCCAGAGGCCAGGGCGGGGCCAGCACAGACCTTCGGGAGCCTGAAGGGGGCTCGCAGGAGGGGAGAGAGGCACCCACCAGCTGGCTGCAGGGAACAGGGGCTCAGGCAGCCACAGTGGCGGCTGCCCCCAAGCCCTCACCCTGACGCCGGACAGCTCAGTCCCTCCTCCTGCGTCCCTGGCAGCTCTAAGCTGCAGCCTCCGCACCGGAGCTCCCACGAGCAAGTCCGTCCGCGGTGAGTCCGGCGCGGGTCCCTTAAGAGGATCGTCTGAGACTCTTGCAGGTTCCGTGTCACTCGGCCACCATCTCCGCTGATTTTCACAGCCAGTTGTGGGGACTTCTCTCCCCGGCACTGGGGCCCTAGGCCGGGGAGCCCGGTGTGGGGCCAGGACCCCTCCTAAGGGGACCTCCACAGCTGACACGTCCCTCCCGATTCTTAACCGCCACACATGGGTGTGGGACCAGCCGTTCCGCGTCTCCGCCCTCCTGCCGGTCTCCATGTGGCTCCTTCTGTGTGTTCCCAGTTGTAGGACTTCTGCTCGGCCGAATTCGGGCGCTCTTGGTGACGGTCATTCTGCAGTGTAGCTGTGATCCTGAGGTGGCCGTGGAGGAGGCGTGGCGGTGACCACTCTGCTGTCTTGGCCGGAGCTCGCCTGGAATCTCATGGCTTTTCAGTGGGACTAGTTTCCAGATGTTGGCTACTGCCAGGCAGCGCCCCCAGCCCTGTGACGTCTGCTCAGGGGCGGCTGTCCTGCAAGGCTGTGCGCGGCTGTCAGTGAAGCCTCCGTAACAACTAATTACACATCCATAGCAAGACATACAGGCCGGAAGTCAACCAAACATCCTGCCAGCCCTGCCCAGCGCAGGGCTGCGGCCCGTGGAGTCAAGGGGCGGGGAGGGTGTTGCTGGCGGCCGAGGACTTGGGCTTGGGCAGGAGCGGCACTGCAGTTCATGCGGTCGGTTCCGTCGCATTGCACTGCCGCTTGCTGTTGACGCATCGTTGGAGTGGCAGCCATTTTTGGGGAGCTCCTGGCTCCATGTGGCTGGGGACCGGCTCCAGGACACCTCCCGCCAGACCCTTCCCCGGAGGCGACTGAGCAGGCGAGCGTCTGCGCTTTGCCACGAGGTCGGGTCCCTCAGGGCGAGCGTGTCTTTGAAGAAGGAGCCTGCCGGGGACGGGCTCAGGGAGAACGGCTTTTGGAAAAGGCCTGCGGGATGTCAGAGACAAGTGTCCGAGCAGCCAGGTGGCCCGGTGGCGTCTGCCCTCAGCAGTCGGAGTGGAGTGCAGACTCCCTCAGCGGCAGCCGCCGCCAGTACCTGTCTCCAGGGTGTGCGTCGTGGTGCCCGGCACACCGTCACCTCAGCCACCGTCACCCTTCTCTGCAGATGAGGGCCTGGGCCCAGGGGGTGGCAGTCTCGAGCTCCAGGTCCCAGGGTAGCTTAGCTGAGACCCGAGATGGCCCCGTCCCCCTGGGTCAGGCCACTCACTGCCTCGTCACCATGTCGCCGGGTGCTCATGCTGGCCGTGGAGGAAGGCGGGCCCCCAGGAGAGCACAGACGAGTCTGGGGGGAGTCGGGACAAGCCCTCCCGGTGGGGGTGGCCAGATTCAGGGACCCCACACTGTACCAGGCTATTACACGAGAGCCAGCAGTGAGGGATGCGGGGCTCCGGGAGTTTGGAGGTCCAGGGTCTCCTGGGCCAGCGGAAGCACAGACAGAAAAGTGGGGGCCCAGCGGCCCGTGACACCCCAGCTTCTGCAAGGCGTCTCTGGGCAGGTGTGCAGGTCGGTCGAGGGGGCACACAGCGCCCCCACAGGGCTCTGGGCTGCTCCCAGGGGCGCGCAGTGGGGGCCTGGGCGGCGGGGGCCCCGTGGGCAGCGGGGGGCTGCAGTGCTGGTCCCCTGCCACCCGAGCGCTGTAGGGTGTCGCCGTTGTTTCCGCCTTATCTGCACACACAACACACCTTTGTCAGGAAATTGGAAACGCACACTTCGTCCCGTCAGCCGGAGTGGGCTGTCAGATAAGCGTTGCTTTTTTTTTTTTTTTTTTCCCCTTTCTGTTGCATCCGATGAATGATGTAAATGGTTTTGGCTTTGGAGGGTTTTGCCAGACACTGGAGTAAATGATCAGAGTAGTAACATTTTTAACCTTATCTATCACACTGAAACATTTTTTCTGCCTCCAATAAAACATGTCAGAGTCGATTAAGGGCATTTTCCAATGAGGTGAAATTCACAGACTTTCGCAGCGAATCGGGGCGCGGAAGGAGCAACGGGGCTGTGAATGCTTAACCGCGGGGTGCTACTCTCCCACCTTCTGCCCGGATTCCCCGGCGCTTCAGAGCCCCGCTCCGGGACACGCCTCCTGTCTGGCGGCGGGGTCGTGGGAGCCGCAGGTACGGTGGCCGGGGACGTGTCACACTGTGTCTGGTGACAGGCCCGTGAAAGATCCGGCGGCTCAGTGTGTCTGGTGGCGCTTATCTAGTACATGAGTGCGCATTACTTCCCAAAGACCGGGATCACTTTGGACAGTATCATTAAACGCCACGTCGTTACCTGTTACGGAGCAGGGCTTTGCCTTCGAGGGCCCCTTGGGGCACACACAGTGGCCGGAAGAGTGATGGGCAGAGATGGAGCCGGCATTAAATTTTCAATGGACACCGTATTGGCTCTGACTTTTCAGAAGCCTTGTCTGTTAGATGGTGTTTGTCACTGGGCTCGGGGCCGCGGGTGCTCGTCAGCGGGAGGTTGCAGGCGGCTGAGTGGTCTGGACAGGTGAAGGCTCCGTGGGGACCCGCACGGCTCGTGGAGAGCTGGAGGGGTAAATTGAAGGTTTATTTATCCCGTTCGCTGTCAAGGTCAGCTTGCTGGAGAGCTGTCCTACGGATGCTTACAAATGCCAAAATCCTGGCAAATTGTCGAGAAGGGCCTCCAAATCACTGACCTTTGTACGGCTCCCATCAACGCGCCGGTGTCTCTGAGCGGGGTCCTTGGAGGGAGTTAAATGGTCGGTAAAATGAGGCTCGTGCTGTTGCTGTAATGTCAGCCGAGAGGCTCTGGATTTTTTATTGTTGTTTTCAGCAACAAGGATGGAGTTTATGATATGACCGATGAAAGAGAGGAGACCGTCCGAAATCATTCTGTTGCTGCGGGTTTAGGCAAACGAGTCGGGTGGGTTTCTACACGGTCGCACCCCGCGCTCCAGCCGGGGTGGTTGGCGCCTCCGCCATCACGTTCCTCGTCGGAAAGGGTGTTTGTCAGTCTCCCCCGCCCAGGGCGCCTGACGCGGCCCGAGGCTCCCGCGGGGCTGGCCGCTCCGAGCCGTGGGTCCTCCCGCTGCGGGCTGCGGTCGACGTTGCCCTGACGGCTGGTTTTCAGGGGCAGGACACGGCCAGTCACGTTGTCCTCTCCTCCTGCTGTGGAGAGCGGGAGTTTACTAAGCATCACGGGGTGACAGGCACATGGAGGGGCCGGCCACACTGGGACGCCGCGCACCCACCAGAGAGCGGGCTTCATCCGCCTCCTGGAGGGAGACCACAGGCTCCGAGGGAGGAGTGTGCGGCGTGAAATCCCTGAGCGTAACGCGGGAGGCACAGCGAAGCCGCTTCAGACAAACAGTACGTCACGTAAAAAGTGTTTCAGCATGATCTGCTGTTCACCCGAAATCCACACTTAGCTGGATGCGCTGCGTTTTCACCCGGTGAGTCCGGGCCCTCCGGCCTCCCCCGGACGCGCGGTGTGTGCGTGTGTGTGGCGTGTGTGCACACGGCGTGCGCATGCGTCTCCACGCGTGTGAGTGTGCGTATCCGTGTGCGGTCGCACATGGGCTGAGGAGGCTCTTCTGGGGCGGGGCGCGGGGGTCGATGTGAGAGCGTGTGCTGGAGGCGATGGGCGGAGGAAGAAGGAAAAGCCCAGGGTGCGCGGCGCTCGTGCCCGGGAGCGGTTGTCAGGGTCCGCGCAGGCGCATGGCCGGGCCGGCGGGCTGGCTGACGGGCCCCCCTGTGGCCGGGGGGGTCTCTGCCCGGGCTGGACGGTCAGCAGCTCCTCTGTGCTGCTGGCTCGGAGAAAGCGACGGAGGACCGCTCGTCACCCCGCCTGCGTTCACGCTCCTGCTGGTCTTGCCCCAGTCCCGAGTCCCCGCGAGGCCGGGAACGACGCCGGCGGCCTCCCGGCGGGCATCTGGGGTCTGGTGCTGGGAGAGGGAGCCCGGTGGGGGACGCTGCGGAGCGTGACGGGCACCCGACGCCTGCACAGCCTCTGTTTACGAAACTGTTCAAAACTCGCCCCCTTATCTCCACGTTCAGTCGCGGGGCCATCACCACGTCCAGCTTTGTTGTGACGAGCCGGTGACTGACACCAACCTCACTGTCATCAGACGAGGCACCAACCAGCTCGTCCTCTTCTGCCTCCTCGGGGAGCCCCCGCCCCCGAGCCCCGGCCGCAGGGGAGGAGCCGCACGGGAAGCCTGGTGGGTGGGCACGCTGATGTCCCGCGGCCCGGAACGTCCCTGCTTCTCGGGATGCAGACCCCTCGAGGCCCAGCGGCCCTCTCCGGAGTGAGGAGGAAACAGCGAAGACTCGTCCGGCCCACCTGCACCCGGCCACGCTGCAGAAGTCCCAGGACTCATTACCGTTGGTCTTTAAGCAGCAGTGGGTATGGAGAAAAGAGCGATCGCTTACATCGTTAGTCCATAAATATGCAGTTTAGTTTTATCTGTCACATGAAGTAGCCTGAGACCGAGCTGCCTCGCTGAAAGGCACAGACACACACGGCGTCCTGCCCGCCCCCTGCCCCGCCCCCTGCCCCGCCCCCTCCCGTCCGCAGCCCTGCAGGGGTGTCCTTTCCCGGGGGCCCTCCCTCACGCAGGCCGCCCCGCCCCAACCTTCGAGGGACGCAGCCAAATGCTGGGACAGCCGGAGGCTGTCGGCTCACCTCCCTTGGGAAGGGACGGCTAGAGTCCCCTCCCCGCCTCCCTTGCGTAAGGAGCCTCGTCCTCATTCTGTGACAGGCTTGGGGCCTGTGCTGCTGGCTTTGGCTCTGCCTTTCCTGGGGGGTACGGTGGGCCATGGCACTGACTGTGCATCGCTCCCCTGGGGTTCAGGCCACACCTCCGGGCCCCGAGGGGTGCGTGTCCTCGGCCCGGGAGGGGCTGGCGGGGCCGCGTTTCACATTGCAGGTGATGGAGGCGTGCCGCCGTGGGGCCGGCTTCCACCTGCTCTGAGCGGAGAGGCAGAGGAAGCCCGTGTGCACCGGGGCCTCCTGCTGGGTGGGCGTGGCTGGGTGACGGGCTGCGGTCACCCGCCCTGCCTCTCAGGAGCAGGGGGCCTTGTTGGAGGCGGTGCCGCTCCACTCAGGGTGCTGTGTTCTGACAGCCTGCGTGCTCGCTGGTCATTTCAAAAGCAGAAATGCGACAGACGGCTTACCCTGTCAGTGCCCAGCAGCACCGCGGCCCGGGGAAGCCGGGCTGGACTTCCCCTCAGAATGCCGGTGGCTTTCAAAGAAACGCTCCCCGCGGGCTCGGAGGCCGAGGGCCGGGCGAGAGGCTGGCGCCCAAACCGCAGCGGCAGCCCGGGTCCCGCTGCTGAGCTTGCGTGTGCCCTCAGGGTGCAACTTGGCGCCCGGTATTTAGATCATGACTGTCACACAGGAGAGACCGCCGGGAGTGGTCGCCTCAGCCCCTCGAGGCCCGTTCGCCCTGCCAGGCAGCCGTGAGCCACGCGCCCACAGGGAGGGCCCCTCGGAGCGGGCAGAGGGCTCAGCCCTCTGCGTGGGATGCCCCTTCCTCTCCTCCCGCGGGTGTTGGTCCTGGCACACGCTGCGGTGACCCACGGGCGCACTGGCCCGCAGTTGTGGGTGGACAGCCAACCGTCTCGGCACAGCCGTCTGCCCGGAGCCCCAGCGATCGGCGACTCCTCGCATCCGGCCAGTGCTCCCCGGAGCCTTGGAGGTGGCGTGTAGTTCAGCTCGGGCCCCGGGTGACGCTGGGCAGGTGAGCAGGTCGGCGAGGCTGACTGCGTGGTCCTCGTGCGGGGCTTGGCGGAGGAGGCTTCTCGCGGGAGTGTAATTACAGCCTCGCTGGCCCGCGCGGGGCACGTCTCTCATCAGCCCACATGGCCGAGCCCCCGCCACGTGCCGCCTCGCTTCACCCGCCCCTGCAGGGCGTGGGGCTTGGAGGGCCGCCTGTCAGAACCGGGAGGGCTCTGTCAGTTTGAAAAGAACATGACCTTTAAATTGTATCAGTATGTTTGCTGGTGCGTAAGGGGGAGGAAAGGTTCGTCTTGATGGGAAGCGCCGGGAGACGGGCAGGAGCGGGGTGCGGGGAGCGGGCCCAGGGGCGCGTCCGCCCACACACCACGCGCCGGGAGCGGCGGGAGCAGGCTCCACCTGCCTGCCGCGGGACAGGCCCGGCCGGGCCGGGGCGCCGGGCCACCATGGGCGTGGGCCTCCGCTGCCCGCCCCGTCGGTGTCGGGGCTGTGGCCATGCTGAGATGGGAGCAGGTGGAGCAGGTGGACCAGCTGCTCAGTCGAGGGACGGGCTTTAAGGGGCAGTTCTCTCTGCCTGGTGCTGGGTGTCTGGAGGGGGCCGGACGGGCGGCCGGGAGGACGTCAGTGGACACCCCTTTTGAGACCAGGGCATACATACTGGTTTCACTTTGAACGTTTAACGAGCCTAGGAAGGATCCAGGAAGCCCTTTCCACACACACACACGCACACACATGTACACACACAGACCACAGACACACACACACGCATATGTACACACACACACACAGACCACAGACACACACAGACCACAGACACACACACAGAGAACACAGACACACACACACACGCATATGTACACACACAGACCACAGACACACACACACGCATATGTACACACACACAGAGAACACAGACACACACACATGTGTGTCTGCGTTTTTTGTGTATTGTAGTGTTCATCATTTGTGTACTTTTCTTAAATTGAATGATTTTGTATTTAGAAAACTTTCAGTTGTGACTCTTTGTGTTAAGGTTTACTAATATTCCCCTCTTTTTTCCAATTAAAATCTCTTAATTTATAATGTAGAGAAAAAGTGAAGGTTAAGACAATGGACATTTCCCGCTTTAAGGAGGGGACCAAACCAGCAGGTGGACCCCGGAGCAGACACTAACCGTTCACGTTGGTTTAATTTGCGACCCGTTAATCGCTGGGATTCGCGGGGCGGCCCAGGTTGCCTCCCTCCGTGCTCAGGGACAGACACAGCCCCCAGGAGAGGAGCAGAGCGCCAGCACGGGGGACGGTGTGCGGTTTGCCATTCTGGAGGCTGATCATTTTGCAGAGGAGAGGTGGCCCGCGCTCGCCTGCTGTCTGTGGCGGCAGAGGGCCCAGCGGGTCCCGCCGTGGAGCCCGCGTGTCCCCGGGGCGGGGGCTGGGGACAGGAGCCCTGTCAGCTGGAGCCCAGCGCCCTGAGTGGTGACCGGGCCCGGGTCCCAGCCCGGAGTTGGAACACGCGTGGTGGGGGTGACACGCGTGTGCTGGCCTCAGCTCTCCGTCCTCTGGCTCTGGCGGTGGACCAGGGCACCTTGGCGAGGGGGGGGGCGGCCGCGCCCCGGGAAGCAGCTGACGCTGTGGGGGGTAGGGGGTGGCAGGCGACCGCGACGTTCCCACTCGGCCTCCCCCGCGTGGACTCGGCGTCTTCTCTGAACTCCGACGGACGTGCTGTTGATTTTGGGTAGAATGCTTCACGTTTACTCCGGGGACACGAACCGCTGTGAGAAATGAAATTACCCCAGTTACCACACCGGCCGCGCACGGGGTCTCACGAGGACAGCACCACGGAGGGCGGAGCACGCGGGCCGCTCGTCACTACGTGCACCGCACGCCCCCGCGGCCTGGGCGTGGCGTCCGGCCGCCCCTAGAGGCCGGGGGGGGGGGCGGGGTGGGGTGGGCGGGGCGGGCCTGGCGCGCCCCTCCGAGCTTGTCGCCTGTCCAGTGCTGTGACGGTCATGCAGACAGCGGGGGTGATGCGGCGGGCCGTGCTCCGCCCCAGATCTCGGGGCTCCGAGCGAGCCGTGGGGGGCAGGCCCCTGTGCCCCAGTTAAGCTGGGGTGGGGCTGTTTCCACGTCCTCAAGGCTTCGAGGGGCCTGCGACCCGCCCGCCGCTCTCGGGGGCAGCGTGCATGGGCCGCGGAAGGCCACGGCCTCGTTTCCTGAGGGGCGTGGTGCCTCGTCCACCGGTCTGGTTGGGAGTCCCCGTTCCTGGACAGCACAGCCTCGGCCTGGGCAGGCGGGAGGGTCAGGGACGGGTGTCCTTTCCCCGACCCCAGTCCGTCCACTCAGCTGGACACTGGTGGGAGCCTCGGGGAGCCCTGCGCCCCGCCCCCACCCCCCATGGTCTCCTGCTGTCTCGGCGATGGCGGTCCGATGGGACCCACAGGTTCCTGGCTCTTTTGATGTCACAGGTGTCCTCAGCCCCTCTGAGGAGCTGAAGGCCATGTGCGCCTGGGCTCTGAGGCTCTGAACCCCAGGATTGCACCCGGCACCCCAGCCATCGCCCTCCAGTTTCTGCCAAGGTGTAGCGGGGAGGCATGCAGCCCACGCGGCCCAGGGCCTGGGCCCTGCCCCACCCCCTGATTCTGGCAACACCCCAAGGGTCTGGGCTCTCTGGCTCTGGCGCCGAGGGAGAGGCTGGGCTCTGGAACTTTCCTGAGACGTGAGCGCGTCCTGCGAGGCCGGTCCGTGGCTGTGGACGCCTCCGCGCGAGCTGTTGGCTGTCACGGAAGGCCGGCGTCGGCGTCCCGCGTGTCGTCTGGTCGCGCCGTTCCTCGCTAGAAAATTACAGCTTTAGTCCGTCACGCTAATTTTGTGATTCCGTGTTAACGTAACATTCCATAAATCACACGTGTCAGGACGCATCGTCGTGGGCGCACGGAACCCACACATCGCTCGAGCTCCCCAAAGGCGCGGCCGCAGTTTGCTCGTGTGGGTCCCGCGCCCTGAGGGTCCCGTGTGCGTGCGGGTCCCGCGTCGTGAGGGTCCCGTGCCATGAGGGTCCCGCGCCCTGAGGGTCCCGCGCCCTGAGGGTCCCGCGCGTGAGGATCCCTTGCCGTGCGGGTCCCGCGCCCTGAGGGTCCCGCGCGTGAGGATCCCTTGCCGTGCGGGTCCCGCGCGCCCCGAGCCGCGCTGCCCGGTGCCGGCGGCCGCGCTCGCTCCCGGGCGGCTGCTCTCGCGGACTGCAGCAGTGCGTTCCTGCTGTGTTCACAGTCGTGGTCACCAGCGAACATGCTTTAGACACCTGCCTTTTGGCGCAACTCGTTTCTTCATTCTTAAGCCCTGCGTTTCCCTTTGACTGCTGAGGAGCCGGCCGGGTTCGCTCTCCCTGGGGGAGCGGCGCGCAGGCCGCGGGGGCACTCAGCCTGCGACCTCCCTCCGCCTCTGTTCTCTCTTGAGGGGTTCCACCGTGGCCCCCGCCTTTCTCGTGCCACGCGGCCCCCGTGCAGGGGTGCCGGGTTTGGTGCCTCGGCCTCGCCGGCTGGTTCCGGGAACAAAGGGACGCGGCGAGGGGACCCGGCCCGGGCCGGGGCCCGCGGGGAGCCCTGTTCCTCAGCCCACGCTGTCTGATGGGGCCCTGACAGGCCCCTCGTAAATCACAGGTCTGGTAAGTGGGGGTGCCAGGAATGTTTGATCTCCTTCCAAGCCTTGAAACAACGTGCTTATTTTTTCTGCAGTTTGGCTCCTCACTAAAATAAAACATTGAGAGATGAATGTTCTGATGGGTCACTGTGTGTCAAGCTGTCACTCTGTAATGGTGACATATTTCAGCTGGACGGAGGCGGTGCCGGTTGGGGGAGGTCTGGGCGGGAGAGGCGTGGGGCGGGTGAGGAAGGGGACAGCGGGACCCAACGCCGGCTTTCTCCTTGTGGCTGATCTTCATTTAAACCAAACACTTGTCATGTTCAGGGGAAGTTTTATAAATTTTTAATGATATTGGGTACAACTGGTGCTCTGAAATTTGCTGTACTTTAATTTTTTCTTCGTTAGCAGAGGTTCGCTAATGCATTGGAGTGCCAGGAGCGTGTCCCAGGGACGCTGCGATAATTGTGCTGTTAATAACGTCGTGACGCCAGCTCTGTCCTCCTGGTAATCAACGCGCGAGGCTTTTTTTTAATATATTCAGTTATTACACTGCATCTCGTACAAATCATGTCAATTACAATTGCCAGCCTGTGACAGTTAAAATAATTGTATACGTTTTCTAGAATTTTCCATTGGCTTGGCTAATCAAGCTAAAAAAAAAAATCAACACATTATTTGCATTAATTTTGTTTCTGCTCTGTTTCTACTCCTAAATCATTCGTCCATCGACTTCGAAGCAGAACAGTAAGTATTTTAATAATAAACATACGCGTTCACACTGGCCCGGTGTAGGAGTTCCCCCGGCCCTCCGGACACAGCCCCCTGCAGGGCGCGGCGGGTGGCGGGGCTTCCGGCACCTGCGCATGCGCCTGACAGGCGCCTGCCGACTAACGCTCACGGTGCATGCGGCCGGGCAGGCGCTGCGTTTGCGTAGACGAATGTCACAGGGAGGTTCAGCCGGCGTCTGCTGCTTCTGCTCTCGGCCCGGAGCTTGGTGCCGGTCGGGGAGCTCGCTGGCTCTCGGCGTCTCCTTTGGCCTCGCCGGAGTCGCTTGCTAGCCCGCTGCCCAGGCGACGGGGTGGTGGTGCTGCAGAATGACCCTGTGCGTCCCCAGGCAGGTCGCGTCTCCCACGGCCGCCAGCTCTGCCTGCAACCGGCCGGAAGCTTTCTATGCAGCAAAAATAGCTAAACACCCAGAAAGTGCTGAGCACGTGGGCCGGCTGCACAGGGTGCCCCTCCACATCTCAGCAGATCCCCAGAGCCCGGCCCCTCTCTCTGTTACCCAGCGGCCCCCGCCTGTTGCAGCCAGGAGTGGGGTGGGGTCCAGGGACATGGAGGCACTTTCAAATGAGGACCCCAAGTGTGCAGGGGAACAGGAGGAGCCCCTGGGGGCTGGCTGCCAGCAGCCCCACTGCACGTCGGGACTGTGGCTCGGGGACTGTGGCTCAGGGACGGGGCGAAGTGTCACACGACCTGGAAGGTGGGTCAGCCTGGCCTGCTTCATCTGTGGGAGGGTCAGCAAGCAAGCAGGGAGTGCGGCAACTTCACGGGACGGTGGCCAGTGACAGGCCGAGGGTGTGAGCAGAGGACTGAGGGGCAGCTCGGTCATGTTATTTGGAGAAAAACGAGCCCCACCCCCGATTCCGAGGCTCCCGCCCCCACCCTGTTCTTTCTGTCTTCTGGGCTTTGTCAACGGTGTCAAGATTGGGACGACAGTCAGCGGCCGCTGGTTAGGGGGGCCAGGGAAACGAAACGTGTCCCCCCTTTTAGTGCAGTCATATTCTCTGGAACGCGGCTTGAGCAGGTCGTCTCTGAGAACATGGGGTTATTTCTCAGCCTGGCCTGGAGCAGGGAGCGCAGGGCTTCCCTGTCTGCCCTGCGTGCAGGATGGATGGCTCTGGCACTGGGCGCGGACAGGGGGATCAATGCGTCATACCAGGAGGCTCCAGGGGTGAGGCTCCCACGTCCGTGTCAACATGGCTATTGGTTTTTCTAACGTCCCACAGTTGCCACGTCCCGCCTGCGACGCGTGTGGTCAGACCTTAACAAAAGAATTTCCTTCACCCACCGCTCAGCGGCGTGGAATTTAATTACTGTACAGGGAGAAATGTTCCAAGTATGACAACCGAGAACAGACAGGCAGGCCCCACAGCGGCTACTCCCGGGGTGCCGGCTGGTGCGTGGCGGGGCTCGGGGGCATCTTGCTGGGGGCTGGGACCCCATGTGGGTGCGGGGGCTCAGCCCTGGGCTGGGCTGGCAGGGGGGTGGGGCTGTGGGGCTCTGCTCCCTTGGAAGCCGCTGGAATGCAGCTGGGACAGATGCCGGCTGCCCTCTCCTGGGAGGGGGTCACCGTGGTGTCTGTTGGGGTTCGAGCTGCAGGGAGCTGGGACCGTGGACCTCACGCCCGCCGCGGGCAGCGCTGCCCCGTTAGGGGCACGTGAGTCTGTCCACATCGTGCGGTCAGGTGAGGGCCACGTCAGGGGCTGTTAAAATGACACTTCGGTGAAGTCTTTGCCAGTTTTGTCCCCAACAACCGTGTCGCATTTGGAGAGGGTGGGAGCCCTGGGCGCAGCTGCCTGCACGCAGACTTCTCGGCTCGGGTCTGGACCCTCGGCTTGCTGCCCAGGCGGCCGCGGCGCCCTCCTGGGGGGCCCAGCGCCTGGTCCCCGCCCGCCCACCCCCGCCGGCCGGGCTGTCTGGGCGCCACACGGTGCCAACCCCACAGTGCAGGAGGCCGCGCTGGGCATCGCTCACTCGCAGGGGTGGTTGAAAAGGCAGTGCAGATGCAATTTGTTTTCAATGGCTGTTTCAAAAGAATAATTGTGGTGACACTGCGGAATCAATATTATAGATTTTTGTTTTCAAGTGCGTTGTATGTGCGGGGCTGAGGGGAGTCAGGAAACACAGCTCTGCAGCCTGGACGCAATAAAAATGGACCCCGGTCCGCGGTGTCTGCGCCGCGGGCGCCGCGGGCTCCGCGCTCCAGGCTCGGTGGCTCTGCTCGGGGCGCCGTCCGCCCCGGCGTGGGGGCTGCGCTCGGCCGGCCGTGGCGACCCGCTCCTGCTCCCTGGGGACCAGGGACATATTTCCGGACCTCGTGTGGAGCGGCCGGAGGTGAGAGACGCCGGGCCCGAGGCTGGGCGGGGTGTGGGGCCGGCGCGGGGTGGGAACCGCCAGAAACCTGGGCTTCGCCCCTGCGCAGGGCGCCCTGCGCGTGCTCCCCAGCTCCTCCCGGCGCTCCCGACAGGCCTCGGGACAGGGCCCGCCCCGCCTCAGGCCCCCCACTTTGCGCGTGTTCTTGGAGGGCGGGCCTCGTGCGGGGGCGTGTCCTAGACGCCCCTTCGGACGGACGCCGTAGGCTGCTGCCTCGTCCCTGGACAGCGCGCTCTGGGAGCAGCGGTCCACTCGGGGCTCATCTCAACACGACTGTCGCTTTAAGATCACGGACCCCGGAGTGGGCGATCAAGGCCCTCGATTCCGGAGGCGTTCCGGACTTGGGGTAACTAGACAGAGATGCAGACCCCAGGGTGGAAGTCACATGAGCAGAGAATCTGTACTAGAGCGGAACGCGTGTGATGAGGTGAAGGCAAGCCCATGCACCCCCCCCCCCCCCGCCCCCCGCCCCCCGCCCCCCCACTCCCCCAAGTTTTGTGATTACTGAGAGAAACGGAAATTCCGGCAAAACACGTGTCTGGGTGCTGGCTTCGAGCGGCACGTGCGGGCCTGGGGCTTGGGGGGGCGTCGGGCCCCATCCGTGCACCCGACACACGGGGAAGGAGGCGCAGGGCCTCCCCGGCCCGCCTAGCCTTCCGGTGAGGGCGGAGGCTTCCGGCTGGACCTTCCAGAGCCTGTGAACTTGGCTCTGCCGTGGGCGTAGTTTGCTTGGGTCTCACCATGCCTCTCTTTTCTTTCTTTTTTGAAACTGAGGACAAAGATAAAACAGGAGCGTTCCATGAAAGTCCAGTTCCAGATCCCTTGGGGACGTCCGAGCGCCTGGCCCGGTCCCCCAAGAGCTGAGCAGAGTCTGGGGTCAGCGAGGGCACTGGTGGGCCCCCACGGCCCCGATGCGCCATGTGGGCAGCGTGCCTGCCGCGTGATGCGGACTGTCCAGAAGAAACAAAAATCGAGTCACCTGCACCTTTCAGTGGGCGCTTGGCTCGCGTGCCGGCCCTGTGCCTTCTGCACCCCGGGGATGCGAGACTTGCTGGACCAGATGAGCTGCATCCTCCTGACTCAGTCCACAGGATGGCTTGCCCTCCTTCCAGGCCCCACCCCTGTCCCCCGAGCCACCCTGTGTCTTGTGGGGAGAGTGCGGGGCTGGCAGTGGTGGCTTCAGGGCACAGCTGGTCTGTGAGAAGCTCCAGGCCACTGGGCAGCAGGCCCAGGGGGACGGTCCTGCCTTCCTAACCGGGATGTGACGGGCACCCCGGGCTCTGGGTGCCGGGGGCAGAGGCTTCGCTGCCGCCACTCGGACACTGTCCCCGTCACCAGCAGGCGCCTGGGGACGGAGCCCTCGAGTGCCACACGGCCGTGCCCAAGGCCCGTCTTGCACCTAACGGCTTGTCACCGGAGCCCGCCCTGCAGGCAGCTGGCTTCGCGTGCCCTGCTCCGGCCCGGTGTCCACGCTAAAGCGCTTCGTCCAGCGTGGACCTGCCGGCGCTCGTCCTCGTCATCCTGTGAGCGACATACGTGTGGCCCACCTCCGTCTGGGGTCCACTCTCTGCCGCCTCGCTCCCCTGAGCTGCCCTTCGTCCCTGGGCCCCCAGGCCTGGGGGTCACGGGGGCCACCGGCAGGCCGGTGCTGAGGATCGGACGAGCCAGTGCAGGGACCACCCCGAGACGGCGCTCGGCGCGTGGCGGGCCCTCCGCTGTGCCGGCGGCCTGGGCATGCTCCACGCCCGCGGCCAGCCCCGGCCCCCTGCCCAGACCTCGGGAACCATCCCACCCTCGGGCCATCCCACCCAGACTCATTTCGAGGGCCCATGTGGGTGCAAAGTTGGGGGTGACACACGAGCACCTGCTCCTTCACGGTGGCCAGGCCCGGACGTGGTGCTGAGTCAGGCCGGAGCTTCGGTCCTTGGCAAAGGCTGGGGCACGTGGCGCGCAGGGTGTGAGCGCGGCCTAGGTTGAGTTCGTTGCGGAGTGTCGGAAAGGTCTCTGTTCCCTGCTGGACAAGCTGGATGGACAGTTTCGACTTGGTTTGATAACCAGCGGCTGTAACGGTCGCCCCCAAACCTGGGCTCGTTTTCGCTCTCTCGTCCGGGGTCCCGCCTGGGAGGTCAGCCGCACAGGCGGGGTCGGGCAGCCCTGTCCTCAGTGGGGATGCGGAGGCAGGAAGGCCAGCGGCAGCCGTCCCGAGCCCCCTCAGGGGACGAGAGGCGCGTGAGAATCGACGCTCCCGCCCCCGTGACGGGGCCTGGGAAGCCCCGCACGCTGGGCGCCCGGCTCCGTGCTCCGCCCCGCCCCCCCCACGCTCCGGGTGTCACTGTCCGTCACTGTCCCCAAGCACGGCAGCGGGAGGAGCGGCCGAGCACTGGACAGCGTGTTTGTTCTAAGACACATGTTAGAAACGCATCTGAAATCCGGGCGCGAGGAGCCCTAACGTCGTCATGAGGCGGCTGGCCCCGTGGGACAGGGCTCGGCTCTGTCACAGAAAATTCGCAGGACCAGACTCCTTGCAGGGACAAAGCGCCCCTCGTCCCTGCCTTCTCCCCCTCTCTCGTTTGCATTTTCCTCTTTCTCCCGAGGAGACAAATCTCTGAAGGACTATTAAGTTGCAAATATACCAGAGCCAAAAATAGAAGATGGAGCCTTATAAACATTTTGCATATTTTGGTGTAATTTGTTGAAAATAGTACAAAATATGCTCACAGTTGGCATCTAGAATGCAAATATTAGGGATCCAGCCCCCTGATGCATTATGGTCTCTCAGCAGCTCAGCGGGCTCGTCCAATCATGACTGCGTGGCTTCGTAGCTTGCTGGGTGTGAACCAGGCTGGGGACTTGTCTGCAGGTGGAGTAGGGAGGAGCCTGTGGCCACGTGACACCCACCCCCCTCGAGCTTCCTGGGGCCAGAAGCCAGCGGGGGTGGAGCTCAGGGACTCACAGGTAGAGGCGCACCAACGTCACGGCGCTCCGTGCCTGTCTGAGCTCTCTCCCGAGACTACGAGCCAGGCGGTGGCACCGTGAGCGAGGCTGTGGACACGTGGGGGGTGCTTCTGGGGTGCAGGGCACGGGGTCCGTGGGCGGCTCTCGGGGAGGAGCTGCTATTCGCGTGCGAGCTGGCGGGGGCCTCTCCCTCGCAGGGCTTAGCGGGGCCGGTGGGTCCTCGGCCGACGGTAAAGCGGTCCCCTGTCCTGTGACAGGCGAGGGGCCTGCCTCGCTCGCACGGGGCCTCCCCGTGCACCTGGTGCCCACCTCACAGGTGAACCTTCCCTCTCCTAAGTGACAGGGCCAAGAAAAACAAGACGTCTTTCTTGGTTATAAATTTAACTCTTCTATGATTAGTCTGGGCAATTAGGGCGCCCCTGGGGTCGAGTGTGTGTCTGAGGCACAAGCTGGAACCCTGATTAGCCTGGTCCCCCGGTGCTCGTCCCTGGTCGTGAGTGCCTGGCACACACAGTATTGATTTTCATTTAGATATCTTAATGTCTGCAGACAACCCGGCAGATGCGGCTGAACTCGGATCTGCGGGAGCCACGGGCTGCAATCTGCAAACATTTTTCTTGCCACTTTGTTTCATTTTTCCTAAACTTAACTGATTTGGAATCGGGAGATATAAACGAGCAGTGCCGGCTGGGCCGATCCATCACGGCGTGCGCAAACATCGCCACTGCCCTTCCCCAGCACCCTATTACCACCGGGTAGCCGGCGAGTCAGACGGGAATAAAAATTACACCGCAAACATCATAAGTTAGGCTTGATTTGTTGAGCAAGTAGCCTGACAATTCGGCGAGAGTTATACACCTCGGCTTCGCTGAAAATCAGGCTTGTTATGGCCCTGGCACGTCTATAAAGATTGTTCATTTCATATAAAACAGCTACCTGCACTGAACGGCCTGGGAGGAAGAATGATGCTGGGCATAAATACACAGGGAAATCTATTTGTCGGCCCCTTCGCGCCGCTGGCGAGTCGCACGCAGCCGCCTGGCGCTCGGCAGCCGGCGTCCGGGGCCGCCTCGCCCCTGCCGGGCTCCGAGCGCATGGTCTCTCTCTGTCACATGAGAGAAAGCAGGGAAGTGTGACCGGCGCCACCGCCATGCGCTCTGCCCACCAGGGGGGCGCTAACCGCGGTGGAAAACTGGACGGCCTGGCACTGCGGCCCACGCCGGCCGTCGGCCCGGCCCGGCAGCGGCTCTGGCCTCGGGGAAGACGAGTGGAGCTGGTTAGGGCGGGTTCGGAGGGCTCGGAGGGTGTTACGGGCGGGGCCGCTTGCCTTCGCGGTCACGGTACTGGGCCGTCCTATCTGATTCCCAGCTGCCGGGTAATTAAAATGATGAACACCCTCCTCAGAGGGTTTAGTCATTAGCGCTCAGAGCGCAAGGCTGGGACGGCCACGTCGGCTCCCCGCAGGGTCCCTCCGTGTGTCCCCGTGACCTCTCGGGGCACCGCGTCCGTGTCTGAGCCGGGCGCACGTGAGGTGGGACGCGCCAGCCCCCAGCCCTGACCTGCAGGTCCCCATATCAGGGAGGCGGAAGGGGAAGGAAATAGAGAAACTGGGGACCCTGCTAAGACGCCGCCGGCTTCCTCTTGCAGGCCTGGGTTGCCCGGCTCCCGGTCCCCAGACACCGCCCCTCCGTGGCCTCAGCAGTCGTCACCCAAACACGTGTCTAGTCCTCGGGCACGGCGTCGGCAGGGTGTCCGAACAGGGGACCTGTGTCTTGCAAACGTGCTGGAACGTGGCATGCACACGCTCCCCGTTCGTACCCCAGTCTGGACGTGCTCAGGACCCCCGTTCGCGCCCCTGTCCGGACGCGCTCGGGACGCCGCCTCCCACGCGTCGGCGAGGTGTCCAGCAGTGTGCGGAGAATCGACCGGACGCTTTAAACTTTCAAGAGCGCGGCCGCGCGATGGCAGAATAAAACCGTGGTCGCCTTTGGGATCCGCTCATGTTTGCTGACTGCGCCAAGGTCCAGCGAGAAGGAGTGGCGAGAGGCTCTCGAGGCGTCTCCTGCAGCGGTGATTTACACGACGGCCCGAGACACTAACCTGCTTCGTAAGACGAAGTGTGGCTGTGAATTCACCACCCTTTGGCAGATTCCGGGGGGAGTCGATGCCGGCGTGCTGTCCAGCCGTGACCCTGAGCAAGACGGTGACCTCTCCGAGCCTCGGCGTCCTCATCTGAGGACAGAGGCACCGTCTTCCTAAGGCCACAGGATGAGCGTGTGATATGGGCCGAGGACAATGCTCGGCCCACAGCGGATGCTCCGTGCACGGCGGTCGATGTTGTCAGCGTCCACTGCGGCGTGAATACGTGTCACTGTCCCGTGTGTATCTGAGCACCGTGGACGGCTGGACCTGAAGGACACAGAGCCAGGCACTCTGGCCAGGGGCCTCGGGGTGGCCCCTGTCACTGTCTTTGCTGCCGGAGAGTTCCCTAGCCATCCTGTGCTGGAGCCCTTAATTAACATGGAAACCTCTGGAAAAAATATTTACAGTCTGCACTTCATCTTACTCATGTCAAAGGTGAGAGAGGTGGGGGGAGGGGGGAAGGGGGACCGGGGGAGGAGTGCGTGGGGCATGAAGGGGGCTCACCCCGCCTGTTCCTGCTCCCTCAGTGGGATCCCGAGGCCACCGCCAGCCCACCTGTGACCGGTCATTTCCTGTCTTCTTCCCTGCATGGTGACCCTGAGTGAAGACGCTTGTGACAATCCTGCTTTTACTCGGCAGTGGCCCAGTCGACGTGATAAGTTGTATCATTGCCCCAGGCGCTATAGGTGTTGTGCAGGTGACTTGGAAGACCTACTGATGTCACAGGGCTGGGGCGGTGACATCGAGAGTCTGTTCCCAGGTCGCCGGTGCGAAGCCGAGGCCACGGTCAGCACTGGCTGGAGGCCGGGCTCAGCGATGCACCTGCTCCCGGGTGTGAAGTCCATACTTGTCACGGGAAAAAGGAAAGTTATTGAAAACGCCGTTCGAGGTGTCTGTGACAAGTGTTTACCTCAGGAGAAAAGCCCGTTTTAACTCTCGAGAGCAACTCTTGGTAAAGTTGTTGAGAAAAGTCGAGGCTCGTGTTTGCTTTGAGACTCGTTCCTTCCCTGGTTCTGCTCAGAGACGCTTCGGAACGGGTTCGTCGCGTGTCAGGTCCATCAGAATCACTGCTTCCGTGTGGATTTTCCGTCTAAAAAACATCAGAAATGAGGAAGAATGGAGCATAAGTGAATGGCGATTTTCTTCCATCTTTTGTTGGCGGTGTTTTTTGGGGGGGTGAGGGGAAATGCGCTGTCCCCTGCTGATGAGTCCCCTGGTCAGAACCACGGTCTCACGGGCTGTGGTTCTGTGTCGGGCGCAGCAGGCCCGGCCGCAGGTGCAGGTGGGCCGTGGGGGGGCCGCCCCACGCTGCCAGTGGGTCCCGTGGCCCACGTTCCCCTGAGACGCTCAACCCCTGGCGCTCCCTCACTGGGCCTCAGGGCCACCCGTGGGGGGGCAGGGGGGGCACGTCCCACCACCCCGACATCGCCGCGTCCGGGCCCTGGGTGCCTGAACGTTAGAGGGTGCACACTGGTGTCCCTCAGGCCAATTTCAACCCAAAACGAACAGATTTGGTCAGTAGAACGAACTGCGTACATTTACATGACGTTTTCGATAGAGCTGGAAATCCGACTGTTATCTGGAAAACGCTGTCTTCTTTGGATGACATTGCCCGGCACTCACTAGACGCTTCTCGTTTGGGTGTGTGTTAGGGTCTCCCTGCAGCCCCCTCCTCACCTAACCCAAAGCCCGCCACTGGCGTGGCCCTGCCGGCCCCCGTGTGTGCGGGGACTCGCTAACACCAGCGGGACCCAGTGGTGACCCCTCTCCTTATGTGTCTGCCTAGCCAGCCCTGGACCACTGTGTGTGCGTGTGTGTGTGTGCACGTGTGTGTGTGCGCATGTGTGTGTGTGTGCACCAGATAAAAGAGAGAGACCAAGATAAAAATCAGGACAAAAAATGCATCTAAAGCACGTTTAGTGATAGTCAAGATATTGCGTTAAAAAACGAGAACCGTGGGCCAGGGACAAAGGCTCCCCCGGAAAGCAAGGGCTGACTGAGGACGGGAAACACAGGTACCCACGTGATCGAGGGAGCAGCGAGAGGTCTGGAGAGCCGAGCAGTTCTCAGATAAGGGTGTGGGGGGTCAGGCCCCATCCCCGGGATGTCTGCGTGTTAGGGGGAGTCTCCGCATCCCAGCGCGGGGCTGCTGGGACGGCGGGGGGAGCTCCCCCCAAGGACAGCAGGCTTCACGCCACAGCGGCTGTTTTCAGAGCAGTAACGACACAGAGACCACCCCCCCACCCCCGCAATGCCAAGGCTCCGGGAGGGGCGCGCGCAGAGCAGGACGTGGGCCGCAGCTCGCAGCGAGGCCTGGCTGGGTGACGCCAGCACGCACAGCGTCGGGGGGGAGCACGTCGCCCCAGGAACTCGCGCTGTCGGGAGCTGCCCTGGACCCTGGAGGACTCCCTCCCCCCCCCCCGCCCCGCTGGGAGGAGGGACACGAGTGTGACCTGGGGTGCGCGTGAACCAGTCCTTGGGCGTTGGTTTAGGGGCTGGAGAGCTCATCTGCTGGGAAATTCGCTTCATCGCAGCAAATTTACACATAAGTCAAAACCTCCGCGTTTAATCCTGTAACTTGACGAGCTTGGCACGTGCACGGTCGTGACAGGGATCGTGACGCGGAACCCGACGCGCGCTCCCGAGGGCTGCCCCCCCCCCCGCCCGTCCTGCTGGCCCCCCGCGCCCGGCGCTTGCTCGGTGCCCGCGGGGTCGCAGGCTCCTTCGCGTGAGCCGCGGCGCCAGCTCCGTCCCCCGTGTTCCGTGCCGGGTCCCTCCTCCTGCTGCTGCCCGGACAGCGTCCTGCCGCGTGACCGCGTGCTCGCCGCTGCGAGCGTCGGATGTCACCGTGGAGCGTCCCCGAGCCGCGTGTCCCGTCTCCGTGTGGACGAGTAAGGCCAGCGACCCCGCACGCGGAGTGTGGGCGTAAGAAACGGCCGAGCCGCTTCCCAAGGGGCGGCGCCATGCGCGCCCCCACCGCCCGCGCAGGTCGGGGTGCCGGCCGCCCCCGCTCTCGGCGGCGCTGGGCGCTTCTGGCCTGTCCCGGCGGGTGTGCCCGGCCGGGGCGCCGCGGCCCCCCGTGGTTTTAGTCAGCGTTTCCCCCAGTGGCTCGTGACGTGCAGCATCTTTCGACACACCCGTTTGCCGCCTGTGAAACGGCTATTCGCATCTTTTGCTCGTTTTGACGTTTGTTTGCCTCGTGTGGGTTCTTCACACCTTCTGTGAAGGAGGGAGGGGCAGCCCGTCCTCGGGAGGCGCTCATAGGCCTGTGGACGTGCATCGAAGGGTCGGTGACAGAGGAGGGGCGGCTGGTGACCTCGGCTCCACGGCCAACCCGGGCTTTCCTTGGAGGGGAGGGGCCGAGTGGGCAGGTCGCTGGGGGTGACGGGAGTGTCCTGTCCGCACGGGCCTGGGGCGGGAGGCCCGGCTGTCAGGGCAGCGTGCGTAGTGGTGAGCGTTGGAGCCGCTGCCATGTCCGAGGGGAGGTGGCCACAGGGCTCCCGTTCTGTGTCCTGCTGCTCTGCCGGGACGCGGGGGCCCCGCCCCGGCCCCGCCCCTTTGCCCTCGGCACACCGACGACCAGCGTCAGGGCCTCTGACCGCCGGGCGCGAGGGTGCAGGCTGGATGCGGGCAGCCGGGCGGTGGGTGGCCGCCTCGCCCACCAGCGGCACCATATGCCCACGCTGTAGCCTATTCCAGTCATGTCCCTGGGCTGCCCAGCTGTCACCGTCATAATTACTGCAGCCACGGCCGGGGGACGTGTGCTTGCAGAGACCCTCCGGTCTCCTTAGGACTTTACTGCCGGTGTTACAGCTTCCCAGGACGTGGCCTGCCTTCTGCTGGTCTCTCGCAAACGGCCGCTGGCCCCATCCATCACGGGGCCGGCCAGCTGCTGCGGGGGCTGCTGCCAGGCGGTGGGCTCCGCATGCTCCTTGACAAGTGGCCCTGACCTTGCAGGAGGCAGCTCCGAGCCGAGCGCCTTTCCTGGAATGGCACCGGGGCCTTGTCTTCTCTTAACCCGTGGTGACTGCCTTGTGCCTTGTGCTCTGGCCCCGACCTGCTCGTCCACTGCCTGGCACCTGCCTCGGATAGGGAGGCCCCCGGGGAGGGGGGCGGGTCTCCTGCTACTGCAGGTTTACCTGCAATGGCGAAGTGTCACTCGGAAGGGGTGTACCCGTAGATAATCACAGACCACGGTCGGGGGCTGCAGACTACGTTCCTGGTGTCACGGCTGTAACTCGGGGAGGACCCCTGACTGACCGCGTGGGACGATGCCGTGACGTGGGCCTGGCGTTCCCGCTTCCTTGACTCGCCCAGGGTCACGGAGCTAAGGAGGTGGGCCGAGCTTCGGGACCAGAGAGGGCTTTCGAAGTCCACACATGGGCCCCAGCTGAGAAAAATCAGAAAACAAAATGTAGTCAGAAGTCACCGATAGTGTCTTTTCCCTTTGCGAGTACAGCTCGTGCTCTTGATGTATTTCCTTTCCTGGTTTTTCTATTCATTACTTTTCCATAATTGTGATTATCCTGTACGATCAATTTTGTCTTTTTATTCTTAAATTAATATTATCACACAAACATCCTCGCGAGTGTGTAATATCCATTTCACGTGTTTACTATTCCTTCCCGTTCCCTCGTTGGTGCTCACTCGGGTGTGTCCGATTTTCCCCGAGTGTGAATAATGAAGGAACGTTGTGGGGTGTGCGTGTGTGCGTGCGACTTACTGTGTACTTAATCTCTTCTGAAGGTTGGTACATACAGGATCTAATTTATTCCTGAGGTAACCCTGTGCCGTAAGGAAATGTCGCTTCCCTTATCTCGCAGATCCAGAGACTCAGGCTTAGTCAGTCACCCAGGGTGACCTGGCTGACAAGGTGCAAAGCGCGTTCAGACCGAGGCCGGCTGGACCTGGGACGCGCTGTCGGCCATCAGCCCACACCTGGGCGGTATGTTACACTTCTCGCTGTTGTTTGGATTTGCTGCCGTTGAGCGACCCCCGAGTCGCGGAGGGGACCCGCGCCAGCGAGAGGGACCCGCATCGCACCCCTGCCGTTCGCTCCTGCCATCGCCGGGGCTTGTCAGAGACTCCTTCGGTGGGGTTATTAACAACCCCCACTTTTAATGGCTGGCAACAACCCCGGTTGACTTCTGCTCATGCTCCATGTCCACCTTGGGTCCACCGGCTGTCTGCTGAGTGACTGACCGGCCGCCGCCGCCCGGATCGCCACCCCGTTCCTGCCGCAGACGCAGGCGGGGCCGCTCTGGGCGCCTCCCACTGGCAGCTCAGCAATCTGGCCCCGGAGTGACAAACGTCCCTTCAGCTCATACCTCATTGACGTAGGTGAGTCAGGTGGCCCCACGTGCAGGGAGCTGGGAAGGGCAGCCCCCCGCCCCAAGTCCTTAAGGGACGGAGGGCCGGAAGTATCTGGCCGAGGCCCTGGCCACCAACAGTCACAGATCCGTGAAAACAGTAACACATCGTAGCTTCGTTTGACAATGTTTTTCTTTGTATCTCTTGGCCGGTTGGACCTTGTCTTTTGGAACTTGTTTGTCCTGTTCTCAGCCCACTTGCCCGTGGTATCTTAATTCTTTTCACAAATGGTTTCCTGACTGTGGCTCTGCCCTCAGTGGGTCTTCCATGAGTGAAAGCACGTGGTGCCTCGAACACGGATTTCTCTCGGACATTTCTAAATCTGTATACAAATAACCCTGTTCACTTACTTCAGTTTCCAGAAGAAGTGGCTGTCCCTCCGGGCTCTCTCCTGGGGCTCAGCACTCCGAGCCCTCTGTGCTGAGTCCTCTGCCCCAGAGGGGCTGGAGCTGGGTGCCCCTGCCCCCCACCCCTCTGTCTGCCCTGACGTGGGGCGAGGCCGGGAGGAGGGGTGGCCACACCCGCTCTGAGCTGGCCCCGCACCCTCGCCCACTGCACTGCCACGCGCATGGAGAACCCTCTTGGCAAAGCCAAGGCCTGAGGCGGCAGGCTGACCGGTCTTCTGTCCCCGCCCCCAGCTTCTCTTACCTCTAAGGCGACATGGGGTGAACAACCGGGTGGCGTGGGGGCAGATCCGGGCGCATCTCAGAGGCTGGCACTGGCGCGTGGGCCAGGGGAGGACGGCGGCGTCCCGCGGAGCCGGGGCCTCAGGGATGGCTGACACCTGAGCCGAGATGCTGGCGGGGGTCCCAAGGGTGGGGGCAGGGCGTCCCAGGCAGAGGAGCCCATGGGGACACCGTGCGTCGGAAACGCCCCTTGGTCATCAGGAGTAGATGGCGAGGCTGTGAGCGCGCGTCTGGGCGCCTGCGCCGGAGAGCAGGGCAGAAATGCGGGGCGCGCATTCAGTGCGGGGCCCTGGCCAGAGCCCTGGGCGACCCCACCGGGAGCGGCGGAGCGCAAGGACGGCCGGGGCGGGTCTTGCTGGGGACCCGCTGCCCACCCCGCGCCAGCCCCCCGACGCGCGCTCCCGGCCGGGCCCCGCGCTCCCCTGCGCCCCTCGCGCCCCCGCGCCCCCGCGCCAACCTTCCGCCGCCCCGTCCACCCTGGCGACATGCCTTCTGCGAACGGGACGCGAGTCCACAGAGCTCGCTGGTCGGCGCCGTCGGCACGTCGGGAGCCCGGCGGGGCGTGGGGCGGGGGGAGGGGAGCGCCACGCGCGGGGGGCGCACATCGCTCACGTGTCCCCAGCGTCGTGAGCGAGTCTCAGTGAGAGTGGGGAGCACGACCCGAAGGGGGGACAGAGGCAGCTGGGGGTCTTGGCGACACGCGGTCCCTGCACGGCCCGCCGTCAGGTCGGGGAGGCCGCAGCACCGTGACCACGCGGTCCGGAACCCCAGGCCGGCCCCGGAACCCGGACGGATGAGAACGTTTGCACCGTGGCCTCCGCGCTGTTAGTACATGTTACAGCAGCTAAATTAAATGATAAGAATACTAGTATTTTGAAATTCTGAACATCTTATAATTAGACCAGTCTTTAAAAAAATATTCCAAGTTAAGGCGTATTAGAATGTATTCCACAACACGGAGACAAGCTGACAAAGAAACATTATTCTTAGATTTACAATTAATTACCCTTATGTCTATACCTTGCATTCAATTTGCATATCTTAAAAGTGCTGTAAATCCCGGGCTCCTTGTTATTTAAGACGGTTCGCGGGAAAGTTTCCTCAGTGATAACTTTCTCGTGTTTATGCAGTTGTGAGGTCAGTAAATCTGGCTCCACTTTGCTCGCCAATGTTGTAATTTTCCTTTCTGTGTGTGTTTTTCATTATTTGGCGCCCGGCTCCTCCCACCCTCTCTTGCGATCAGGGAGAGCCAGCGGATGGGGCAGCGGCCGGCCAGAAGGGTCCGCGCTGCCCGCTCTGCCCGCCCATTCCCGGCCCGCCGCCTGGCACTTTCTGTACGTCTGTCTGTCTGGTGCCAACCTCGCTGAACAAACGCAACTTGATGCATGACCCCTAAGAAATGGAATTTTGGGCATCGGACATGTCGCCCTGACGGCAAGCTGGTCCCTTTTCCCCGGTCCCCCTCCCGCCCTCTTTCCGGGTCCCGCGCCCCGGAGGGAGCTGGTGCGTCCTGATCTCTCGGTACGACGTCACGTGGTCATTCCTGGTTCCACGACATTCCACTTGACTGAAGTTTTACGTTCACCATGGCAGTTGGGCATTTGAAAGACGGCATCGGGTTTCCCTGGTTACCCCCAGGCCCCGCCCGCACTACGCGGAGCATCTTCCGTGGAGGCCACTACATGGCTGACCTTGTGCTGACTCGGCTCCTGCTTTGGTCGACGCCTACCTGACCCCTGGCAGGCGTGCGGCGGGGACTCCGCCTCCGAGGACCGGCCTGCCCTTGGCAGAGGGCCACGGGACGCTTCCACAGAGCTGTTACTGGCGACTGGGGGCTGTTACAGATATCATAAAGGATTCAGAAACAAATGTTTCAACAAAAATAACCAGTAGTTTAATAATACCGTTGTTTGTTTGTTTGTTTAAAAAACACAAGTCACAAACATGATGAGAACTGTTGCCACTGGGAGGAATTTTTAGTTGCTCTGTTTGACGTTTTTTTTCCCCCAATGGGTTTTCCTGCAAACGTTGAGCAACCTGGAAAGCGCCCTCCGTTGAAGCTGAGCGCAGCGCTTCGCAGCCGAGCATGGGGAGCCCTGCGGTGTGGGTTTCGTCTCAGCCCGGTGCCGGGCGGCGCGGTCCCTGTGCTTTTGGAGAAGCGAGGAGAAAAAGCCCCCCTCCTCCCCTTAATTTTATTTTAAACACAGCCAGGTGATTTCCCGTGGCTCCCTCTTCTCACTTATTAATTGGCGGTTTATTAAAGCTATTTTTAAAAAGCGGATCCCATCGTCATTTACGCTGTGCGGCTACCAGGGAACCGAGCGGCGAAGACCGTCAGGGACGAAGCGAGCGGCCACCCAGACACGGACGGTCCTGGCAAACACGCCCGGCAAGAGGGCGCCGAGGACGCCGGCCTCGCTCCCCTCCCCTCGGACCTCGAGGTGCTGGGGACAGCCCAGAGCCTCGCCTCTCTCCCCAGGGGGCTTCCGTTCCCGCCCTCGGCCTCTCGCTCAGGCCAGGCGTATTGTCGCCCGCTCTGGGAGGCGGGCGAACGGAAGACTTTCTACAGATTTATTAATCCGGGACAGTGACAGGCTCCCTGACGATTCAATGTGTGAGTGAGTCCCCGTGAGTTCAGAAAGCCCATTCATCCTGGCTTTTGATGGGCCAAACGCAAGCGGAGGTGGACGTGGCTCTCTCCTCGCCGATCGTAATATAATATTTCTATTAAAATCACTTTTAAAAGCCTTCTGGAAATTTGAATAATACTTTTTCAGAGAATAGGAAGCTACGCCTCAGATTAGCTGTCTTAGAATATACCTTGGCCGCATACCCAGGTAGCAAGAGTTTCCCAGTCTTATGTCCTATATACATCTGTTAAATTACTCCGAGATCTCATTAAATAAAGCTAATGTACTTGTAAAACAGTAGGGAGAGACAGTTTATCATTGTAACTGTTGGAGAGAGCCATTCGGGTGGGGGGGGGAGCCGGGAGGACCAGGTATGTGCTGGTCAGTGCGGGTGCTTCGGAGTCATAAATCTCCGCTCCTTCCCGCCTCGTTATTGTGTATTTCTTTAGGTGGGAGATTGATTGTAACAGCCGAAGACGGATTTGCCCACAGTGCCTTTCTTCTCCTTCTTCCTCCTTTTTTTTTCATACTCCTGATGCTCCGCCAAGGTGATAACGGTTTTTTCCTCCCCCCTGCAATCATTTGTTTCGGATTAAAAGCGTGAAATGGCACAGGGAAGCACGGGAAGGCTGGTCTCTGCGGTCGGGCGAGCATGAAGATGTATAATGTCCTGGGCGGCGGGGGAGGGGGCCTGGCCGCACCCGGGACCCGGCGGCGCGCACACCGCGGGTCCCCGCCGACGTGCGGCCACGTCCTCGCCGGGTTCTCGAGCAGATGGCGAGAGGGGTTTAATCTGAGAACATGGAAACATTGTGTGTGCTCGAAACCACGACAATTGCAGGTTTATTGTCTCCACTCACGGAAATGTGCGTCTGGTCGCCTCGCGGCCCGAGTCGGGAGAAAAGGTGCTTTCCATGAATATATGTAGATGCTGAATTTATAAGGATCGGCGGAGTCGCCACATGTTGAACAACATGTCAGGGTGTCATCCGAGCGGCAGCGCCACATAAAACGCCAGCTTCAGCGCGGAGATTTCTGAGCCTCATTAAAATGTGGGAAAAGTCCCTGCGTGCAGAGGCGGCCTCCAAAAGGTTGAAGTTATATATCTGTGGGGCAGGAATGACATGTCCGTGGCCTTGCAGGTTACAGGGGGTGCGGGTCGGAGGCTGCAGGCTGCTCTGGGGCTGGCGCCTGGGCCGGGGCCCAGTTCTTTCCTGCTTCAGACGCCCACCCTCCCCTGTGGGCGACAGACTTAGTTAGAGAAGCCCCAGTGGACAGGCCAAGCCTCGCTAACTGCTGGCAAGCTGGCGCGTGTGCGGGTTTAATTGTTTGTCAGATTAAAGGTTGGGTCCCTCTGCAGCCGACGGAGGCCAAGAGAGCGACACCAGGGTCCGGGCCACATGACGGGGGCTGTGGGGGCTCCCGCGGCCGGGGCGGTGCTCGCTCAGCTCCCCGGGGCCGGGGCCGCTCACGGGGAAGTGTCCGTGCAGACACATGGCTTTCCCTCCAGCCTCTGGCTTTGTACCCGCAAGTCGCCCACGCTGTCGGAACGGCGGGTGCCCCAGGAGCCCAGCTGGAGTTCGCCCCCGCGCCAGGAGTCCGGGCGGTTCTGGCCGGTTTGCTCGTTTTTCTGGAGAAACTTTGAAAGTCAAGCAAATACTTTTATCCTGACCTTTCTGCAGCACTGGGCCACATCCACCGCCTGTCAGCAGCGCGTCGGCCCGGAGTCATCTGTCACTGTCGGCCGTCACTCCGTCGCGGGCCCCGTCAGCCCCCCGCCCGGGACCAGGAGAGCACGGAGCCTGCGTGGACGGACCCGTGGACCCCAGGCTCCCAGGTGGCGCGGGGAGTCCAGGTGGCCTGTTGTTATTTATAATCAAGGAGAGCACGGCAGAAGCACCTGACGTGGCCCGGGAGGCTGGCGCAGGATGCGGGAACGGTGTCATCTCTGAAGGACAGTTAAAAGTGGACTCTCCCCCCTCACCGTAAGCAACGAGGATTTATTGAACATCTGTTCTGTACATGGCTGGGAAGATTGATTAATTTAATTGCTCACACTTTGCTTAAGTAACATTTGAATACTTAATGTCATGTTTGAAGGATATTCCGCGTTTGCCTGCATACCTCCTCCTTCCGGCGGCCGCGCGGGGGTGGGGACCGCGGCCGTCGGGGGCCCCGTGCCCGCCCTTCGTCGTGAGCCTGCAGGGCTGGCCAGCGGGAAGAGCTGCCTCTTTTCATAAAAGCAACTAGTTCCTTTCCACGTTTTCCGCTGTGCTAAATCATTAGCGTGAGGAGGTCGGACCCTCCGGTGAGCGGCGGGCACGCCCCTCCGGCGTCGGCTGTGGGGGGGGGGGGAGGGCGGATTCCATGCTTCTGTGCCTTTAACACGACACCGCGACCGCGTGGGGCCACCACGGAGGCGCCGATGCCCGCGGTGGCCGCGGTCAGCGTGGCGAGGCCGGCGCCTGCAGGTCCTGCCCGGGGCCCCTTCGGGGCGCCCCTCGGCCGCCCGCACGCACCCGCACTGAGTGTCAGTCGTACCCGGTCGTGAGGAAGAGACGCCTCGGGAACACGAGAAGCCCCTTACGCGGCCTTCGTCCCGGAGGGCTGGGTCACCCACGCGTGTGACACGTGCCCTAGAACGTGTAAACTTCACGTCGAAGACGGAGTTGGAGCCACACGCGCCCGGCCGGAGCACCAAAGGGCTCCCCGCGAAGGTGCCCCAAAGCCTCTCGTCCTGCCCCCCAGTTCCTCACCATCGAAAGGGGGGTTCCATTCACAGAGAAAACGCCCTGTTTCCACGAGTGTGTCCGCAGCGGGAAGGGGCCCGTGGGGTCCAGAGCAGAGGCCGGCTCCTGGACCAGCTCGAAGACGACCGGGAAGGACTCTCGTTTGTCTGTTAAAACAAGAAACGCCTCACTGTGTCTTGTTCTCCTGTCCGCCGGTCCGTCCGTCCGTCCGTCCGCTACCGCATCCTGGGCTCTGGGTGCCGCGAGCAGCGGACGCCTCTGTTTTGTTGATTTGTTTCAGGGTTTGGTATTAAGACTTTGTAGTTTAATCTGTAAGAACGGAGCTGGTGAGCTGCGGACGCGGAGAACGGGGCAGAGGGCGGCTCGTGGTCACTGTGTCCGAGCAGAGAAGGGCACCAGGTGTGCCGTCCGCGCTTCCGGAGACGCCCCGTGTGCGACCTGCCTGGGGGGCCAGGGCCAGGGGACCTGAGGGAGGGGCAGCCGGGGCCTGGCGCTGGGGCCTGCAGGCGACGCCGACTCTGGACCGAGGGTGGCCTCCGGTCGCGTGTCCCTATGGCGGGGCCGCTCCTCGGGCCGTGCGGCCGCCCCGCTCCAACCGCACGCGGCTCGCCCCCGCGGGCCTCGGCCGTCAAGGCCAGCGCCAGGTGGCGGGGCCCGCGCACCCTTGTCCATCGGTCATACTGCAGAGAGCAGACAATTAATTCTGGAGCAAAATTGAAAGTCAGAGGCAGAGTCTGAAAGAACAGAATGACAATAATAAAGTGCCCCAGCCTCGCATTAATCTCCCTCACTTCAGGCCTGTCACAGTCGGCCCGGCTGTGACTAATGCCAGGCTTTGCATACGGTGGTCCCGGCACGAGCAGCCTCTCCCCTACGGCAGCCGCCGCCCGCGCTGTCGAGATTCCGACTCCCGCGGAACTGCCGCCCGCACGTCGCCGCTGGTCACAGGCGAGGGCTCCTCGCGACGTGCCCGGGCCTGCGCCCCGCCGTCCCGGCTCTGAGTGCGGGGCCCCCGCTCTGCCCACCCCCTGCCTCAGCACGCGCCCCTGCCATCGCGAGCCCCGCCGGGCCTCGCCCCCTCTCGTCCTGCTAGCCCCGTGGGCTCGCTCCGCCTCGCCCGCGTCCGCTCCCCACTCGGGGAGGCGGCTGGAGGGACCAAGGTGGGCGTGGCTGAGCGGGCAGGTCGCGTGGTCCCCCGTCATGGATGCGTCTGCTGCAAGTGATCGGGGTCGGCTCAGCCTCTCCCGGGTTCTCTGAAGACCCCCGGAGGGCGGACGGCGGCACCTCACTCTGCAGGTGGCCAGGAGACGTGAGGTTCGTGGTCCTCTGCATCACGGGGACGCCCCAGAGCTTGGCCTGAGGGGACGCGCAGACTGGCCACAGCACCACTCCCTTCCAAATGGCCTTTTGTGCCCCGTCCTCTGTCCCGCACTGCCCCCGAAGCCCCCTCGGCCAGGAGGGACCTTGCGCTGGGTAGGTGGCCCTGCCACAGCCTCTGTGTGCATCTTCTAGACCTACCTGGGCCCTGTCTCCTGGCCCCGTCCAGCCCATGCTTGCCCGCACATGCCCCGCTGCCCGGGGTCCACCCGGCGCCTCCCCGGCCACAGAGTAAAGTGTCCGTTCTGCCCCTGACCTCCTGCTGCTTGCCGCCACCTGCTCCTGCCTGTCCCCACCATCGACACCCCGGTGCGGTCCTGGCGAGTGTGTTGAAGGCCACCCGCTCCACGGCGAAGCCTCCGGCCAGTGCCCTGCTCCTCCCTGGCACCGAGATGCCTCACCCGTGGACATTCCAGAAAAGCCGGGGAGCGGACCCAACACGCTGCCTGTTGACGGGTGTCCCGAGCCGGCGCTCACGATGGGGGCGCGGAACGGGCGGTGTTATGGTTTCCCCAGACTTCCCCGAACACGGAGGCCTGGCTGGCACCTGCATCGGCCGCATGGCGGGAGACACAGCAGAGCGTCCGTCCTGGTGCAGGGTTCGCTTGGCTCTAGACGCGTGTGTGTCCCAAGACGCAATGCCGCCGAGACGGTCACTCGGCTCCGCGCACGGAGTGGCGGGCCTGCGCCGGCAGCACCGGGCCTTCACGGCTCCTCGGCGGGGGTCGGGGGCGCCCCCTCGTCCCTGGGTGACTGGGCGCACAGCTCGGTCCCGCCTGCCCGCGCTCGGGGTTTGGGATCTCACCGACCTCTCGCCCCGGACGCTGAGTCAGCTTTTATAATCTATGTGCTTGTTCTTCTTCGTCCATGTGATGATTTTATTAATTTTTAAAAAATTTTTTCAATTACAGTCGACTACAATATCATATTAGTTTCGGTGTGTGGTATAGTGGTCGGATGTTTATACAACTTACGACATGATCACTATGATAAATCTAGGACCCACACATAGTATCACGACATTATCGACTGTATTCCTTATGCTGTACTTCATATCCCCATAACTATCTGCGACTATCAACTTGTACTTTTTAATTCCTTCCCCCTTTTTGCCCGCCCCCAAATGCTCCACCCACCCCCAAACCCCTTCCTGTCCAGCAGCTGCCTAAATGCTCTCTGTACCTATGAGTTCGTTTCCGTTCTGCTTAGTCGATTATTTCCTCTTGATTCCGCACGTGAGTGAAGTCACACGGCGTTTGCCTTTCTCCGTCTGACCCGCTCCGCTCAGTGTGACACCCTTCGGGGCCATCCATGTTGCTGCAGACGGCAAGATTTCATTCCTTTTTGTGGCTGAATAACGTTCCACCGTAACACGTACCACTTCTTTATCCATTCATCCACTGCTGGACGCCCAGGATGCCGCCGTATCTTGGCTACTGTAAATACCGCTGCAACCAGCAGGTGGATCCACATGTTTCTTCCAGGTGGTGCTTTGGATTTGTTTAGATAAATACCCAGAACTGGGATGACTGGGTCCTTCTATGTCTCTCGTTATAGCCTTTGTTTTAAAGTCTATTTTGTCTGGCGTGTGTATTGCTACCCCAGCTTTTTTTGTCCATTTGTTTGTTTCCATTTCGATGAAATATCTTTTCCCGTCCTTTACTTTCAGGCTGTGTGTGTCTTTCGATCTGACACACACAGCCTGCAGGTCTCTTGTAGGCAGAACATGTAAGAGTCTTGTTTTCTTATCCATTCAGCCACCCTATGTCTTTTGATTGGAGTATTTAAGCCATTTACATTTAAAGTAATTTTTGATAGATACGTAGTTATTGCCATTTTATTATTCATATTTTGGATCTTTTATCCCTTTCTTCTTCTTAAAGAAATCCCTTAACATTTCTTGTAATACTGGCTTGGTGATGATGAACTCCTTTAGTTTTTTCTTGTCTGGGAAGCTTTATCTGCTCTTCGATTCTAAATGATCGCTTTGCCAGGTAGAATAATCTTGGTTGTAGGTCTTAACTTTTCATCACTTTGAATATTTCATGCCAATCCCTTCTGGCCTGCAAATTTCTTGCTGAGAAATCAGCTGACAGTCCTACGGGAGCTCCCTTGTAGGTCACTACGCGCTCTTCTCTTTCTTGTACATCTATTTCCTTCGCCAGGTCATGGAAGTTTTCCGTTATTATTTCTTCCGACAGGTTCTTGGCTCATACTTCTCCTTCTGGTGCCCTGTGGTGAGAATGCTGGTACACGCGACATTTTCCTGGAGGCCCCTTAAACAGGTGCCTGCCGCTCTCTGCTTCCTTCCCTTTCCGATCTGATTCGATCCTCTGCGTCACTCTATGCACTGCTGATTCCCTCGGATGTATTCTTCATTTCGGTTGTTGTATTCTTCACTTCCGACTGGTTCTTTTTTATGTTTTCTCTTTCCGTTTTTACGTTTTCTATCTCTTTGTCGAAGTTCTCACTGAGATCATTGAGCATCCTTACACCCAGTGTTTTGAACTCTGCATCTGGCGGATTGCTCGTCTCCGTTTCATTTAGTTCTTTTTCTGGAGCTTTGTCTCATTCTTTCATGTGGGACATGTTTTTTGTCTCCCCATTTTGTTCGTTTCTATGTGTTAGGCAGATCTGCTATGTCTCTCAGTCTTGGTAGAGTGGCCTTATGTAGTAGGTGTCCTGTGGGGTCCAGTGGCGCTGTCTCCCTGGTCACCTGAGCTGGGTGCTCCAGGTGTATCCCTTGTGTGAGTCGTGTGTGCCTTCCTGTTGTGGTTGAGCCTTGCTTGCTGTTTGCTCATCAATGGGAGAGACTGACTCTCGGGCTGCCTGGCTGTGAGGACCGGCCATGACCAGTGGAGGAGCTGTTGTGCAGGGCTAACCCTGTGGAGCAGGATTCATTTGTAGCAGAGCTTGGCGCCTGCCCGGTCTGTTCTCTGGGTGTGTCGTTTGTGGAAGTGGGTGGGTGTTGCTCTTGTGTGGTCTGAAGCTGGCCACTGGGTGCGTTGGTTTTGGGACCTCTTTGGAGAGGCTCTGGTGTAGGTCAAGTTCAGATGCTTCCTGTGCCCTGCTTGGGGCCACCTGGTAGGAGCTACAAAATGGTATGCAGGTGGTTCCCACTTGTGCTGGGCTTGGAGGCACCTGTGAGAGGCAAAGTTAAGAACCGCGGTCGGCTGCTGCTAGTGCCAGACTTGGGGCTGCTCAGCAACAGGCATGGGACACACTGAGGCCAGATGCTGCTTGTCTGGGGTTTGCGAATCTTTGAGAGGTTTTAGGAAAGTTCACAGCATGAGTCAAGAAAGGCTGTTTGTGTAGAAAAGCTTCTGGAAGCAGCTTGGGTGGCCCACATGTTGGGAGGGGTGGGACCTCAGGGAATCGCCAGGGTCGGGAGAACGCTGTCAGCCAGGTGGATAGAGACTCAGATATGGTTCCCATCTGGGTCTGCGTGCTGGAATGGGGAAGCCTCAAGGAAGGGACAGTGGCTTCTGCCAGCACTTCTGCTGGGAGAAAGCCACCCCTGCAGCCCTTGCCCTGAAGCCAGCCTCAGTTCCTCCCTGTGCGTCCCTGGTGCCTTTCGAGCAATTGCCCCAGGGCTGGAGCTCAGAGTGAGTCCATCAGTGGTAAGTTCATGCACGGGCCCTTTAAGAGGACACCTGGTGCTCCAGCTGCCCTCTGTGTCACTGAGTTACCATCCCTGCTGGCTTTCGCAGCCAGAAGTTGTGGGCACTGGAACCCTGAGCTGGAGAGCCCGGTGTGGGGCTGGGGCCCCTTGCTTCTGCAGGGACCTCCGCAGCTGAGACGTCCCTCCCAGTTTTTAACCACCACATGTGGGTATAGGACCAGCCGGTTTTGCATCTCTGCCCTCCTGTCAGTCTTGAGGTGGCCTCTTCTATGTGTCCTTAGCTGTAGGACTTCTGTTCAGGCGGACTTCAGGCGGTTCTCGCGGTTGGTTATGCTGCAGCTTAGTTGTGATGCTGAGGTGGTGTGGGAGGAGGTGAGCGCCGCGTTTACCTGCTTCGCGATCTGGACTGGGACCCTGCCATTTGTTTGTCGAGGTGAGAACATTTAAGATCTCCTCTTAGCAACTTTCAAGTATATAAAAGTTATTAGCTGTAATCACCACGCCGTACGTTAGATCCCCAGGACCCGTTACTCTCATAACTGGAAGTTCGTACCGTGACGAGCATCTCCCCACGTCCTCACCCCGTGGCTCACGGTGCTACCATCTACTCTCTGTTTCTTTGAGTCTGGCTTTTCTGGATTCCACACGTAAGTGAGATCATACAGCCTTTGTCTTTCTCTGATTTATTTCACTCAGCATAATGCCCTCAAGATCGACCCAAGTTTTTGCAAAGGACGGGATTTCCATCTCGCTCGTGGCGCGGTAGTATTCTACTCGTGGCGCGGTAGTATTCTATTGTGTGTGACATGTCATGTTTACACACGACGGAACATGCGGCTCACGTTTTCTTCGCACGCTCGTTCGTGGACAGACACTCGGGCTGTGTCTGTGTCTTGGCTGCTGTGAACCGCGTTGCTGTGAGCGTGGAGGTGCAGATTCCACTTCGAGGTCCTGTTTTCGTCTCCTTTGGATACGTGTTCAGAAATGGGATTGCTGGGTCACGTGGCGGTTTCAGTCCTAACTTTTTGAGGAACCTCCGTTCTGTTTAGCGTGAAGTGTTTTTCAAAGCAAAGTGGTTCTGCAGGTATGCTGAGGAGAACTGGGGTGAACTGGGGTGACGCACAGAGCCTCCTGCCGCCGAGACGCTAGCGAGGCCCAGGAGTCCCAGCCAGGGGAACGATTTCGCCCGTTGCCTCCTGGGCTGGGGGTGGCAAACATGGCACCTGCGCCCTGCACTGGGTCCCCCACTTCCCTCCACATGGCAGACGGGGGAGAGGGGACCCCCCACACGTCGCTGCGACTCTACTTGGACCCTAGGCCATCGTCCCCCTTGCTGGCGAGGTCATCTCAGTCCTTCATGGTGGCTGGACCAGCAGAGGTGGCTGTGGGGGCGAAGGCCCTGGCCCTCAGCCTGCACGTGGGGTGTGTCGCCCATCACAGGGCCAGACCACCAGGAGTGATGCAATTATTAGGTCGCATTTCCTTTTTATTTCATTATTTTTTCATATTTCATCTCATAGTTTTTATCATTATCATTATTATTCCCTCTACCTATTTTTGATATTTAGAGGGTCAACCGAAATGCTCCTGAGTGGCTTTTGATTCCTGCTCGGCCATCCTTCCACATGTGACATTTGTCCTCTCGGCCTCGCTGTTTGTAAGCTGGGGACACCTGCTCCCGGCCTCCTCGGGTGCCTGCCTGTGTGACGGGCTAATGCACGTGTGTTCCTCAGCGGGGCTGCCTGGGGGCTGGAGAGGACTCTGGTTCTCTTTTTACACAATTTCGCCTGCGGGTCCTATTTCTGGGATTCGCGTGCTGGGCTTCTGGTCCCTCGATGTGTCTTGATTTCTTGAAAAGTCTTAGAGAGAGGCCTGGAGCAGCACCTTCCCCGGGCATGAGCACCTTCGCGGCCGCCTTCCCGGCCCTGGGGAGTCAAAGCCGAGGCGTCGGAAAGGCGACACCCACGGGTGTTCTTCCTCCTTCAGAAAAAAAAAAACCCGCACCGCTCTCCCTTTGTGCCACTGCAAACATTGCGACATTTTTTGGCGGGAAGGGGAAGTTATTTTGTGTATGTGTGAACTAGAATTTTGATAGACAGGGTAAGTTGCAATCCAATTCTAAACTATAGATTTTCAAGCAGATTGATGCAACAAATTGTTAGCAAATAGCAGTTTGCAATTTGATGCTAATTAGACATAAGGCAAATATGTGCCATGACAAATTAGCAGCGAACCATACTGCACAGGATTAGCGCGAGCTGGCACAGCTCACGCCCGGCTTCGCACACCTCCCCGTCGCCGTCCTCGGCGTCACCGTCGGGTCCCGCGCCAGCCTCGCCTCTCTGAGCAGGAAGCTGGAGAGGAGACTGGGCACATCCCAGGCCAACTCTCGAGGACGCGTGTGTCTCGCTTGCTACTGCGTCTGCCTGCCGGTCAGCACGTCCTTTCCCGCGAGCGGCAGGAGCTCTGGGCAGCTCATGTCGTATGCACATATTTATGTTATAAATAGAAAAATAATCCTGGAAATGTTAGGAAATGTGGACCAGCAAAAAAGAAAAGCAAAGCAAAGAAAGAAGGAAGAAAGAAAGAAAGGAAGAAGAGAAGGACCCAAGGATAATCACTATAATTTGGAACTCGCCCATTGAAACCTATGTTCCCATGAATAAATATATATAATAGGCACACTCACATTTGCATGTGTTTCTTTAGTATAAATGTAATTATTATTTAAAACTCAGTAGGGCTCACGTGCTGTTTGCAACCTTCTCACTCAAGTCTACATTATGCATATTTTTCCAAGTCTGTGGACAGGGACCCGCATTTCAGGAAATGGTCACACACCATGTTCTTCTGCTCGTCCCCTTGCGGCTGAGCCACCCGCCCTCTGCTGTGGTCACCTGCTCTGCGTGTGGCTTTCTGCTGCCGGGGCCTCGCCGTGTCAGGCGGGCCTGAAAATCCCCCTGGGCACGTGCGAGACCGTTCCCGAGGACGCACGCTGGGCTGCAGATCAGTGCGTCGCAGCGGGAAGTTTGCGTGAAACGTCCTATCGACACCGGTTATCATTTTAATTTCTTAATTAGACATGGCCCCCAAAGTCGCCCTGCTGACGTTGGCCTGTCTTTGTTTGTCAACGGAGTCTGTAAGTTTCCAGGAGTCCGTTTCCGTCACTCACCTCTGGCCTCCCGAGGTGTCTCAGGTCCTCACACTCTCTACAGAGGATCACTGGAAACTGGATTCGTGTTCAAAATTGCTTTGCTGAATCTTGCAGTTGTTCAAATTTCCATATGATTCGAGAATCGCGGATTCTGTGGCGACAATGCCCGCAGTGCGGCCTGGGGCCTGATGTGGCCGTAAGTGCTGCTCACACTCGCCCGGTCACACGTGCCCTCGATTTGAGGCCTCCTGCTCGCTCTGAGGCTCTGGCCTGGCAGGCCGTGGAGGGCCAGGTGCTCCCGGTTACTGCTGGCAGGTGCAGTGTATGTGTCCTTCCCTTTACTCCTGGGGGGGGTGAGGGGGCACACCCTGGGGCCACAGGGTCCAGCAGACTTGCCAGGGTGGCCTTGCAGGGGGAGGAAGGGCTGGGCTCCCATTCTGGGCTCGGGCTGTCGGTCCCCGCATGCGATCTCGAGACCTGGGTTCAAGTGCCAGGAACATCCCACGCCTTCTCAGAGCAGAATGGGACGCGAGAGGCCTAGGTAGTGCACCGCCAGGGACAAAGGCTGGCGGTGCCCGTGCACCTTCTCGCCGCCCTGAGCGTGGCGTGTGGACGCGTGTGCGGAAGGGCATCCGCCGGGCCGCACGGGGAGTCGGACAGACGGGGGCTGCACATCTCCGTATTTCACAGTCGGGGTGGGAGCTGTGCGGTCTGGTTCGCAGGTGTGTGACTGTGTGCCCACGTCAGAGATTCTGCAGAGACTCAGACCTGCCTGCAGTGACTACGGCCCCCTCAGGGGCAGTTCTTGCCTCTTTAGGGGAATTACGGTTTTCTTAAATTTTAAAATTTATTTGAAATATCATGAATATATCATCAGTTCACCCTTGTAAAATGTATAATTGGTTCATTTTAAATCTGACATCCAACTGGAAGCAGTTAAGTTCGGTTAGCTGCTTATGGTTATTCTTATCAGAACGGACCACTTTATTGCAAAATTATTTGTAAATCTTCTTGATGATTTGATTGTACTTTTAAATTTTAGAAGTTACAGTAATGATATAAACAAATAGAGAAGTTATCGTGGTATGAATATCTTTATATTTGAGTATACGGGATATATATATGGTGTAAGATTGTGTCTGGAATTATCTCTTTACCTTAACTGATTCTGGTCATTTTCGGTACATGACTGATTATATTTTCTAACTGATCATTGCGTTACTTTAGGAAAGTGATTAATTTTTAATGTTTATGATTTGACCATCTCACTAAGGTTTATTATTAGCTCTAAAAAGTTTATAGTTTTTTTTTTAGGCAAATACAAAGTATACAAATAATGATCCCTTTCCCTTCTACTTGCCTAAATTTTTATTTTATCTATCTTTTTCTTATCTTATTGCTTTGGATAAAACTTTCAGAAAAAAAATTTTAAATAATGGTGGTGATAATGGGGATCCTTATAACATTTTCCCTTTAAAGGGATGATTTGAATGTTTTATTACTAGGTATGTAATTGGCGATAAATGTTTTGAGATAGTTGTTTTTAATCATGTGAAGGAGTTAGCACTTTATTTTTAGTATTCTATGCATTTAAAAGTCAGGAACAGCTATTGAATTTTATTAAATGTGTTTTCCTCAATTATGAATAAACTGTTTATTTTTCCTATTGTTGAGGCATTCTTATATTCCTTGAATAAAAGACTTGAGAATGGATCCTTTAGTTTTAGCATACTCCTGGGTCTAGTCTGTTAAAACGCTTCGAGCACGAGGACTAGGAAGTCCAAGCTGTGGACATAAGGAAGCATCTGGAATGTTTGCTGAACTTTGAGAAGCTGGTTTGGAACACGGGGCGTGAGAGAGCGTCGTGGGAGGCGACGCTGGGAAAGTCAACTGGGGTGTGGCGCACGGCGCGCCGAACGCACCGAAGGTCTGAATTCTGGGTGTGCAGACTGACGACGGCATGCTAAACCTCGAGGGGAGGCGAGAGGTCCCGGGAGGGTTTGGAGTGAGGTAAGAACTTCGGGAAGTGCCCGCCTTTCAGGACTCACGAAGGTGGCGCCAAGGGCCGTGCGGTCAGAGCGGCAGGTCAGAGGGCCACCACCGCATGAAAAGTGCGGGGCAGGCGGGGGCGGCCGGAGGTGGTCGCGTGGGGTGAGGGGCGGGAACCGCTTCGGAGGCGGTTACGCACAGGTTATCAGAAATTAAAGAGTTAAGAGATATAGGTACAAAGGGGGCGAGGCATGTTCTCATCATCAGCATCATTCTTATTGCAAAATGTAATTATAGATATTCACTCCGGATCATTGACACATGACCCGGAAGCTGTATGAAATAATTCGGTGATAGCAAAACCTTCCGTGGCTGCAGGATCACACGCAGCAGGACCGACGGCGTGGAAACACAGCAGGAAACGACTCAGGACAACAATGTTTAATTTCTTTCTTAAGCCCTCTGGGGAAATTCTCCAGACGGTTTTGAGAATGATCGATAATGAATGTTGCCATAGATTTATTTTTCTTGCAAATCTTTATTTAAATAGTATGTAATAGGCTGCAGCCGTCCAGGAGTCCGGCTCGCCCAGGCCAGCGGGACGCCTGGGTGGGAGGCGTCGGTGAGGACCGGAGCGTATCTTTGGCAACGGTGGATGGGCCAGTCTCCGGCTGCTGTGAGTTCACGACGGTGGTATCGCGATCTGTCAGCGTACCACCGTTTTCTGAGTTTTGAGAATCATTGCTCACTTATGAGAGTCAGATAGGTTTGTGAGTGATTTACATAAAAGTTATCAAGCAGATTTACATTTAGCCCTATCATGATATTATTCTAACGTCCTCGCTTTCACTTGCTTTCTAGGTAGGAGAGAAAAGGGCTCATGATGGAGCTGGAAACCCAGGAATCAGGCAGAACTCACAAAAGTCCTGGAGCGTGTCACTGTGGACTTCACTTCCTGGGCATGTGTCTGCGAAAAGGTGCATGCACTTGACCTTAGCCCTCAACGCCAGTGCCACGTGGGGAAAAAGCAGAGGGGTCCTCGGTTCACGGGCACGTCTTCGTTCCTCACACCAGCTGTCCCTTTGCAACAAGCAGGGCAGGTTGTTTCTGGGGACTCCAGGTCTGGACTCCTCACCTGTCAGTAGGACGTGGCCTCTTTTTCTTTTTTTCCTCACAATCATAAAGTTCGAGGACTGGCTGACTCTATCCTAAGGCAATGGACCTTGGGCTCCACTTTGCACCAGTCACCTGAATTGTTTGCAAAAAGACAAAGCCCAAGCATTCCTTCTCTCTTTAACTCTGAGAGTCTGACTCACTACCATGGGATGGGGGCTAGGAATCCAAATGATTGACAAGCTCCCTGTGGGTTCAGACATGGATGACTCTCAGGTTACTCTTTATTATTCTTTTAATTTCTACAGGGTCTGTAGTGATGTCCCCTGTCATTCCTGGGTTAGGTCCATTAATTTTCTCTGTTATTATCCCATTTTTAATTTCATTGATTTCTGCATAATTTCTTTCCTTCTATTCCCCTTGGTTTTAATTTGTTCTTTTCTCCTAGTTTCTTAGAGAATAAGCTTAAGCTATTAATTTCAGATATTTCTTCTTTTTTGGAGCCACAATGCTATACATTTCCCTTTAAGCACTGCTTTGGTTATACCCCACAAATTTCAATATGCTATATTTTCATTTTCATTCAGTTCAAAGTATTTTCTAATTTCCCTTAAGTATTGTTTAACTTTTAACACATTTATGTTTTTAAATTTAGAGTAGGTTTCTTTGAGACAGAATGTAATTGGATTTCGTTTGAAATCTATGCTAACGGTCTCTTCGAAATGGGATGTTAGGCCATTTAGGAACAGTGTCGTCATTAACACGGCAACACTTAGATTTGCCGTCTGGACGCGCGTTGGCTGATAGTCACATCTATTCTCTCTCGCCTTTCCTCCCTTGTCCCACCTTCGTTCAGAGCAAACGAACGTGTACTCTGGTTCCGTTCATCTCCTTCATTGGCACCCTGGCTGCAACTCTCCGTCGTGTTATTTTAGCGGCTTCTCCCGGGTTTGGAGTCGACGTTCGTGAGTCCGCGGTCAGTGACGTCACTCCGCTCCCCGGCGAGGAGCCTCGCAGCTGCTGCTTCCTCGCCGTCCTCTCTTGGCCGCGGTGCCGGCGTGTGGCTCAGCACGCTCCCACGTGTGTCACGGACGCCACACACGTGGTTTAGTCTGCTTTAAGCAGTCGATTGTACTTTAAAGAGTTTATGAAATGAGAAAAAGGTTCTTGATTTTTACTCACATAGTTACCTTTCCCTTACTTATCCCTTTGTGTTCATCAAGATTTCTATCCGGTATCATGTTTACTTCCTTTTGTGGGATTTCCTTTAACATTTCCTACAGAGCTGGTCTGCTGGTGTTGAATTCTTTCAGCTCGTGTGTGTCTCAAAGGCCTTTTTTACCTTTATTTTTTCAGAAATAGTTCATGTATATGAGCATATGTATAATTAAAAAAAAAATAACAGCTATTCTAACAGGCGTGTGGCAATATCTCCTTGTGGTTTTGATTTACACGTCTGTCCTGATTACCGAGGCTGAACTTTTTTCTCTCTTTTTGCTACTGACTTGTATGAGTTCTTAGACACTTCGGATACTAACCCCTTATTAGACGCGTGATTCGCAAATATTTTCTCCCACCCAGCAGGTTACTTTGTCATTTTCTTCCTGGCTTCCTTTGTCGCGTAGAAGCTTTTCGTTCGGCGTAGTCCCGCTCGTTCATTGTCGTTTTTGTTGACTTTGCTTTCGGTGTCCGATCCAAAAATTCATTGCCCAGACCGATGTCGAGGAGCTTGCCGCCTGTATTTTCTTCTAGGAGTTTTGTGGTTTCGGATCTTATGTTCACGTTTTTATTCCATTTCGAGGCACTTGTGTGTGTGTGTGTGTGTGTGTGTGTGTGTGTGTGTTGTAATACAGTGTCCAGCTTCACCCTTTTCCATGTGGCTATGTAGTTTTCCAAACGCCATTTGTCGAAGAGACTGTCCTTTCCTCCTTGTATATTCTTGGCTCCTTTGTGTGCATTTTTAACATCAAAATTAAATAAAAGAATTATCGTCTTTTGTCTTGTAATCCAATGGATGCATATCTCTGGGGGAGGAGGAAGCCTTTGGGATCCAAACGGGGGAATTGTTCTCCACGTACGGGACGCATTCTTTCTCCATTTCTTGTCCCCGCTGGAATCTTCTGACCCGTCTGCCTGCATTTAATGCAAATACTTTGTAACTTCGCCTTTTGGCTTAATGCTTGCCTTAACTAGCTCATCTGCCCTCTCGCCGTCTGTCTCTGTGACGGGGACCTTTGTCTGCTTAACTCGCTGAGTCTCAGGCCTAAATTGAAGCTCTATGCAGATGAAGTGCTTCATAAATGGTTGTCGTGATGGGGGTGGGGACCAGAAATGACAGCAGCAGGAAGAGAGTTGCTAAATCCCGCAGCACTTCTGCTTGGCCGCAGTCCCTGTCTTGGTAGTTTTTGACAGTAAAATCTGCCCTCGTCTGGCTGCTGGTTGGCTCCATAGGGTGCGGGCTGGTGTCCAAGTTAACCCTCGGGGGGAACCAGGGCTTGCAGCCCACCCGGAGGAGGGGTTTTTAGGTGCAGTTTCTTACTCTTGAGAGCTCTCCCTGAGGGTGGGCTGGCCGAGCTCCAAGCCCAGCGGTCCCCTGGGAGGAAGCCAGCAGGTCTGAGGAGCAGGCAAACTCGTCCCAAGTACAGGAGTGAGGGGAGGACAGTGTGTGGCAGCTGCAGCAGTGGTGGCCTTGTTGATGGGCGTGTGACGGGAAGTGTGCGCCCAGGGTGGGGGCTTGCGCAGAGACCCCAGCTGCGGCAGAGAGAGGGGAGCCCCTCCCTCCCCACACGGAGAAGCCCGGTCCTCAGCCGCAGCCCTCTCTGCTTAGCTCTCGCACTCACGAGCCGCGCCCGCTGCGGGGCCTTTGTGCCTGCTTCCCCTCGCCCGGAGCGCCCTCTCCCTAGATTCTGCCTGCTGGCTCCTCTGGACCCCCAGGTGCAGCAACGATGCCGCCTTGTCGCGGAGGCTCTGCCCCGCCACCCGCCCGTCACGCCGTCGCGCCCTGCCCCACCGGGCCGCTCGGCTTCACACTTCTCGCCACTCTGCCCACTTCCCTGGAGCGTGAGACCTGGCGGCGGGGACTTGGCCCACGGCCTCCACGCCGCGTCTCCCCGGGCCGCAGGCCCACGCCTGGCGCTCCTGGCTGAGGGGGCGCATGTGCCCGCTGCGCACCAGGTCACTCCTTCTCGAGATGCCACTCAACACAGCGGGGACACCGCAGATGAGAGTCTCAACCCCGCCAGAGAGCAGAAGGGTTTGTTTGGGAAAATGAAAAAATATATTTTTAAGCTCCATAAACATATGATGAATGCTAACAAGGTATTTTCAAAATAAGAACCACATAGAAACAGCTTATGTTTCTGGTCAAATGAAGTTGTAATCAAATCATTATCAAAGCAAAAAAAAAAAAAATCAAAATGAGTCAGAAGAGATTTTTGGAAAGATTTGGCAACTTAACTAATGTGAAGAGGTTTTCCGAGTTTACGTCTTGTTCCTTCCTCTACGGGGACATGATTTCTCAGCGGAAGCCAGGTGAGGTCCCTGCCCAGTGCTACTCTGCAGGAACAAGATGACATTGCCCGTGACTGTCCACGCTCTCAAGCTAGAGAACCTCCCCAGAAAGGTTTGTGCGCAAGGCTGTGCGTTCCTGTCCAGACCAGCACAAACGCTTGGTGACTGAGCCCGGGCTGGGGGGGTTCGAGGGGGGTCACGCGACCGCAGCTTTGTTCCCAAGAAGCCAGCCAATTAGCAGTCCTGGTTATTATTTACATTCCATGCAATAGATCACTAAAACTGTGCCGATGATTTATCATTTATATTATGGCATTGTCAGCATAATTTATTCAGATCATGCTGAGATACCTGGAAAATTAAGTAAAAGAAAAAGAAACAGCATTGAATCTAAAGATATTTATTTCTTAGCCTGCCTCTCTCTCTCTCTCTCTCTCTCTTTCTCTCTCTCTCTCTTAATGAGGATACGTATTAAGAAAAATCATAGCTCAGATAGCTATTAAATCGTTCCAGGATCATCTGCATTAGAAGTTTACTAGACATCCTTTTTTTTGGAGAATGACTTGGGCTTTCACTTGATTTTCTTCTGTATCGTTTGCTTTCAGTCTACTGTTTCAAAGCAAAAGAAAAGTAAATTCAGTTGTCGTAGAGTAAAGTTGTGTGGATTAATACGAGACTGGAGGCCTCTCTTCCAATTTGTAAAACGTCCTTATCTGCTGCTTTTACTCTATCTGCCCCGCCCTCTGGGAAATAATCGTTGCTTATCAGGATTAGAGATAAAACATTTGGGTCACGGCTCGAGGCTGGGCCCGGGCCCCAGTGCGGTGCGCCCAGCCCGCGGGCGACGCCGGAGCTCTCAGCAGTGGGTACACTGTTTCTCACAGTGTGACTCGTGGGTCTCCTTGCCCATCTTGTGCCTCAGTTTACCTCAGGTGGACATGCAGAATGTGGCGCTGGGAAGATGTGTGGGCGGCTTCCAGCAGGACTCTGAGCCCACGGGAGCCTCAGGTCGGAAGCACGAGGAGGCCAGGACCTGGCGACTCCGCCGGCTGCTGGGGCGGACGCAGGGCCCGTGTCCACCCTGGAGATGACCAGCTATGACCCCAGGGACAGAGGCCTTGTGCGACACATTGTGTTCACTCATCGGGCTTTTCAAGTCACTGACGTTCCCTGTTTTTGCAAATCAGCAGTTTGTTTCTCAAAGCGTGGAATAATTTCTCCTCGTTTTGTAAATCGGAAGTGAGATAATCAACAAATGTACACACCCATAGGCCCCCTTTACACGCACACACATGCACACGCACACGCACACACGCAGACGTGGTGAGTGCTCACAGCTCGGTCAGGTCAGAACAGAAATGACAGACGAGGCCCCGTGGCCAGGCGGACCCGCCCGCGGCGGTGGCGCCGGCCGCAGGTGCGAAGGGCCGTGAACTCAGCGTTTGTCCGACGGCCGTAATTAATGCGCTTCGCCGTGCACAAGCCGCTCCGTAATGAGTCCGAAGGCTGCCTTATCGACTATTGAGTAAATAATCTGACGTTAAAAAGTCAATGATCTGCAAATGAAATATTCTCTCTTTTTTAAAGGAGGAAAGACGAAAGAAAGACAATTAAGGAACAGGGGAAAACGAGCAGGATCGTGCGTCCGGGTCGCCACGGCGTCGCGGGGCGCTGCGCCGCCCACCCCGGCGCCGTGACCCTCGGGGGACAGTCACGCCCGACCGCGGCCGCCTCGTCGTGTCCACGCGTCACACTCACGTGTGTGTTCACCGACGTCTTTGGGTTTCCGTCTGATTTTACCTTCGCGACTGGGGCGGGGGAGGGGCGGGCTCCCGCTGCCTCCTCCGCGGGGGGCGGCGCTCCTGCGGGTCCCCGGGCGCGCCTGTCGCCGGCTGGTTTGTGGGTGCCGGCGTGCCCTGCAGGAGAGAGGAGGCCTGCGGGGCTGGGCCAGGGGGCGCTCCGCAGCGCCCCCCACCCCGCCGCGGCCTCGGCAGCAGGAGGCGTCGCCTCAGGGCCTGGCGAGGCCTGACCCCTGACCCGGGCGGGCGCTCTTCTCTCCGCAACACGTGCCCGGTGTTTGTCTCGCTCAGATAGAGGCCCATGAGCAAGTCCGGCCATGTAAGCAGCTTGACCCTAAGCCAGTCAACGCCCCGCCTCGCCCGGGCGGGCCACAGCCCTTCCCGCTGCAGAGTCCCGCGGCGCTGCTCCGGGGCCTGATGGGGCTCCGACCGGCGGGCCTGGCTGGCCCCCCGCAGCCCCCCCCCCACCTGCCCCCTTGTCCCCTCCTCTGTGGCCTCTTTTGGGCCGGGTTGGTTTGGCTGAGCTCTGTAGAGCACCCGACCCCTGGGCCTCCCTTTTCCTGTGACTGGGGAGCGCCTCCGCCCCCCCTGCGCCCCGGCACCCCGCCTCTGCTGCAGTGCGCCTGGCTCGCCGTTGGTCGGGCGCCGGCTCCGCGCAGGGAGCAGCGGCGGGTGCGAGAGCTTCTGGGCAGCGAGTCTGACGTCGCTGGGCGGGCGGTCTACTCGGAAGTGGGGCTCCTCTTAGCACTTCGGTGTCGAAAGCCTGGGGCTTTCTTTAAAGGGCCTTTACTGTAGGTAGGCAGTCAGGGACCCGCACGTGTGTGTGTGTGTGTCTGTCTATCCATCTCTATCATCTATCTATCATCTATCAGTTTATCCATCGATCATCTGTCCTCTGTATGTATGTGCCTATCTGTCATCTGTCATCACCTAGGTACACATGTACGCGCACACACACATATGTATCACTTGAGATGCTGGAGTTTATGCATAAAGCTGCAGTGAGCAGAGAAGCAAGAGGCAAAGGAGGCTCCTCGAGACTTGGCAGGGGCCATGGCAGGGGCCGTGGCAGGGTTTGTGGCAGGGGCCGTGGCAGGGGCCGTGGCAGGGGCCATGGCAGGGGCCGTGGCAGGGTTTGTGGCAGGGGCCGTGGCAGGGACCGTGGCAGGGGCTGTGGCAGGGGCCGTGGCAGGGTTTGTGGCAGGGGCCGTGGCAGGGACCGTGGCAGGGGCTGTGGCAGGGGCCGTGGCAGGGTTTGTGGCAGGGTTTGTGGCAGGGGCCGTGGCAGGGGCGTGGCAGGGGCTGTGGCAGTCTTAGAAGCCTGAAAGCGGCCACGGGTAACCAACCAGCTGGCTTCTCTTGAGTCTGACCATACCAGGAAGGCTGTCTGCAGAGAGCTGCTGAGGCGAGGTTCCCAGTGGGTGGGGGGCTGCCGTTATTAGTGGGGTGCTGCCTATTCGACTGGCCCTCGTGTCGGAGCCTGAGTGGGGCTGAAGAGAGCACGTACATTTGGAGGGAATTCCTGGCTTTTCACAAACTTCTGTCGTGACTGGGCACGAACGGCTGTGTCTCCGTCGGGCCTACGGCTTCTGCACTTGGGAGATTCTGATTCACGGGGTCGTGTGGCGAGGTGAAGGCAGAGTCGTTTCAGCACCACGTGGGGGGCGGGGGGTGGCCAGGGGGACAGAGCCAGCGAGCGGAGCCCAGCCAAGGGGCGGCTCCAGGGACGCCCGGAATCGCGTACCGCACGCGGCCGCCGAGGCTGCGGTTCAGACGTCTTGGTGCCACGTGTCGCCAGGCGCTCGGGCACCGGGCGGCCTGTGGTTTTCTGCGCTCCGGGGTTCTGGCTTCTTTACTGAGCACACGCGTTCGGCAGGGGCTGCCTCGGACCCTGCAGGAGCAGTAACTAGAAAGTTTGATCCTAAGGGCGTCTCTTCCAGACTCCAGACTCAACAGACAGAAAGAGCGACATTTATTTCCATAGACACCAGAAGCGAGCCCCGTCTGGGTGGACGCCGCACACAGAGGCGCAGAGCCGGGGTCTGGCTGGAAGGAAGGATTGGCAGTGTCCGTGTTATAGACGACCCCTGTGGGGGTCGTGGGGTCGTGGTGCCCGTCCCACGACCTCACCGAGAGACGCAGAAAGGTGGGGGGAAGGCATGAGGGCAGGAGAACCGGCGGAGGAAACCGCGGCCGGAGCGTTCCGGAAGACAGGAGACAGGGCGAGCAGAAGGGCACCTGGAGGCGGTGAGAAGGCCAGCAACTCCCAAGCCAGGATGCCGAACTGGACAAAGTCAGGGGCAGAGATGCGGACCCGCCGCTGTCGGATGGGGAGGACTCGGCTGGTGGCGAAAGCGGGCGGAGGGCGGAGGGCACACGCTTTCCGTAGCAAACTCCGTGTTTAAAACGATTATGCTCCTTAACTGAGGGGCTCGGCCAGAGAAAGCTGCAATGTATTCGTTCAGTGGCAGACGGATGTTTAGGTCATTGTCACGACTCGACTATTGGGAATAAAGCTGAGGTGAGCATGGGCCGGGGGGTGGGGGGTGGGGCCGGGGGGGGCGGCGCAGGCGTTGCTTCGAGATCCTGCTTTGTTTCCTCTGGGTGTAAATCAGAAGTGGGATTGGCGGATTATGTGGTTGTTCTCTTTTTAATTTTTTTTTTTTTTTGGAAAATCCATGTTGTTTTCCATGTAGAAAAAAATTCACATTTCTGTGCCCACCAGCTTTGCACAGGGATCCCTTTTCTCCACAGCTTTGCCGACACTCACCATCTCTTGCCTTCTTGATAACAGCCATTCTAACAAGTGCGAGGTGATGCCTTGTGGTTTCGACTTGCATATCTCTTTCGATGAGTGAGTCGCGCACCGTTTCGTGTACCTGTTTGCCATTTGTAGGTCTTCTTTGAAAAAAAAGTCTATTTCTCTTGCCAGTTTTTAATTGGATTTTTTTTGCTTGCGAGTTGTATTAGTTCCTTATATATATTTTGGGTAGTCACTTTTTTCCAGGCGATTTGCAAATATTTCCTCCCATTCCATGGGTTGCCTTCTCATTTGGCCGGTCATTCCTTTTGCTGTGCGGAAGATTTTTATTTATTTATTTTTATTATTTATTATTATTATATATGCCTATAAGCACCTGGTCTTCCTAGGCGGTCTCCCATCCAAGTACTAACCAGACCCGACCCCGCTTAGCTTCCAAGATAAGACATTGGGCTTGTTCAGGGTGGCGTGGCCATGGACCTTGGCTCCACTGGGGCGCGAACTCAGGACCTTCTGTGTGTAAAGCAGACGTGCTGACCGCTCCGCCGCGGAACCACGTCCTGCGCAGAAGGCTTTTCGTCCGACGTCTTCCCAGCCATTCGTTTTTGTTTTTGTTGCCTGTGCTTTTGGTGCCATAGCCCAAAAGTTGTTGCCAGACCAGCGTCAAGGAGCTTTCCTTCTACTTCCTTTTTTTCTGGGAGTTTTACATTTTCAATTCTTATGGTTAAGTCTTCAATTTATTTTGAATTAATTTTCGTGAGTGGTGTAAGGTACGGTTCCAGTTTTATTCCTCTGCATGTGGTTGTCCATTTTTCCCAACACCATTTCTTGAAGAGACTGTCCTCTCCCCGTGCAGAGCTCTCGGCTCCCCTGTCAAGTATCAGCGGCCTGCGCGCGGGGGCTTATCTGGGTTCCCCGTTCTGTCCCACTGGTTCGTGTGCCCACATTTATGCCACAGCCACGCCGCTTGGTTACTATAGGTTTGTAGGACAGTGTGGAATCGGGAAATGTGATGGGAGGCGGGGCGGGGTGGGGGAGGGGGCGGGGCTCGGAGCTGGGCCGTGTGATGGACACCACGCTAACCCTGTCGTTTGCTCCATCAGTTGACGAAATTCGTCCCGCGTGGCCTAACGCTCCTCTTCACACGAGGTCTGAAGAAGACGTCTTCTAAGGGGCGGCGGCGGAGCCGGGCTTCACGGGGCGCTTCGCGGGCTTCGTCAGAACGCTGGACAGCGCCCGTTGCGGCCGGACGGCCCGCGCTCCCTGAGCAGCGGCGGTGTCCACGTTGTTCACCGACCTTCATTAAATACTCGGCGAATGGCCCTAGGGAGAGCTCGAGTGGACATCGTTCTGCTGGTTTCCTGTTTGCGGCTTCTCGTTCTAACTGATGATGGACTGCGATGATTCTTCCTTTCCCTGCCGCTCGATCCCGGCTGGGACTCGGGGCACCCCGAGCTTGCTGTCGCAGGGCGGAGGGTGCGCGGGGTGTGCACACAGCGTGCTGGGCTTGCCGGGCCCGGGGTGTGGCCGTGACGACTCGGAAGATGCGAGCCCCGCACAGGACGAAGAGAAGGCGGGGAACCTGAGGTACCGCAGACCGCGCCCGGAGCAAACCGTCGCGCAGGAAGGGTGGGGATGCGTTCCTTTCCGCACGGACGCGAACATATAAAACCACGTTATAGTCGGCACGTCTTCTACATTCGCCTCTCCCTAAAAGTCTCCATTTTTCGTATTGTAGGGTTCTCCATTCTCCCGCTCCGATTCCTTCCTCCCCAAGTGTTTGCTGGGTGCCCGCTACGTGCCAGGCCCTGGGGACAGACCTCTGAGCAGGGGACGGCAGGTCCTCGCCCATGTGGGGCTGCCCCCTGACAGCAGCAGGGGACACGCTCAGGCGAGGTCGCGGAAGCCGAGGTCAAGGGCGCATGGCAGCGGAACCCGCGTTCTGACCTGCAGCTCCCCAGCCTGTACTCCGGCAGGGCCTTGCTGGCACGTGCCGACTTTTACCTCCCTGAAGTCACCTCTTAGGGTTGGCCAGCAGACTGTGACCTGCGAGGGGTGGCAGCAGGGTGACCACTTCCTGTGTCTTTTGGAGAGATTAGCACGGAACCGTACAGCTCCTTGCGACGGCCCGCCTTGATTAGGACATGGCTTGTTGGGAAAGCATCTCTCTTCTGCCCGGTGAGGCTTTGCTCCCAGCTCGGGCGCTTGCACCCCTGTGAGGGGCGGAGGAAAAGGGGACGCGTCTCTGCACTGAGTGGGGCAGTGTCGCTGAGGGCTGGAACCAGGCCGAGCCCGGCCCGCGGGCACGAGGGGGCACTGCGCCAGTGCCTGGCCACTAGCGGCTCGTGCCCAGAGCCATGTAAGCATTTCATTGGGGGGCGTCAGGACAAGGGCACAGGGCCCAAGGGACACGGGTGCAGGGGCGGCCGATTCAGGCTGTTCCTCCAAGAGATGCTTTTGATCCGGGCCCCAGAGGAGGGAGGCAGGAGGCTGCCCAGGCCCTGGACTCATGACCGGAGTTCAGCGGCTGCTACATCTCGTGACGATGTCATCGTGTTGGCCCTGTGCAGATGCCCAAATGCCTCCAGGGGCACGTGCTCGCTGAGAGTGCCGAGGTCTGCGTGTCCTGGAAAGTGCTTGGACTCTCTCTGCAGGAAATCTCGGCGGGGGCGGTGACATGGTCCAAAGCAAGTTTCGGAAAGGTCGGCAGGGGCAGGAGAGAGGGCGCGGGCTGCAGCGATGGGCGGGACAGAGCCGCCCTGCGCCGGGCGCTTCGCGGGGGTGGCTGGAGGGCCGGGGACGCCTCGCCCGGAGGCGACGTGCTCCCCACAGTGCGGAGGGGGCTGTGGTGGGGGGCGGGGGGGGAGCTCACAGGCTCCAGAGCGAGGTTTGGGCCAGAGACGGGATTCTGAGAGTGAGTGTGTGTGTGGGGGGGTGTACATGCCTGGAGGCTGGGGCGCGCATGAGGTCGCTCAGGGAGGAAGTCGGACAGTCAGAGCAGGAATGCAGGCCACGTAGCAGGAAGGGCCTGGAGGCGGGAGAAGGCGAGCACGAGAATGACCTTAGAAGCCTGGGTGCCGGGAAGCTTCTAGAAGGTGGAGGAGGGCAGGACTTGTGAGGACACGCTCACGCTGGAAGGCGGTGCGTTTTTGAGAATATTCTGCTGTTCTTCTGCTGTACTCCTCACCGTGAAATCGTGCGCCCCGTTGAATGTCCTCAGATGCCCCCTAATCCGTGCGCCTGGGCACTGCTGGGGGGCCCCTCAGCGCCCCGGCAGGGTTCCTCCTTCCTGGAGGGCGGGGCCACGTCGGTCGCAGTCCCCGAGGGCATGGGCCGTGCTGGACGGTGCCCGGCATCGCCCGACGCCGAGACCGAGCACGTGTCGCCGGCCCCCAGGATGGGCCCGGCTTCGGGGCACCCCGTTCTTCGTCGGAAGGATTGATCTGTAGATAGTTTATTACGGTCGGAAACGCGGCCGCTGGCAACGGCCGGCTGCAGGGGCGGCGCAGGAAACCCGGCTTCGGGGGGACACCTCGGCGCGCAGCTCGGTCTTGCTCTGCCGAGTGGGACGGCATCACTCGGCTTAATAAATCCCGACCCTCTCTCAGCCCGTGTCGGCTGATACAAATATCGCCAGTCATGTCACATTGCCACCTTGGTACAGCCACCCGGGGCCCCGATGTCGGCGCCCTGATGAATGCGGGGCCTCATTCGGTTGGTGAGTGATCGAGCGCTAACGCTGTTTAGATTTCTTAATACACTTGTATTAGCATGAATAAGTAATGAGTATCCCAGGCTTTTTTGAATATTTGATTGTATCTTTGTAATGGATTTGTGTCTCTCTCTTTGTGCTAATGTCATTGTAACTTTGTTGGTGTCATAACTCCGAGCCTCGGCAATTGATCTTTATCACCCCGGCTCGTCTGGAGTTGATCACCCACCCTCTTCTGCGCTCCGCAGTGCGGTGCATGCCTGTCTCCCTGCACGGTTCCGCTCGCGGCCTTGCCTCGGAGGGGCTGCCCAGCCCCCGCCTCAGGGGCTGCCTTTCCCGCTTCCCGCACAGCAGGTGTTAGGGTTCCAAAGGGGGTGGAGGGAGTTGTCACCCCCCCCCCCAAAGCTGACAGCGCACTCCCGTGAAACCCGAATCTGACCGTCCGTGTCCAGGCCTGGCCTCCAGTGGAGCCCTGTCAACCTGCTGCTCTCTGGGGTGGACAGGTCGGGTCTGTGCTCATAGGCCAGACGCCCTCGGGTGGAGAGACCCCTTCTCTGGGCCTGGACAGGACCCACAATGCCCGTGAGAGCCGTCCTTTCGCAGGGGCCCTGCCTGACGGGACGGGGTGTAAGTCAGCGTCCTGCCCCGTTTTGGAAGATGACTTAGTTTCTTAGACCCGTTGGCACCTGCCGTCCTGGTTCCCACACGGAGAAGCCAGGTAACGCGGCGCCGCCAGCCTGAGCCCACACACGAATGTGGAGACCGGAGTTTATGCGGTCTCCCTGGGTGCCGCCCAAGGGCGTCGGGGCCGGGCGGTGCCGCCGGCGTGGGGCGGGGAGCGTGGGGCACGCTGAGTCGGGCCAGAGCCGTGAGCACGTTGAGGTGCGGGGACCTGCTCGGGGCCCTGCGTGCTGCTCAGTCCCTCGGGCGGGAGCTGCGCTCGCACTCGGTCTGAGCGATGCGGGGTGCGTGCAGCGTTCCCGACTCCCTGTCACGGCAGAAGCCTGGGCAGGGGGGCCTTTCACGGGACGATTATCGTAACGCGTCCACCAGATCTCGGATAAACAGGTAAACAACGCTCATCGCTGTAGCGATCGTCATCACGAACCCGTGGGGACTTCTGGTTCTTTGTCTGCACCCTGCCGTCCTCGGCGCCTAGAGGTCGAGTGTGTCACAAACACACGAACAGCTCTTGGTCGCGTCCCTCTGCGGTTCCCTCCGCTCGCCCCCGCCTGGCCTCCCCACGGGCCTGTCCTTCGTCCTCAGCTTCTCACGTGACGCGGCGGAGCCCGTGGCCTCTGCTCTCCTGCCGCCGACCGCTGGCCGAGCCCACGGCAGTCGCCTCTGCGCCCAGCACGGCCACCTCCGTCGGGCCAAGGACCGGGGATGGCCTGGTTGCCGGGTCTCGGGGTTTCCTCTCTGCTCTCACTCCTCTGCCTGTCGCACAGCACTGGCCTCTGGGGACCAGCCTGTCCTGCCCGATCCCCTCCAGGCCCGGCCGTGGGACCCGGTCTCCTTCCTCGCCCTCCCAGGCTGCCCGGGCTCCCAGGGGTATGACCTGCTTCCTGTCCTCGCCGGGCCTCAGCGTGTGGCTATTTGTGGGGAAAGGGCTTGTACAGTGGTGATGAGGTTAAAACGAGGCGTTAGGATGGGCCCGATCCAGTCTGCCCGGTGTCCGTGTAAGAAGAGGCAGTTGGGGCCCAGTCGCACGGAGACGCTGAGACATAGGAAGGCGCCATCTGGAGACGGGGAGGGAGGCCTCGGGAGGAGCCGCCGCCCGGGCCGGCGCGGGGCCTGAGGGCGTCCCTCCTGCATGCCCGGCCTGAGCGTCCGGAGAAGGGGCGGTAGGGCACCGGGCGTGGGCTGCAGGCTCCGGCCGGGCAGGTGGAAAACCCCCTTCAGCCAGGGCGGGCACCTCTGCTTGCTCTGAGCTGGGCGACGAGGACGTAAAGATGTTCGGAACGTTCTCCGTCTTCGCCGCGCAGCAGACACCCAGGCAGCGGTGTGCCGCCTACGCAGAGGACAGGCGGCGGGTGAGACGCCGAGAGCCCTCAGCCTCCTGCCTGGTGTGTGGGGCCAGGCTGGGGTCTCAGCGAGTGCAGGGGGCGTGTGTGGTCACTGAGGGGCTCCGGGGGGCTGGCAGGACCCGGGCGGGGGGTCCCAACGGTGTCGTCCAGCACAGAGGTGATGGCGACTTGAGCCAGACGGAGACTTTACAAACAAGACACTCTGTGGCCCAAAGCAGGACTTGAGGCAGAGATGGTGTGGGAGATCCTTAGGGTCGGGACACACCAGGAGCCCTGGGCCAAGGCTGGCTCCCAGGGCTGGTCTTCTGGGCGAGTCCCAATGCACAGAGGGAGGCCCCAGGGGGAGGGGTGGGCCTGAGGGCAGAGGAGGGAGCCCCGCCTTCCAGCCCGCCTGTCTGGACCCCTAGCAGCTGTGGGAGCCTGAAGGCCGCCTTCCTGGAGGGCCCAGGGGGCCCTCAGTTCTCCCCCAGACGGGGAGCTCGTTGGAAAAGGTATAAGCGGCTTTTGAGGCCGACGGGATCCTGTGCACATTTTATTAAACAGAGGGACATGGTGACATGACACGTGGCCCCTGCTCCGGGGTCATGGTCCCTGCGTTGCGCGGGGTGGGAATGCCGTTCCTTGCTGCGCTCGCTTTCACCTCGCACACGATGGGCCCCCCGAACCTCGGTGCCGCCCTTCCCTCTCTCCCGAGTCGCCTTTTCCTCTGCTGCGGCGGCAGCGCCGCCCCTGCCCCCCGCTGACCGCCGGCCTCCGTCCTGCTGGCGCCAGGCCTCCCCCACGACGTGTCACGGGGTGCAGGGGGGACTGCGCTCCAACCCCGCCGTTCGTGTGTCCCCTTCCCCACGGCCCGTCGGTACAGCCCAACGCCCACCACGAGCCAACTGCTCCGAAAGCGGCGTCCTGGCTGTGAACGCCGGGCGCGCGCGCCGCGCGCAGGGAGGCGGAGCGGCCCCCGGCTTCCGCGGAGCCCGCGGTGGGGGCGAGGCCGTGGCCGCGCACGTGGTGCCTTTGCCGTGCCCTGCGGTCACGCCGCAGAGCCTCGTCTCCTGTGCCACAGACTCCTTTTCCCAGTGATGACAATGGATTATTTCTGTAAGCAAGTGCTCTATCCATTATTAAATTGATTATTCAAATTTCATTTAAAAAAAGAAGCCAGATGGCAATTTTCCATTATTTGTTGCTACTGACAACCACCAACCCTAAACTGAGAGATTTTTTCTTGTTTTCCTCCTACTGCTGCATTTCCATGCAGACCGACCCTAGATCCCATATTGGAAACAAATAGCCAATTACCAAACAAGATTGTCGTTATTGATTATTGTGGAATCATCTCTGCATTGACAGAACTGTTGTTCTTTTGATGATCCCATAATTAACTTATCTATATTCAGGCACGATAACTTTGTTCCCTGCAGTCATGTGAGTGTGGGCGTCATTGTTGTTACTTAGTCGTCATGACAGCAAGGGACATGTTCGTACATGTCCAGCTTCCTGGTTATTTTAAGATCCTAATGAGTATGCCTTTGTAATGAACCAAGATCCTGGCACTCCGGAGAGATGATGATTTTTAAGATTCGGGGGGAGGCTTCAGGCCTCGGCGCGACGTGACGGCTCGCGCGGGGATCGCCGCGAGGCACGTTTCTCGTCCCACCTGTCCTCAGGTGCGCGCGCACAGCTGGCCGCCGCCTCTGTGCGCCTGCGTGCCTCTGTTTGGCAGTCCGCGCGCACTTCCACGGAGAACCCTTCGAACCGCGTCTGTGAGGTCGCATCCTGGCTGGGGCTGCGCTGGGCCCTAGACACCTGCCTCGGACCCAGCCTCGCACCCTTCGGTGGCTTGTTTTTCGCACTCGTGTGTCTGCGTGTGTCGGTCCATCTCTTTAGACGTTGTCTGCATGTGTGCAAATGGGATTCGCTTTAAGTAGCTGAAGCTGGGAAGGTCACTCTCCTAATCGATCAGGTCCCTGCACGACTCCAGCTCGGCCCCTGATGTTCGGTTTGGGTGACCCCGCCGGGGACAGAGCTCCCAGCCACACGGAGGGGACCGCCTGCCTCCTCCGAGGAGTCTCTCGAGGCATCCGCAGAAGTTTATTGCCATGGCCTCGTAAGTTCTAGGGGCTCTTTGAACCTCCTGGGGGGCGGCCGGCCAGCCCCCTTGGCCTCGGCCTGGGGAGGAGCCTAATGAGCATCTTGGTCCGTGACACCAAATGCAAAGTCTGGCCCAAGGAATCCAGCTCCTTCCGCCCTCGTGGCACCAGAGGGGTCTCCTCTCTCGGAGAGAACCTGGCTCCTGGGAGAGGCCGGGGTGGGCGTGGGCTCCTGCTTCCTAGCGCTTTCTGGGGGACTCCCACGAAACTCGGCCCCTGACCCCCAGCTCCGTACTGAATGAGGGCGCGTCCCCCAGCCCCCGAAGTGGAGACACCCCTCAGCATCAGGAAGCACGTCCGGGAAGAAAGGCCGACGACGTGCTGTTCGCCAGAAACGCGCAGATCTCCCCCGGCGCTCGCGGGAAACGCGCCGTGAGCGCGGAAGTGCCGCGACGGCGAGAACGTGCTGCATACGCGTTAAGTTTCTAATCAAACATCGCGAAAATGCATTAATCAGTATTTCATAGTTCATTACAGGCTGACTAATTTTGAAATCCCTCATGTAAATTGATTAAATGTCTTCTGCAGGCAGATAAATGGGCTTTTGTGTTGAGCAACCTTTACTGAGAAAAGCAAACTTCTCTGTGACTCGATTCTCACACGTTTGTGGCTGGTGCTCTTGCGGGCCAGCTCCCGACCATCTAGAATTTTCCTGTTTGCAACCCACTGACAGCCGGTGGTCACATCCTCTACGGGCGTGTATTTAGTGAGCATCTACTTTGTGCCAAGTGAGACGTGACCCCCTCCCTGTGGGGTGGCACCGCTCCTACGTGGGGGGCCCTGCCCCGCCTGTGCCGACCTCGGTTCCAGCTCGGGCTCCTGCACGGTCTCCCCTCGGACAGCCCCCGCCGACTCACCGCCCCAGCCACACCAGGGGCCCGAGCCTCGGTCCCCCAGTCCCCTCTCCTGCCACCCACACTGACTCCGTGTCCACTTCTCCCGCCAGCGTCTACCCGAGCTTTCGCTGGCTGGGCCCGCGGGGCCGTGCGGGGAGGCGGGCCAACCGACTCTTACAGCGGCTGATTCTGGACCTGAGCATCGCTCTCTTTGGCCCAAATCGTTGACGTTTGATGCATGTGTTCCTTTTGGGGACCGGCCTCGGTATTAGGGTGCTCCTCGGGTAACCGGTGACGCCGGAGGGTGCATCTTCACGTGCTGCGAGCAGGACAAGCTGGCGCTCCAGGGCCGTGTGGAGAGGACCAGGGTCCTTCTGGCAAGTCGCGGGGATCCTGGCACTGAGATCCGCCCACACAACGGCCTCGGGTTCGTTTTCATTTTAGTTTTCCTTCTCTTTTGGATTCATTTGAGTAGAAAAGTTCTGTGCAGGGAGCAGAGCGTCCCAAGTTTCCTTTATTTTTAATTTGTCTTTCTACTTTTCAGTCTGACTCCTTCATGGCCAGCTTCTGGGTTACACGTCTTTGCTCAGGCGTCGTCACCCTGCCAAGTCGGGAACGGGGCGCCCCTGGACTGTGGCCGGCGGACGCCCACGGCGAGCCAGCCTCCGGACGCTGGGCGCTCGAGGGCTCACGCACGTCCTTCCTCCGCCTCTGGCCATGTCGCGTGGGCCACCTCTGACACGACCACTGGCTTTCTTTTTTTTTTTTTAATTAGCCAAACCACACGTGTGAGGCTTCATGGAAAGCCTTTTTCTCGGCCATCTTCGTGTTTACAACATCTGCATAGTGTGGGCGCCCGGTGCGGGGGGGCCTGGAACCAGCACAGGGCGGCAGAGGGGACCTCGCTTCGGGGCGGTTTGCGTCACCGGCCGGAGCGCAGAGGGGCCTGCGTGCACGGATGGTGCGGGCAGCTGGAGGCGGGGGTGTCCCCGCCCACGAAGCCGCATCCTCCGGTGGGCGGGGGACGTGGAGCCTCGCAGCCCGCGCGGGGTCCCCCGCCCCCAGCTGCGAGGGGAGCACACGTGATCTCAGGCTGGCCGGGACCGGGGCAAACGAACCGCGTGTTCCGGGATGTGAGCAGATTAAAAACGTTAAAAAATGTCCCGCTTCTGCTCCTGTTGTGTGTACTTTATTGCTGGTGATTTCTCCTTTGACTCGCTAACGGGAATGTATTTTTTCTCGGCGCTGCCATTACCTCTGCCTGCCAGTTTCCAGGTCACTAATTTTTCTGCTTAGAGTTCATTCTGTTTAGACCGATATGCTGTCTCTTTTAATGAGGTTATTTCTGGGTTATTAGCCTTCCTGTTATATGATACCTTATGTGGAGGCCCCTAATTGATGTAAATCAAACACAGCTTGCAGAGAAAAATCAAAGTCATCCTTCAGGTATTTGGTGGGTCTGGGGGCATCTCAGGATTTCAGCTTTAGAACTACCTTTTCAGCGCGAGGTTACGGGCAGCTAATAACACAAATAAATCCTTTCTTATTCGTAAATTAGCAGGTTCAGAGAAGTGGAAATTGAAGAAGAGCATTGGCATTTTGGTTTGCTGAATAAGCTTTAGACAGAAATTAGACTGAAAAGTATCAGGTGGGAGGGGTTTAACCGTACAGTTCAGTAACCTTGCCGACGTATTTTTATTAAGGCGTTCTTACATAAGCCATTAAGCTTTAGGTTAATTTTTACAGATATTTCCTGGCCGCACTTAACAAAGAGGGATAAAACGAAAGCAAAGACTTGCCTCGGGAACCGTCGCGTGGCTCCACTCCGGGGGCTCAGAGGGGCCTTGGTTACCGCCGCGTCCTCGGGAGGAGGCTGGTTTCTCTCATTTTGCTCCTGGACGTTAGCGCTGTCATGGGGGACGCTGACGAGCAGGTGTGTTATTTTTATCTCAAAAGAAAAGAAAAATGTGGTTTGCCCTCTTTTCTCCTTAAGGCTTTGTTCATTCATTATGTCCCCACCTGTCTCAGAGAGAAATTGTCCCCTGTCTGCAAAGGTGTGACCAGCGTGGGCTGTGCAGAGGAGCACCCAGGAGCGGGGGTCTCCAGGGAGCTGGGGACTCTTGGCTGCAGGGTCAGGAGACAGACGGGAAAGTGGGGGCGGGAGGTCACACTGCGAGGCCACTCTGGGTGGTCTCGGTACCGCAGGAGGAATAGGCGTTTTGGGATTGGAGCACCCGCATTAAGTGCCAACCATGCCCCTCAGTTACTATGTGACCCCAGGGAAGGGTCTTTCCTGCCGGGTTCCCCTACGGGACTGTCCCCTCCTCTCTGCCCCCGGTGCGGCTCCCCCCGTAGCGGCAGTGAGTACGCTCTCTGCAGCAGGTCTCAGGCCCGAGAATTTGTGTGGGGACAGTTGAGGCCGGAACGCCCTCGCTGGCTGGTTGGGACGCCACTGTTGACGCAGGGGGCCCACAGCTAGGGGGACACGGGGCTGATGGTGGGCGCAGCCTGCGAGGTAGGAGTGGGCTGAGCTAAGGGCCACGTGGCTCGTGCGTGACGAGTGTGCATGCCGTGCGGCCTCATGGCACGTGCGGTGTGGAGGAGCTGGCGTGCCCAGCAGGGCCTGTGGGCGAGCCTTGGGCCTCCAGGCCTGGAGCCGCTGGGCACTGAAGAGCCTGGAGCCACTGCCCTCAGGGGGACGGGGCTGCAGGGGTCGGGCTGGTCTGGAGCCATCTGGGCGGACGCCACTCAGAAGGAAACTGTCCTTCAACAGGTGTTCCTGCAGCATCGTAAACAAGATCGAAGGGACGAGAGACATCTGTCTGTTTGCAATAAAAAAAAGCCCCAAGAACTGACAGGATGGCCTAGGGCCCCACGTCTGCCGCGGTGGGACCGGCGGCCGCCGGCAGCTGACCTGGCTTTGTTTGTGCAGCCGATGCAGGTGGCGGTCTTGCCGTCGGGGTCCCAGCAACTCAAGGACGTTAGCCAGGGCTGGCCCTGCAGGGTCAGGAGCGGCGCTGTCCCTTCCTGAGGGGCCAGCGACCTCTCCCTGGCCCGCGGCGACCACCGCCTCCAGGTCGCTCTGTGCCGAAGAACCTGGGAAAGGCCCCAGGAATCTGAAAAGCACGTGTGAGATTCAACACAAAATTCGCTTTTCCAGGAACGACACTGTAGACATGAGTTGGGACTCACGCGCCTTCTTCTCGACGTCAGGGTCTGGTTGTGCTCTGAGGCTCCGCGCCCCCGCTGGGCCTGCAGCCCTGCGCGGCACCGTCGCCCGCGATGGCCGGCTCCAGGGCCAGGCCCGTGGCCTGCTTCGTTCTGTGTCCCCGCCACACAGCCCTCCAGCTGTCCCTTCGCAGCGAGTCGCTAGTCATTGAATCCAATCCTGGAAGGTTTCTGGGGCGGCAGTCGGGCTGGACCAGCGTCAGCCGCAGACCTCAAGGCCACGTGGCCCGTGGCGCTCGGTCGGGACGGTCCGTCTCCTTCGCGAGGTTTTTAGATTCTTTACAGATCTGCATTCGCGCCTCCCTGCGGCATGGGGGCCGGGAAGAGTGACCCGCACGCGGTGACCCGCACTTCCCGCATCTGCCACTGGTTGGTGTTGTGAGTGCTGTATTGAGTTTGAGTTAAAACACTCAGGAGGCAGGATGGGTGATGGTATTCATCAATCGGACAGTCGATCAGTCCAATAAGCAAATTAATAAAACTCCGGGCTTTCTCGGGGCAGGCCGGGTGGGCGTGCTGCGGCCACCTGGTCAGGAGCCGGCGTGCACTCTGCCACCTGTCCCGAGAACGGCACACACCCCTGTGCAGACCCGGGTCCTCCCATGTCCGGGCTTTGCTGTCAGACGTGGTCAGTGGCTTCTTCTCACGGCTGCTTCTCCAGGGGCCCTGGCATGCCGTCCGTTCTTCCCCCGGCTTCCCTCTGTCCCTCACACTCTGTGTTTTCGCGGGTGGCCGTTTTCGGCCAGGCATCACCGCCTGGTGGCCGCTGTCACACAGAGCTCCGAGGACGTGCTCGTGAGTGCCGGCGCTGTCCAGGCGGTCCCCGCTGACGCGGCCGTGCTCGACAACAGGAAGGACCGCACCTTGCCTTAGCTTTGAGGTGAATTTGTCTTTCTTCCATAGGACTGCAGAAGTCCAGACCCGTGATTCCTGGCTAAAAACACAACCCTATCCAAAGAAAACCTCGGCTCTGTGAACGAGACGCGCCGTCTCCCAGCTTCGGCGGACACCTGGCTCTCAGCGCAGCCCGGCCGCCCTGCAGTCATCCCTCCTCACAAACCACAGCGCATCAGGTAACGCCGGGGAAAAAGAAAAGCAAAGCAGGAATATACTTAATTCCATTAATCTGTTTGGCGAAACCAATATAATGAGGCATGCTATTGATTTTCCTACTTAGGATTTAAAAATCTCTACTTCTTTCCACAGAATTAAATGCTTCAAGCCGATACTCCCCATCTTCACGGCCACATCTTTAACTAAGTTGTTACAATGAGGCGTTAACGGGTGTCGGGTGTCGGTAGGGTAGCTGGTTAGAGACCGCTCTGTTCTGCTTGCCTTGATTATCACAGTTTAGATGTAAAGTAAATTAGAACGAGAGACTATACAGTCCAATTACAGATAAAAGCAGCAAACTGCACTGTTGTAATTAGGTGCCAGGACTATTTTTCTTAGATTTTTGTATCTCAGAGGGCCCTTCCGAGAGCTGCGTGGCTGAGGCCACTGCTGGAAGGTTCCAGGGTGGAGCCGAGTCACTGTGGCCAGACTGTCCTGCACTCAACTCTTCCTCCGCCTGAGCCTGCAAGGACGTGCTGGGCTTTCTCCCTTGAGACCAGGGTCTGCAGGCGACACTGCCTTCCGCTGCCCGGGCTGGGACAGCAGCGAGGGTCAGTTTCTTTGCATTGTCCATCTGGCTGCTCCCACCCTCGTCCTTCCCCCCCTTCTGCGCCTCCTCTCCCTTGCTGATGTTGAGTCTTAGGTAGGGCCCTGCCTTTTGGGCCCGGAATGGGGTCAGAATCATGCCTTCATGCTGCTGCGAGGTGCTCTAGAAGTGAGGACATGCTAGGTGCACACGCACCTCAACACCAAGGAGGAACCTTCATTCCCTGAAATGTTCTTGGACAGACCCCCCGTTAATTTCGGAAGGTTTTTTTTTTTTTTTCCAACGATGCATTAATTTCCTAGAGAACATTTAAGGTGCGATCCAAAGCATATATTTTCTTTTGTGACCAAACAGATCTGACCTCTTACTAATTTTGCCTACAATTAGTTTGGTGTAATTACCGCCACTTACAGTTCAGTCTGCTTTCATGAAAAAAAAATTATTGCTCATGGGGTCATAAAACTCTTTAAAAATTGCTTAATAAAAAATGGAGTCTCGGGAATGTCACATGAGATAAGCCCGGCCATTAAATCCGGCACTTCCTGTGTGTGTGAGACGGTAGCGTGTGCCGGGGGCAGTTCATCACTAGCATGCATGTGCGTGTGCGTGCACGCGTGTGGGGCGTGGCCCCAGGTGTGTGCTCTGCAGCCTGGCAGGTCTGCGTACCAACTCGAACCAGATGCTCAGGTGCCGTCTTCATCTCCTGCGGGGTTAGGACGGACAGAGCCAGGCAGAAAGCAGAGATAAGTAAGGCGGGAGCCGCCTCCAAGCCAATTTTATCATTTACAGGTAGATGACATTGAAACATGTCCTCTTGATGGGAACCTCTGCTCCTACAGGGGCTTCTCAGAGGGGCCACCTGCTCAGCCTCCTCTGCGCCCTGCTCCCTGTGCCCTGACTTGCCTTCATTTTCATTTTGGCTCCTGTCTCTCCTGATCGTATCTGCTCTAGTGCCAGGGTGCAGATGGGACTCTGCCACTTACCAGCTCTGTGACTTTGACCTCCTCATCCGAAACCAGGGATCATAGCACTGCCTGGGGCTGTGGGAGAGAGGATGGGATTTCACGACACCCGGAAATGGCTTAGAATGGAGTCTGGTCGAGAGAACGCTCTCAGGAAGCATTGGCCATGGTGACTTTTGTGATTATTTTTATATAACGTATTGTTACAAATGTGTATAGTGTACATTTAATGTGTAACAATAATTAGTTCGCTATTCCTGGGAGCCGGTGGAAGCCTGCACATGGCCCAAGCCTATGACTGGGCGCAGGGCCCCCGCGTGCCTTCCACACCCGCCAGCCAGGGATGTGCAGTTGTGCACACATGCCAAATGATTTTTTTTCTGAAAATGGATGGCCCATGACTGTGTTACCTCCTGAAGCGTGTTTTAAAGGTAAGGAATACTTGGCCAAAGTAACCAGCCAAAGTTTGCCCAAACTAAATTGCAAATCCCTGCCTGACTGACCTCACATTTTTTCCAAAATCCTGGGGAAATATAATTTTATTTGCATGGAACTCACTAGTGCATCGTGGGAGGGCACTTCACCGGCGCATGGAGCCGATGGCTTCACGCCGATGCCCAGGAATTTGTGGAGCCCGGCGCTTGAGTGCAGGCCATGATAAATGGACTTCTTTTGTCTGCATAACTAAAATCTGGGTATGTTCTCCAAGATAAGGGACCTTCTTCCAAACTGTCTTTACGAAAAAGTGGTCCTCACGATGCAGCCTCATCTCCCTCGAGGGAACAGCATCTTTTGTTGAGTGGAATCCGTTTCCGGAAGTTAATGCTGGGATCTTGTTAAACTGTGTTCCGTGGTCTGCCTCCATCTCCATGTAAAAGGGTCAGTTAGAGATGTCGCTTTGTGAGATGAGACATGTATGGGGGAAAGGGTCAGTGATTCCACATTAATTAAGAAGCGGACTTTGTGGGGTTTAAACATCATCTGCCTCACCTCTGTTCGGGAGCAAGAGAGAGTAGTCTCGGCAGTGTCCTGTGGCTGAGGGAGGGAAGCGCTGGCCCTGCCCACGTCCATGGGGACTGGATGCCTGGGCTGGCGGGGTGGTCACTGTGGCCCTCTGTTCCTGATCATGGGCAGGAAAAAGTGTCCAAATGTGTCTGACTGCCTGTGAGTTGTCACAAGTACCCTGTGTGGAACGGGCCTCGGGGAGGTGTGGCTGTGGGTGAGGACTGCCCTGTGGCTTATCTGCCTTGAGGCTCTGCTCTTTAGCTGGAGAGCCAGGGAGGCTGGAAGCAGGAGCAGGAGCATAAGCGACCGGGAAGGACATGGGTGTTGCTTCCCTCAGCCCCCGGGGCCCCTGTCCGCGGTGCCGCCTGGGCGCCCTCATTAGTTGGGCTGGGTTCCAGAGGCTCCGCGTGCTGGCGCTTGGCCTTCAGCAGATGCAGACCACCGCAGGGGTGCTACTGGAGGCCTCTGAGCACCCCGAGTCCCTGTTATTATGGGAGACTTAAGAGTAGTAAATAAAAGCAACAAACGAAATAAAAACACAAAATGAAAAAATAATTAAAACAATAACTATTCCATTCATTCTGAGCACATCATCCAAGATTGCATTAGAAAAAACTACAATAAAAACATGCTTTTAATCTGATAGTAAAAAAGCCCAATAAAATAAAAATGAGCTCCATTAATGAAAATAATGGCTCTTACCCCAGCCAGTTAAAATGCTGAGCTTATGTGTTTTGGGGTTTGGGGGAGCCGAGGAGGGTTTTTTTTCCCCGCAGCTGGTGATAGATTTGCTTTTGTTACTGAGTGGAGATGGCCCCAGCTAATTAGTGTTGCTCAATATGGAATCTTACCTTTTGTATGCAGCCCAAAGAAATTGTGTAGGAAGACACCCGACTCCTGGGGAAATGGGCAAAAGGAGAAGAGTGCTCTATTTAAGATTCGGACTTGAGAAAGGGACTCGGATCTGTAGCCGTGTGCGTGTTCGCGCGTGTGCGTGCGTGTGCGTGCGTGTGTCTGCGTGTTCGCTTTCTCCTTTCTCTTCCTCCTTTAACCTCGCTTCCCTCCCTTCTCATCATTCCTTCGCTTTGGTTTTGCCCCTTTTAGGGAAATGACTTTAATTTTCTTGCAGATGACAGGCAAGCCCGACCTCAGACTCTTTCTGGAGAACAGGGAGGTATAAATAGGTAAGTCCCCAACAAAAGGAGGCCTCAGGAAGACCCTCACCTGCTGATTCTACTAGAAAGCGTGCGCAGCTGGGCGCCGATGCCCGCCTGCCCGGCGCCCTGGGGCCGTGGCCGGCCTTGCCCCCAGTGGCCTTCTCCTGCCATTCTTCCCTGTTTTTTCCCTAGCATGTAGTACAAGCCGTGATTTGTGATCACTCGAACGTTCACTTGCTTAAACCCGAATCCCTTGAGTGTGGCTGCAAAAGGAGAAACGGCACCACTCGGCAGCCCCCACCTCGACCTCTGAGGCGTTGCTGAGAGCCGACCTCATCAAACCTAGGACGAAACTCGTCCAGAGGAACTCTCTGTCCACTCAATCAGCTCCTCTGCTGCCCTCCCAGGGCCCTGACGCCACCACTACAAGTACTTATTTGTTCAAATGAATATTAACATTGTAATTTAGTACCTAATTATGCTTCTCTAGTCATAACTGGAAATGTGGTATTAAAATCCTTACATGCTCCTTGGCTATCAGCATGTACCTTTGTCAATATCCTGGGATTGCCAGAGATTTCTTTAATGTACGGTCTCCGCGCTCGTCTCTCTCTCCGTCGCCCGTCCTCCCTTGTCGCCCACAGATTTACTCTCTGCCGCCGCCCGATGTGCCGAGTCGTGCTCGAATAAAGCAGCATGTCGGGACCTCGGCTTCTTTCTAAGGACGCGTGTGCAAAGCTGGCTTTCAAAATGGCCTCATCCTTTGTCTCATAACAGTACCAGCCATGGCACATACGATTTTAGGATTCTAAATACCCGCCAGCCTGACACATAGTCAGTGCTCGATTAAGTTTGCTTAATTAATACTTCTCATCTCATCGTATTTGGTCCTCAGTCCTGGTTGCACACAAGAAAACACCTTTCTTTACAAAGTCCTCTTTCCTGGTCTCATGTCCATTCAAACAACGAAATCTGTACCTCTATGGATGAGGCGTCCGGATGGTTACAACAGGCAAGATGCCTTAGACCAGGGCTCCAGGCTCAGCCAGCACCTGCCTACGGCTGGATGATTGAAAACTCAGTTTCTACTTAGGGTTGTTCTGCGAACTCATCGGCCATATATGAAAGAGTGGAGGAGGAAGTTTTTATGCTGGTGAAGAAACTTCTGAAAAGACTGATCTGTTAAAAAAAAGAAAAGAAAAGAAAGAAAAAAGGAAGAAAAAAGACTGTCCTAATAGGAATTATTTGTGTCTGAAATGATATTTGCTTTTCTAACTTCTGAGTGTTTTATGCGAGCTCCCCGCCCAAGCGAGCCCCGCCTGGCAGGACCTGGCGGAGGTTACGCAGGACGCAGACGGCTCACGTCCAGCGGCCCTGCACATATGAGTCACGCCCAGGGCCTCTGCTTTGGAAACATCTATTTGCAACTGGGGAAAAAAGAAACACAACACATGGCATGTTAGTAGGTCACCCTCTGAAAAAGCCTGCGTTTTCTGACAACTCTGTCGTGTTTAGAGGTAGACTAGCTAAGCGACGAGGACCCATCGTGGGGTGACATGGGGTGGCACGGGCCTCTTGCAGGCAGACTCCCTGTCTGGCCAGGATCCTCATCCATATCCTTGGATGCCCACGCACACACAGTTCCCAAAGCCCTGAGTGCGGGCTGGTCATCTTCACCTAGCACTGGGTCATGACAGGACACTCCACAGCATGGGTTCGGGTTCAAGCGTCTCACGCATGAGGCTTCGCCAGTTTGAGCTGATTCTGCTCAGGGCCACCCACACGGCAGGATCACCGGGTGAACTTCCTCTGCTGGTTCTGATTCTGTGGGTCTGCCGCCCCCCCCCCCGGCCCCCCCGTCATTCTGGCAGCCTGCTCTTAGGGACCCTGGCCAGAGAGCAACGCCAATGAGCAGAACCTACCTGCTGGGCTGCGCAGACACTCACCTTGGGTGCTGGTGTGTCGAACTGGGCCTGTGGGGGCCACAGAGCCTAATGGAGGTGCCTCAGGGCTCCCTGGCTCACAGTCAGGGTGACGGGTCTCCATGACCCTTCTCCTGCTCAGATGTGTTGGGGTCCTGAGTTAAATTTCATCTCAGCGCAAAATTCTGCCAGGGACCCTGCTTATGCTCACAGATAATAAATAACCTAGGTCAACATCTTCCACAAGAATGTCACAGTATGCAGGGGGCAGCTGAGAGAATGTCCTCGTCATCCTCACCTCTAGAAAGAAAAAGGTGAAATGAAGGAAAATCAATAAACTATAACAAAAGTAAACTAAGCACCTCTGGCGCCTGTGTGGGCAGCAGACAGCATGCCCGGGGAGGGCCATCGCCATGCGCAAAGGCTGCATGGCCTGCAAACGGCCGTCCACGGGACTTCCCCATGGGACTTCCCTGTGGGCCTGGCCTGCTCTGAGTGCCACGACTGTGCCTGAAGGTTTAGCTCTCTGGTCTCGAGGTTTGGGGGACATTCCTTTCACCTCCCGTATCCTTTCTATTTCTCCTCGTAGGAACTGTCTTCCTTTGGCTAAAGCCCGGGGAGCTCACACCGGAAGGGGCAGGCCTCAGGGAAGGGCTTGGGATGGGTCAGCGGAACTGGGCTCTGCCACTGGATGCTGACCATGCCACACCGTCCTTGTTTGGCCTCAGCTGCCGCAGGCTCCTAGGATTCCGACGTGTTGCTTCATTTAGGTGACCTGGAGGTGCGAGAATCAGAGAACGTGGCACCTGGCATGGCGCTTTCTTAGGGAGGTCTGCCCCATCCCCGCCCAGCCGGCAGGTAGGCTGGTCTACCAGCTCCTGGGCGCTTGTTTGTTTCCCATCTTCCTGCAGGAATATAAGTTCCACGAGGCGGAGATCTCATCTCTCTTGCTCTTCACTGTATTCCCAACACTGAGACCCGCACCTACACAGCAGACAACCCAGACACACAATTATTTATTACCGAATTAATAAATGGTACTTTTCTGACAATGTAAGGTAGGGGTTAAGGGTGCGTTTGCTGTATCCAGACCACCTGCAGTTAATTCTATGTATGCAAGCTCTGAAATAGCCTGCAACGGCCTTGAGCAAGTTCTCTACCTTTTCCGTGCCTCAGTTCCTTCATGGAAAGGACAATGGCATGAATAATATGAAAAAGAATGGAACATAACTAACAGAATTATCAGTCAGGAGGATTAAACAAATTTTTTAAAAAGTTAAATGCCTAAAATAGCATCTGTAAACTGTATGCATTTAAAAACAACAACAACGACAACTAAATAATATCCAAGGGACATTTTTGGAAAATAGAAAAAAATTACAACAACAAAAGAAAACAGTTACTAGCTTAAATATTTAAGTGCAGTGAATACTTCTGGGGGACTTTCAGACCCTGGGTAAGTGCTTATGAAGAAAGAAGTAGTTTTGACTTCACCTCACTATCTGCTGGTTCCTGGTCTCCAGCTGGTTCAGGTTTAGACTAGATATCCCTAGGGAGCTCCCAGCTTTCCTACTCTGACCACCCACATTCCAGGAAGCCAGTGGTTGAAGTGACTCACCAGGGGAAGGTGGAGACAGAGGTATAGATACGGTGTGACCCAACCTACAGGCTCCTAGCTCTTTATCAGAAGCTCTAAGTTCTGCTTCAAATTCTGCCAGTTGCTCACCTTGAGACCTTAGAAACTCATGTCATTTCCTTGGTGGGATCATATGTCCAAGCATTAACCAATTATTATTATTTTTATTAACAGTCGGTCCCTGCAATCTCTTTCACTCTCCATCCCACATATACACCCGAAACAGGAATTCGAAGGCAAACACAGGCAGTTATTTTTTTTAGCTTTTGAGCTTCCAAGGGCTAATGTTTTGTCCTAAAAATAAGTATAGATGAGTACTTGTTGGGCCAATCTCCAGTTCTCACTCCAAAGGAGAGGAGAACACTTTCCCTGGGCTGAAAGCTTCCACCCCCTTGCCGGAGTGGAGCAGGTGGGTGACAGAACCTCCAGGGAGACTAGGGGATCTGAGAGCAGAGGCTCCCTGGGCCTTGCTTTCCATGCAGGATCTATAAGGTAGAAGACCCAGAGTGGCCCACCCCTGGAAGGGGTTTGCTGCGGTGGGGTAGGCCTGGTCACAGGATCTATAAGGTAGAAGACCCAGAGTGGCCCACCCCTGGAAGGGGTTTGCTGCGGTGGGGTAGGCCTGGTCACAAGGTGGTTTCGGCAGAGGGGCAGATGCCAAGCCTCCTACCATTCTCTTAAAGTTTTGGGGAGCAGCCACTTCTCCAGAGCCCCAAGAAAGGCTCAGATGATAGGTAGGAATGGGCTGGCCTATCCATGGTAGAGGTTCACGATCCTGGTGAATGGGGAGATGCTACAAAGTACTGTGGCATCATGGATGTGTGTTAGGCATCCCTACTGATGTCAGCAAAGAACAGAACAAAACTACACAAAACTTTACAGATGGCACATAAACAGAGGCTGACCAGAGTCTAGAAGCCACCTGGTCTCTTTCCATCCTGGTGTCTAGGGAGAAAGAGGAGAAATCCTGACTGGGAGGACTTGAAATCTGAACTGACTGTTGACTCAGAATCCAGGCTCAAGGTTGGACTCGGTGGAGTTCTAGGCAAATGAAGAAAGTTGCTTTTCTGTACATACAGTGTCTTGGAAATATCATCCCATTAAACCTCCGTGCACTGTATTTATAGTAAAGTATATCATTTGATGAGCCATAGTGAGGCTCAAATTAGATTATACAGAACATGCTTTATCAAGGAGGAAGGCCCATACTTAATGTCATCAGAGGAGGGCAGGCTGCAGTTTCCAGGCCACGCCTGGGTTTGAACTCCTCTTGGGGTAGGCAAGGATCAGATTCAACTGGGAGCACTTTGAGCTACTGATACCTGGAAAACATCCTGGGGATTCTGTGTTGCTTCCAAGAAAGAAGATACCTGTTAAGAAGGGCCCCTTCTTAACTGGGCTCAAATTGAAAAACAGCCTAGCAGTCGTTGCTGAACAGGGGTCTCTCACACAAGCCATCATTCAGGGAGAGCCTGCACTGAACGTTCTGCCTGCTGGCTGAACAAGCCCTTGTAAAGGAGCTCCTGGAATTTTCTTTGAACAATGTGAATGAAACTTTGCTGCCTCATGGGAGCTGTGCAGCTGTATCTATTGTCATTAGCAACCTCACCGACCAACCAGAGGGTTCAACAGGAGTGCTATTTGGACCAATCAAACGGATTTGGAGTCCTCATTTGCATAAGAACGGACCAATCAGAGACCAGGGGCGGGGACTTCTCTCTTATATAAGTCGGCTCTCCTGCCTCCTTGGAGAGAATGCTTTCTCTTTCCGTCGCGGTGGTTGTTTCCCGGCTGGTGCTGAGCACCTGAGGCAAAGGTGAAGGTCAACGGCCGTGGCCAAGCTCCTGAGTGGACCCAGACAGGGGCAGGGCCCAGCGGGGTGGTCTGGCTGGACAGGGGCCACACTGGTGCCCCAGGGCCGCCTCACCCTCGCTTCACCTCAGCTCGCGGGAGGCCACCTCACCTCGCTTCACCTGCCTCACCTCACCTGCCTCACCTGCCTCACGGGAGGCCACCTTACCTCACCTGCCTCACCTCACCTCGCGGGAGGCCGCCTCACCTCACCTGCCTCACCTGCCTCACCTGCCTCACCTGCCTCACCTCACCTCGCGGGAGGCCGCCTCGGCCCGCACGCCCGCGCTGTCCCGCCACGGAGCCTGAGCCCCGGCTGAAGCCTCCCGCCCGCGCGCCCCGACCGGAGGAGCCCGGGAGCGGCGAAGTGGCGCCGAGGCCTCCGTCGTGACGAGCGGACCGGGGCGCCGCGGGAAGCTGCCCGCGTCCCGGGTAAGTGCGGCGGCCTGGCGACGCCGGGAGCCGCTGCGGCCGGGCGGGGACGCGGCTCCGGGGGGCGCGGTCCGGGGCGCGCGCGCGTCGGGGCGGCCGCCGGGCGCGGCCGGGCTGAGGAGGCCGCACGTGGCCAGGCTTCCCCCCTCGGGGCGCGCGGGCGACGCGCGGGCGGCAGGGCCCGGGCCGGCCACCAGGCCGTGCGGCGTCTCTGGGTGGTGTCTCGTTTCTTTTTCTTCCGAATTGGCGTCTTTTTCTCATTTGTTTACATGAATTTTTCTGTGGTTTGGAAATTAACCTTATTTGGAAATAATATTTTGCCAAGAAAATATTTTATAATTTTTAGAGTTAGATAAAACTCCCCTTACATTTCCAATTCTGACGTTTCATTCCTGTTTAGAAAGGTTACATCAATGCGCCATCTTCTGTAATATCGCTTTGTTTTATTTGAGCCTTTTATGGAGTTGAAATTTATGTTTTGTCTATGCTTATGAGATAAAAATCTATTTAAAAATTTTATTTCATATGAATAACCAGTTTTACCAGCATTATTTATTAAATGGTCTATTTTTTTTTTTCAAAGGGCTATCTTTCATATATAAATGCACATAGGCTGGGTCAAATTCTAGATTTTATTAATTTCCATGGATCTGGTTGTTTATTAATAGGTTGATATTATGTTGATTTTTATTATAATGGCTTTTGAGAAGAGGCTGATAAGTTTTAATGTTAAGTTCCCACTCATTTAAAAAAAAACACTTTTGGAGCATGTTTTAGGCATATTCTTATGAATTTAAGATCATTTTAACTTTTTGGAATACTAATCGGAATTGCATTAAATATATAGATTAATTTTAGAATAATTGGCAAATATTGTGATATATCTTCTCATTCGAGAGCATGGTATATTTTTCTAAGTATTTGGTTTTATTTTTTTCCTTTTATGACAATTTTTAAATTATGTCATATCTATCCTGTAGCTTTCCTGTTAAATTTATTCTTTAGTGTTTTGTCATTTTTTGTTGCATTGTAAATCAAATGACTATTGCCTAATTCTATTACAAGTGGTTAGTATGAAGTAAAGTAACTATTGATTTTTATATATTTAGCTTACATGTAGTTATCTTACAATAATCTCTTATTATTTCTAGTAGTATTGTTTTCGCTTATAGAAATAGTATGTCCTTCCAAGGTATATAATCAAAATATGAGAAATTTGTGTGTGCTTTCCAATGTTTGTGGAAATTATTTTAACTTTGTATTTTTCATTTTCTATAATATCCTATTGAATATGGTAGCCAAACTTGGTATTTAAATTAAATTAATAATTCAGTCCTTATTTTACGCTAGCCACATTTCAGTTGCTCAGTAGTCACATGGGACTAATGGCTACCATACTGAATAGCACAGACTATAGAATATTTCTATCATTGAAGAAAATTCTACTGGACAGTAGTATGCTAGAGCACTCAAGAGATGTATGATCATATAGGTATAGTGGTTACTTCTGCATAATTCTTGCTTTTAATAGAAAATTTTACTGTCATTGTAATTCAGTAGTCAAGGAAATGCAACTTAGATTAATGATGACATTTTATATTCAAAAATAAAAAGATATATTATCAACTAATATTGGTAGGCATGAGGAAAATGGATACTCATATGTTGGTGAAAACAAAATGTTACAGTCAATGAAAAATGCTTCAAAGAGCACATATATATGAATAGGTATAAACATAAATAAGATTATAGGGAATCCTTGTAAAGGTATGTATAGAATTACGTGATAATAGAGACACCGTCTTTTTAATTTTAGACATTCTAATGAATGTGAGGTGATATGTCATTGTGGTTTTAATTTTAATTTCTCTGTTGACTAATGATGTTGAACTTTTATTTGTTGCTTATTTATATCTTTTTCGGGAAGTATCTGTTCAAATCTTTTGTCTATTTTCCTGTTGGATTGTCTGTCTTTGAGCTATAAGAGTTCTTTATATATTCTGAATACAGTCCTGTATTGTGTTATTGGGAATATAGTGTATTTTAAAGCATAGTAAAATTTTTAATTTTGATAAAGTCCATTTTATCAATATTTTCTTTTGATTTGTACTTTCTGTATCCAATAAATCTTTGCCTAAACCAGGGTCACGATGATTGTTGCATATGTTTCTTTTTCTAGAATTTTTTTTGTTTGTTTAGCTCTTATATTTAGATATACAATCCACTTTAAGTTAATTTAAGGGTTGTGGTAATTTAAGGGATATGGTTTTTCCCCATATGGATATCCAATTGTTTCATTACCATTTGTTGAGATATTATCCTTTTTTCATCAATCAGTCTTGTCCCTTCATTGAGAATCAATTGATCATGTATGCATGGGTCTACATCTGGACACTTTATTCTGTTTCATTGATCTATATGTCTATTCCTACACCTATCTATATTGTCATTACTGTTGCTTTATGTTAAACCTTGAAATCCAGTATTGTGAGACTTCCACACTTGTTCTTCATAAAATTGTTTTGGCTATTCTACGCCCTTTGCTTTTACAAGTAAAATTTAGAATCACTTTATGTATTTCTGTTAATTAAAAGAGTATACTAAGATTTTAATCAGGATTGTATTGAGACTGTAATTCACCTGGGGGAGACTGGCATCTTAATAATATGGAGTCCATGAAGATGGTATGTCTTGCTTTTTCTGTAGGTCTTTAATTTTTCTCAGCAATATTTACAGTTTTCTATTTATTGGTCTTGCACATATTTCATTAACATTTTTAATGTACATCTGATATTTTTAAATTAAATTTAGTGGGGTGACGTTGGTCAATAAAATTATATAGGTTTCAAATGTACAATTCTATAATACATCATCTGTATATTGTATTATGTGTTCATCACGTCACATCTTCCATTACCATATAGTTAATCCCCTTTACCCTTTGGTATTATTAATACAACTACAGATAGTATTTTAAAATTTCAGTTTCTAATTATTTGTTATTAATATAGAAATTGATAATGATTGATATTTCGTGTGTTCTTGTATCCTGTGACCTTGTCAAATTTAGTTATTAGTTCTGGTAGCTTCTTTGTGTGTTCTTTAGGCTTTTTTTTTTTTTTTATCTAGGAAATTATGTTTTCTGCAAATTAAGACAGTTTTATTTCTTTACTATTATAGTGAGCCATCTGAATGTCCAACAATATTTAGGAAATGTTTAATCAACACCTTTACATTCTGGGGTATTATGCAGGCATTACAAATGTTTACAAAAAGGGTTGAAAGAGATGGAAAGTTGTATGTGAGAAAAAGATTTACAGCACCTGGCAGATAAGGTGTTAATATGCATAATATGCAAAAGTATCTACAAATTAAAAAAAAAAAAACAAGCTAAAAGACAAATGACCCAGTTAAAAACATCACAAAGCTATCAATTGGCAATTCACAGACAAGGAAATCCAAATGGTCAATAAACTTAAGAGAACATATTCAACCTTTGGGAATTTGGGGAGTAAAAATTAAAATAAAACTGAAAGGCCACGTTTTATCCATCAGGTTGACAAAAATTTACAAGTGATAACTTTAAGTGTTGACAAGGATGCCAGGATCTAGGTATCTCGTATGTTGCCACTGGATTGTGACTTGGTTCAACCTTTTGGAAAGCAATCTTAGAGTATCTATTAAAATTAAAATATGTATATCTTTTAACTCAGCAATTCCATTTCATGGCTCTATCTTATGTAAATAAAAGCATTATTTTTAAAGGAAGGTGGGAGAGGAAATCTTCTGATTGTATATTAATAGAGAAATGATTGAATACATTGTGTGCCAGAGCTATATACAGCCGTGGTAAGTCACTAACAGGAGAACAGTTACAGAAAAATGAGAATGTGTGGTATACTTATGAAAGTAAAAACTGATTTTTATTAAATCTTTCTTTTGTTTTCTTTTTAACTTTTGTTAAATCAATTTTTCACCCTTTCTCTTCTTTTCTCTCTCTCTCCCCCCTCCCTCCCTTTCCCTTTTCTTGTTGATTTTCCTTTTCCTTTCTCTTTTCCTTTCTCCTTTTTTGCTCCCTCTCTTCCTCTCTCTTTCATCTTTTTCTGTCTCTACAATATCCATTCTGTCTGTGAACAAGAATGAGGTCATGGAAGGCATAGTACAGGCTGTTAGTATTGATTATTTTCTGAAGATGAAGTGAAGGGAATGAGGCAGCTTATTAATTATGTTTTTGTGTATCTGTTCCTCATCATTGGTTACAAGGAACATAGGGTGATTTTATAAATTTGGAAAAGAGATTTAATAGAAGGAATTCTGGGACATGATTATGCTCTGAATGTTTTTTTTTTTAATTAATTTTTTAAAATACAGGTAAAAAAAGATAAAAGCACCAAAAGATTAGGAGTTTGCCTCTGATGAACACAAGCATGTTGATGAGTTTCGCTCATTTATACTATTTTGTGCTTTCAACTTTAAATGAAAAAGCATTCAAACTTTTTAAAAAAGTGTCTTAAGTCATTTTGCCCACCCTTTTTCATTCAAAGGAGGTGTGGATTTTGCTTTTCTGGAGGTGTCTCCAGGGATGAGACGTCATACTCAGTTCTCCATATGGTTGGAGTGGCCAGGATGCCCCTGGTTTCTGGGACCCAGGGACACCTGCGGGTGCAAGGCTGGCTGGTGACAACAGCAGAGCTTTGGCAGAAGCCTGTCTGTGTGAAGGGGCCTTGTGGGTGTCAGTGTCCTCATCCTGCATTGGTGGTCACTATGAGCCATCAGGGGTCCACCTACCAGCCCTAGGGAGATGAACTCAAAAGTTTTAGTCATGATAAGGAAAAGACACCCATCGCAGAGGCAGAAAAGCCGTTAGTTGGCATGGTAAGAGGCTGAAGGAAGAGCTGTGTGGGTTTGGGCCGGAGTAGATCCTGCGGGGCTGAGTGTGGCCAGCAACTTCTGGAGAGATCTCACTTTGGGGACCTCTCATTCTGGGCACAGATGAGTAACTCTTCCACTCTGGCAATAAAATGGGGAAGGAGACAGTAAATAAGCGATGGGCAAAATTAAAACCAGTAATGAGCCGTATGAATATTGTGGTGAGACAGTGTTGGAGAGACATTTATTTGGGAGTGCGGCATGTTCTGGGAGAACATAATAGCATTGTGGCTGCTCATCCTGTCTTCCTCTGCTGAGTTTCCGCTTGTTGGCCCTGGAGGCTGGCAATGGCCGCACCTGTGCCCAGACGCTTTATAACCTTGGCAGGGAGAGGCCACACATCACAGGGAGAGACTAAGTGCTTCCTTAGAGGAGGGCCATGTGGGAGGGCCAGAAAGATGGCCTCCTGCACTCACCCTAGCCCACCAGAGCAGGGAGAGAGAGGCCAAGTTGACTAGATAGGTGCTCATGACAAGAGTGTTATCCTGCATCATGCAGGGAATGCTTGTCCTGAAACTTCACCTGACAGGAAGACCCTGCATGTGAGGATGCCTCATGAACCTGTGCCGAAGATGGGCTGAAGCTTCATGCATGTGTTGCACCCCTTTACTGAGCTGTTGTGGACCTGAGTCAGGGCTTTGACCCAAAATTGCTTGTTGCCTGGGGCTCTGGGAATGCCCATTGGGTCTTACTGGCCTGAGATAAGCAGGGACTGGATAGTGGAGCCACAGGGGCCTAACGGGGAACATGATCAGGATAAAAAACTGTCTAGAAGGTCTTGATCATCAGGAGCTGGTGTTAGGTGGGCCCTCAGAGCCCACTTACCCTTCGAGAGAGGTGCCAGGGAGTCAGGGAGCAGGGAGCAGGGAATATGTCGTATATCCCGGAAAGGTTCCAAACCTCTGACTCTACGTTATAGAGAAGGAGGTGAGGCCAGTATGCTGCAGAGTGCTGGGCAGCTGGCCCAGTGGTTCATTAAAGCCCAGACAATTGCAAGTTTAGATCTGCTTCCCCCTTCCACCAAGTGGGCCCTGAACCTGGCTGAGCAGGGATTCTGGGGCTTTCTGCATTTTGTGGCTGTCCTACTATGCACAGGGGACTTTCATGCCTGTCCATTGCTTCCAAAGTTACTTCAAGAAAATGTTTTTCTGCTGGAACTTTTCAACTAGCTCTCTCTAAAACAGTCCTGGGATTTGAGCGTGATTACCTTGTAGAAATGCTGTACAGTTAGTCATATTTCTACAAAGCATGTGTGTTTATGAATTAAAATATACATGCTTAGCAAAAAAATAAGTGCAATTCATTCCTATTTTACATACGTACTCTTAATCTATCCTCTCCATATATACAAGATGAAGGTGCACTGCACTGTAACTGGTTTTGGGGAGCAATTTTTGACTCCCCAAATTTTGGCCATGCGCTGAGCCTGGACCCTCCCTTTATGTGTGATGGAATTACACTGTAGGTGGGTAGCTCTAAAACTGCTCTGAGTCATTGTTTCCATTGTAAAATTGGGAAGAGGAAAACTGAGACAGGGGTAGGTGAGTATGCACATTCAGGGATCAGTACGCAGGCTGAATTCTTTGAGCGAACCCTCCATCCACTTTATCCTCATTTCCTGTGACACTATCTTCCATGCTCTTGCTGCCTCCCCAACTCTACATGGAACTCTTCCTAGCCAAGGACCGTGCTGTTGCCTCCTCTTGTAGCCCTAATTCATACAGCCCAGAGCTGAGCTGAGCACACAGCAGCTACTCAGTAGACAGGCAGTTCGCCTGCCCTGCCATGTTGCCTAGGCCTGTTAGAGGCCACATTCCTTAAGCTAGCTTCTGGCAGAGGACAGTATGTGTGTGCATGTGCCCATTGCGTGCATGTGCACATGTGATTGAGCACATGTGCTTGGAAGTGATCTAGATTTGTTGGAGTGGGCCCATTTCCCCCACAGAGCTGGGGGCATGTCAGGTCTGTGGATGCCCACTTGATAGTGGCCCATAGAGGGACACTTTATACACTGCAGGCAACATCCTGTGGGTCTGGGCCATGGGCGAGATTATCTGGCCTGTTGGCTGGAAGCTGAACTGATAATTGACATCAAGAGGGAATTGGCTCTTTTAAGACAAATGCTTCCAGATGCCAGGATCACTGGGTCCATGTTACTACCCAGATGGGTCTGGGTGGGAGCCAGAAAAGTAACAGCAGTTGATAAAATCAGAAAGGTAGTTAATCACAAAGTAGTTAGCGTGGGCAGATTGCTGGAAGGCCAGGCTCACTCAGGGATGGACTGAAAGTGCCAGGAGTGTGCCAGGACCTCACAGGACTGGGGGACTTTATTGCCTCTCCAGTGGCAGGCGGTCCAAGCTCGGGGCACTGGTGTTTGTTACTGCAGCAGGAACCTGCTCCCAGCTATGGCCCGGTCATGTGGGGTTTGGAGAGCCTCTGACAGAATCAGGTTTTCTATGGAGATTACAATTGACGACCTGTTTCCTGGTGGTTGGAAGCCTTCATGGGCAGGGACTGTGTTGACATGTCTGTTTCCAGATCCAGCTGGAACCAGTCAAGGTAAATGAAAAGCAGGGAGACTAAGTGGAATTGAACCTCTGGGAACCTCAGAGGGGCCTTTCGTTTAGGGTGTGATTTGGGACATTTAAATATTTTAAGGATTTAGGCAGATGATCTCACATTCCAGGATGCTGGTTGCATACCAGCATGTTAGAAGGTTTGGGACAATAAACCAACACCAGTCATTGTCTTTAAGCCAGTCTCAGTTGGATCCTGTGTGTCCTGAGTGGAACTCAGAAAAATGTTCTAGAGCGATGGCCCTCGCCTCTCCCTTGAGAACCGCAGGAGCCTCCCAAAGGTTTACCTCCTTCATCTTGCTCTCCAGAAGTCCTTGTTCACACCGTAGCCACAGTGATGTTTAAATTTGGAAATCAGATCATATTGGTGCCACTGCTTAAACTCCTCCAATACCTTTCCACTGAAATTAGAATTAAATCTGAATTCTTTGTTGCTTCTGAGTCCCATGTGAAGTGGACCTGTCTACTTCTCTGGGCTCATCCATTGCCCAGTGCAGCCACACTGAACTCTTTCCTGTTTCTCACAACATCCTGCGCTTTCCAGGACATTTGCACTTGCCCCTCTCTGTGCCTTACCTGCTGTTCCTAGGTTTAACCATTGCTGTCACCTTCTTGAAGTCAGTTGTCAGCTCAAATCTTAGCTCTTCAAAGAGGTCATTTAAAATAGTCCCATCCTAGTTGTTTTCTTTCCTATTGTCCTATTATTTTCCTCAAAGCATTGGTCACTTTCAGAAATTATGATGGCCCTTTAACTTATTTACTGTGTGATTTCTCCCACAAAAATATAGGCTCCCTGAGAGCAAAGTTTTCTCTGTTTTGTTTATGGCCATATCCCCAGCGTCTAGAATAGCTCTCAGCCAGTCAACTCTCCATAAAAATATAATGGGCAGGTGAATGAATGGACGGATGGATGGATGGATAGATGGATGGGCCTTTGTGACCTAGGAGAAGTTCCAAATGGAAGTCATTGTAACCAGATTCCTTGAGAAGGTTAAATAAATTGGCAAAAGGTCAAGCCAGAGATATTCTTTGATTGATTTTTTTTTTTTTTTGGATTAGAGAATCCTGTTTCTTCAAAGGTAGCCCACATGAAGGACTTGCTACTGGGAACTCATAAATTATTTTTTCAGGGATCTTTATTTTTCCCCTTTCATTCAGGCAACAAACAATTAAAAATGAAATCCGGGTGAGTAAACTTTCATAATGAACAGTCTCTTCCCCATGTAACATTGCAATAGTGACCACTAGATTCTTTTTTTTTTTTTTTTTTTACCAGATTATTTCTTGTTGCTGAGTAGAACACTAATTTGAAGAAAATATTTTGTGATACAACTAAAAAATGGACTCTCATGAGAATGAGTTATTCATTGGAAATGGTGTATTTCATGATGAGATGCCACTGAGGGCTAAATAAGGACTAAATGTGCTTGTAAATTATTTACTGTAGCAAGTGCCAGGCAAGATGCATAGCTACATGTAACAATACTAATTATTATGGGGAATAATTTGCTTTTTAGTAACATTTATTATTCTTTGATAATAAACATAATAAAAAGGTCTTTGAGGAACATTTAGAAATATGTAAGAGACTACTTTACTCACGCGCTCATCGCACCACCCTGAGATGAGTATTCTAGGTGACTTTCGTTTCTGTTGATTTTCTATCTATGTAAATGTAAAAATACATGTATATTTTACATGGTTTTAATTGTCATCTATATACACTTTTTAATTGCTTTTTTTTTTCACTTAAAATGATATCCCATGTATTTCCTCATTTAAAACTCTTGGCAAACATTATTATTTCTCCATAATATTTGATCGCATAGACCTGTGTCATTTAACAGAAATATAACATAAGCCACATATGTAATTTAAAAATTTCCAGGAGCTACAATAAACAACTGGAAAAAAAAAACAGGTGAAATTAATTTGAATCATGCATTTTATTTATTCTCATATATAAAATCTTGTTATTTCAATATCTAGTCAATATAAAAATTATTGAGCTATTTTACATCCTTTGAGCTAGTTTGAATTCCATCTCAGTTCAGATGAGCCACATCCAAATGTGTAGTAGCTGGATGTGGTGGGTGGTTGCCATGTTCACGAGCCCAGGTCTGGTCCATCAAAAATTAGCAGCATGATTGTTTACATGTAGTGGAAGAGAATTTACACTAATTCCCATATTCTGACTTAAAAAACTATCTTCCAAAAATAAAAGCAGTTTGAAATTAGAGTTCCAGTTATCTTCTATCAGGTCTCAAGGTGATTAATTCAGTTTGATAGCTACAAGATATAGCCTCAATTTCTCAAAATGCTAAATGAAGTGGAAAGATGTTGAAAACAATGTTTTTCAAATTATGCGTTTGATACCATTTTGCCTCTCTTTCAAAGATGATTTCTTAGGTTCTAATAGAAGCTGATGTCTCCTAGTATATTAAGCTCATATTCAATCCAAGGCAAATGAATTGAATTAGATTGGATGGTATCGATTATGATCAGTACATCTTCAGCTCAGGGTCCATTTGCTATCTGCAGTGGAGTCCTGGGTCCTCCAGGGAAGGTCGCTGACATCGGGGCCCCTTCTGCTTCCCCTGTTCATACTTGTAACAAAGACTTATCGTTTGGCACAGCAGTTAAGCCTCTGAGCCCAACTGGGACTGTACCTTTGAAGACTCAATTTTTAAATTTACTTCTGAACCAATGGACTTCGAGGGGAACCCAGTGAGTGCAGAAGCATCCTGACTGCCTGTGAACAAGACCCTGTGAAGGAGAGGGTGGGGGGGAGGGAAGACTGTCCTCATCCCTAGTGCCCTCCTGCCTGACCATGGTGTCCAGCTCAGCAACAAATACGGCCAGGAGAGACATCCCAGAGCCCATCTGAGCTAAGGGAGGCCTGGTGGCTTACCTGATGGCTTATACCCAACATGGGCCATCCAAAGCTGTCATTGGGTGCTTCCCACCGGTCGTGTTTTATGATGTATCTGTCTTCAAGGTGATTCACTGAGGGAGATGGACAAGCAAACCCCAAACTACACTTAATTTCTTGTGTGAAGAGACGTGCCTGGAATGCTGTGTGTGGCATATCCAGTAGGTAACTCAGCTCAGCAGCTAGGGACCCCTGCATGATGGCTTCCTGGAGGGCAGGGCTGAACAGCAGTGTGATGTTAGGCAGTGCGACCCTGTGCATGAGTGTGATCATGAAAGTAGCTGCTTTATTGGGCTGATAGGGGGAAAAATGGGAAATTCTCTAACATGGCTTATAACACAAAGCAGTCAGTCACTGAGTACTGGCTGCCATGACTCTTCTTGCTGTTGTTTCATCAGAAGGTGGGTAGGTGGCAGGAGCCACGTGAAGGAGCACAGACCGAGGGGGAGACGTTTGAAGCAGGGGAGAGAGGCGCACAGACATGCAGTTTCAGACACTCACTCTGGTGTAGCGATGGCAAGAGAGGCTTCGGGCTGCCATCCAGGTGGAAGTGGCACCCGGGGGACTCAGCTTAGAGGTGTATTTGCATAACGAGGGAGTTGTTTTTATTAGATTGTGAGTTATGATTAAGAAAAAACAACATTTAAAAAAAAGATGCACTTATTCTCATTCAACATTTTCTTTTTATTGTTCTTTTTTCTCCTAGTCATCATCATTGTCATCACCATTATCACAGGGTGTGTCTTGGAAAGATAAGGGCATGGGGTGCTGCCACTATTCTTCCCCTGGGTAGGAGATGGAGGGGTGTGTGGGCACGGGAGGTGAGGGGCAAGAGAGCTGTGAACAAATTCCAAATGACATAAAGTAGCCTTGACTCCCACCGCATGGAAGTCCTGGCAGTTCTGCCCAAATAGTGGCTTTATATTTACACAGCCTCCTCCTTCTCCTTTATCTCAGTCATCAAAAGTTTAAGGAGATTTAAAAACCACTGGGGTGTTATACATAAAATACAACCTCAGGCCACTGGGATGGAATTCGTGCCTAGGTCCCGCCGAGGCCGGGCCGGAGCCCACCCTCCTGGGTGTCTGGGCTGTCACTCTCGCCATCCGTCTTACTGATTGTAAAAATTAAACACATGCACAGGAGGTCTTGGGAGACAGAGTTATGGGGGATATAAAGTGCCTGACAGCATATAAACCTGGCCATCCTGCAGTGGAGCACCCAATCACAGTGATGCTGAGGGGATGAGACAGGGTCCTGGAGACCAAGGAGCAACAGGCACATTACAAAGGGACAAAGAAAAGAAGGGGTCTACTGGCCGGGGTGGGGGCTGCTTCTGGCCCCAGAGTCTCCAGGAGTTGGCTGATCCCCTGCTTCTTGGCCCTCCTCTACTCATGGCTGAGAGCTCCCTGGCAGGAGGTAGTAGAGAAGAAAGCCGTGGCCACATCTGCAGGTAAAGTTACTGAAGCAGCTATGGGGTGAGGCAGGAATTCCAGTGCAAAAGACAGATGTGGGGGGCACTCAGATTCCTCCTCACATGGATGCGAGTGATGCCCCTGCTGTTTGCTTTGCAAAGTGCAGCCCGATAGGTTTCAGAGGCAGTGTGAAGAAATTGCCAGTGCAGTGGTGAACGCGAGGTGTGCGTCCATGCAGAAGAGAGGGAGGAAGTTGCCACTGGGGCTTCTTCTCACAAGGGGTTGGGAGGTCTCCTGGGCTTCAGGGAAGCCAAGGAGGCCATGGCTACCTGATTGGGAAGCCTTGTGCAAGAGCTTGGAACATTGTCTGCTCCAAGGGGGCTGGCTCCCTCCCTGGCCTGAGACACCAGCGGTTCTTAAGCCGGGACATCTAGAGAGCAAGAGGCACAGGATCCTGCAGAGCCTTGGAGAAATGTGTGGGGCCTGAGGCTGCGGATGGGAACTCTTTGGTCAACGTGTGTGTGCGTGTGCACACACACACACACGTGAGAGAGAGAGAGAGAGTCAGTCAGGAAGCGTGCAGGGAGAGGAGAGAGCACGAAGTGTGGGGTAGGACGTGCACGCGCCATAATATGTACTTATTCATTGTTTCTTGCTTTAGATATTTCTAGAATACATACTGTTCCTGTATTGTGCGTAGCATATTCAGTTTAAACTTCACCGAGCTCAGAGGGATATTAGCCAGATAATCACATGATTAGTTAATTAATTTACAATTGGGGAAGTGCGTTCCGTGCAGTATCAAATGTACACCGCTGACCTCCACTGGTGCCTGCCTTGTTTTAAAACTTATGAGCATCTTTCAAGAAGACACATTAACTTCTTCGTGTGGCAACCAAGAAATAAACCATTTACCGTCTCTAATTATTTATTTTTTAAAAAGATTTAGTTGTGATACTGACTAAGAAATGCCCGCGGGCACCTCTAAATCCTAGTATTACTGCTGCTACTGCCTGGAGGAAGCTCTAACCCCCTTTTCAGATATTCATTTTGAAGTGTAACATTCATCCTGAAAAGTACACCAATCACAAGGGCTCAGCTCAACAAAGAGCACACATCTGTGTCACTAGCGCCCAGATTAAGAACTAGAGCACATCATGCCTTCCCAGTCAGCACCCTGCAAGGGTATTTATCATTCCTGCTCCTGACTCGCATGCACTGCGCGGGTCAGCCTCGCCTGTTCTCTCATGCTAATGGACTCATCTGTCACGTGATCTCTCTGTGTGTTGTTTCCTCGACCTCGTGTCTGAAAGATCCCTTCATGTGCTGTGACTTCACTGCTGCCTGAAGTGTGTGTCTTTCCACCATGTCTGACCAAATTAAGAACGGCAGAGATGACCTTGGTGTCTAGGGGACACAGGCTCTGATGGGGCGCCATCTCCCCGGGTCTGACTCCTTTGGTCCATGCCACCATCTAGGAACACAGGTCCCTCAGGGCAGCGCTAACCTGGGAGACTTCTTTTTCACCCAGAAGCCATCCCTCCTGCTGGAATCCCCATCTCCTCTCCCACCGCCCAGGAGGGACAGTTAAGAGCCTGATTGCAGAATGAGTGGATGTCAGTCATTCATTCCTTAATTTCTCTGTCCCTCCGTCTCCTTGCCTCTGAAGTGGGATCGATAACAGCACTGACTTCGGGTGGTGGCAGCGAAGCTTAAACGTGAAAGGCTGGTCGCACCAGCTGTCATCACTTTTGGACTGCCACCAACCTGGGGACGTGGGTCAGGATGTTTTATTCTTTGCTTCATAGGTGAGGAAACAGAGACCTAGAGAGTGGGAGAGACATAGGTGGTGGCAGTAAAGGATTATCCTGATGAAATCACTTGTCCAAGCTGGACCTTCAGGTATCATGGAGGGAGATGTGGAATGAAATCTTTATAACACTGCATGGAAGCCGAGTGCCCTGTTGTGTTCAGATGGTTCTTAACTTCCTACAGCCTCTGTGGCTATAGCATCAAACTCACAGAGGGAGTTGGCTTCAATTCTTCCCACCAGAACCCATTTCACAGGGCAGATAACTGAGTGCTGGAACACCCACCTGGGTGTCCTCCCGACCCACCTGCCCTTGCCCCTCTCTTTCCATCATTCTCCAGCTTGTAGTGGAGTGGGGTGGGGGTGTGGGGGGACTTAGGCTGTCTTTACCAAAACATCAGTCTTTTGAGCAGAAACTCTTAGGTATGTTTTAAGGTCCTTTACCCTGCTTGGCACAGCTCTGACATGGTCTCGTCCTCACTGGGGAACTGTTTGCCAATTAGCTTTTGACAAATCCATGTATTTACTAGAATATTTCAACAGTGATTTTGGAATAGAAAAAAGTAATGCCCACATGCACAAGGAATGAGCAAACATAACATAGGTTAATTAAGGTGCTTTAGTGGAAGGTTTAACTTTTTGAGCTTCCTAGTAGCCAGAGCAAGAGAGGCTTGCTGATGGCAGGCAGCTTGGCTGTCTTCCAGGGTTTGTTGAACGTGATGGTGTTATCTTTGTGTGGTTGTGTTTGCTCTGGGCTCCTGTAAAAATCAAGACTGGGGTTGACATTTTGGCTCCTGGAAGTCCCTCCATGGAGAAGCAGGAGTGGACAGGTAGCTGTGTGGGGAATAGGCGAGATCGATTTGGGGAGGAGACGACACAGGCGCGAGAGGTTGCTAGCCGTGGTTGCTATCAGGGCCACCACAGTCATTCCTCAAGGTTATGGTGTCCTAAGTAAGGATCCAGGCAAGTCACAGCTCCAGGGACCCTTCCCACAGCCGGTGTGGTTTATATGTTTACTGTACTCACTTCACGAGTGAGGACACGAAGCCAGGGAAGTTGTGCTTAGTTGACCAAGACTGGTCAGCTGGTGGGCGACCTAACCAGGATTTGAACCCAGGCTCCAGCACCTGTGCTTTAACCACTGACCTGCTCTGGCCAAGTCGGAGGGAGGGTTTTTTCCATAAGACGATGCTCATGTTTTTCTATTTTTATTTTCTGCCTTGGCTATCAACAATTGCAATGTTTATGCTGCCCGAGGTCAAATAGTTCCACGATGTATGTTTTTATAGTTTCTGTGGCTGATTTCATGTACTCTCAAGTTTCATTTCCTATTATGTTTCTGAATGGTACAAATGATTATTTTTTTCCTTGGGCGGCCCCAGGCTGTGATATTGGAACATGGATGTGATCTAATATAATAAAGTGCAGTGCCTACTTCCCATGTGCCTTCCCTACCCTGCTCTCCATTATGCTTGCGACGGCTGTTCATACTTTAGTATGAATTAGAAGACAGCAGGTTTAGGCCTGCTGTTAGGAAAGGTTCAGCGCAAGTATTCTGGGGTGGGGGAGGGGTACATGGGAACCAGAGAGATTCATGAGTTTCTCTTTCTCACTATGAAGGTCCTCCTGCTTGCCCACTAACAGGGAGCCCTGCACATCCCCCATCTGGAGGCACCACTTGCCCTGACGTGTGCAGAGGCACGGACATGCCTACTCCAGCCAAGACTCTGGCTTGGGTGATGCTTTTCCCTGACCAAGTAAGAGAAAGAGATCCTGATTGCTGTTTTCCTGGGTGGGGCGGGGTAGGAGTTATTGCTTCAGAAAAAGAATATGACACATCACTCTTTTGGCAGAAGACAGCAAAATTTCCTCCATAGGGCAAAGGCTGATTTCCATTTGGAGCGAAGGCTGATTTCCGTATAAGGATCTGTATTTTTATTTTTATTTTTATGGAATGGAAAATGGTCAGGGACTGGACCCTTGTCCCATGTCTTTTACATAAGAAGGACACACATACATCATGGAGGAAGGCGAGTGAGCAGGTCATCTGTCTTTGGGCACTGACTGTCCACATGCCCAGGAAAAGGTCAGGAACCTGTGGGTATTAATTAATCCAGCCAGCCACACAGCCTTCCATATTTATTAGGGAAGGCAGTAGCATTTGGCCAGGATGATGGCTTTTAAAGATTGGTATAAAGAGAACAACATCTGTATACTGTTTATTGAGAATTAAGCGTTTCTTTGTAAGGCCGTTAGGAGTAGGTGTGGTGGATAACACAGATTAACCCTCCTTTCATCACTGTTTTGTGTTATGCCTGTGGCAGGTGGTCCCAGAGAGATGAGACCGCCCCCCCCCATCCCCACTTGGCACAGCTGGGGCCCTCTCCAGGTTAAGGCAGTACAACCTTTAATGCCCAAGTCAATTACTTTTAGCATTTAAGGACCAGCTATTTGAGAGCAATGGTGGGGCCCAGTTGGTCCTTATGTACTCATGAGGGAAGCATAGTCGCTGTCCAGCATGGGACAGGGGATCCAGACCCTCAGCTTTGGAGCCGAGCCAGGGAAGGACACCTTCCCGTTAAGCGCTGGGGGAGACCACGTGGCCAAGAGGTCTCCCCTAGGCTTCTGAGCTGGCCCCTTACCCCACCTCTGACTTCTGTGGGGCTGGGTGCGGAGAGGGGGTCACACTTTGAGACCATCTCGGTTATCCCAAGTTGGTGTGCCTGACCTGAAACAGACCCCCGATATGCCCAGAATTGACACCTAAATATTTGTCCCTGTTTTGAAAGTTTGGATTAAGAAGGATTTAAGTTGCAAGAACACAAATGACGTCACATCTCGAGTTATGTATCTGGTTTGTGAAAGCCCTCAGCTGTCGCCGAGGTGGCAGATGGTCTCAGCATCCATCAAAGCCTCAGTAGTCTCCCCAGAGCCAGGAGTCCCACAGGCATGCACATGCTCCTGGGTGGTCACAAGGGTGACTTTAAGTGGCACACAGGAGACAGCTAAATATTTAATTGCATTGCTATCATCTCTTCATGGCGGTGATGCTCATTGTACTCTTATAGTAGTCATGTATTTCCTTTTAAAAACTATTTTTTAAACAAGTGAGTCATTTTAAAGGAGAAATATTAAATAGATGGTCGGATGAGTTGAGGGGGATATGACAATGCTAGAGAAGGTATGCAGGGACCCATTCTGAGTGTCCTCTTCCTACTGGAGCCGACAGCTTGGGGTGCACATATGAGTTCTTCCTATGTGCATCCTGCAGCTTTGGGCTGTCACTCAGGGTTCCTTCTTCTGGTCAGTGGGGTGGATGGAGCAGCCTCCTACTCATATCATCTTGAGAGGATGCTAGATGGATGAGGTAAAATGGATAATAGGTACTATTGTTATTGTTGTTATTTACACTGGCATTTAGTAAAGGGCAGCTGACAGTGGTGAGTTTCCCTTCTAACCCAACCACTCGCTAGGTGCTAAGTCAGTGTAAGACCAGTGTCACCCACATATTAAAAACAAGGCTTTAAAAGTAAGGACTCAGGGATTCTCATAGTTCCCATGCCAAGATGGCAGGAAGAAAATCATGAAAAGGCAAATATTCCCTAAGTATTTCTATAGAATTAATCAAATTCACATCTCAAAATGCTGGTTTAGACCCAAATTTAACTGTCTCCTGTTTTTATGGAGCTTGTAGAATGAGAATAAAAATATCTGCCCAGCACAACATCTGTTAGCCCGCACCCCGCTTACCAGCATCCTAAAGACAGAACAGCTTGGGGACATGGCCTTTATAAGGAAACATTAAAAGAAAACACACCAGAATGTTTGCTGATAGAGGTTGTCTCTGAGTTTTAGGACCCTAACTGCATTTCCTCTCTTCTTTTCCCTTTCCATTTTTGAAGACTTTTTACTTTACTGTGTTAGCCCAAAGGCCTACAACATTCCCATTAAAATCCATAAACATACAAAAGTTTCAGCATCGCGCCCGAGTGATAATTTTCTGAGACTTGAGCATCTGAGAGGCCAACACTGTCTTCATAATAATACTAAGACATTATTTGCCTTTTTTATTTTGTGCCAATGATGGGTAAAAGTGCTAATGTCTTAGCATGAATGGAAGAGTGGCACCATGCTGCACTAGCTGTCACTGTGTCCCTCACTGCCATGCGTGTGTGCAAGGAGTAAAAGCCACTTTCACTTAAGAATGCACACTGTGCGGTCTGTCTATCCGATGGAACATTACTTGGCCTCCACAAGGAAGGAAATCCTGATGCAGGATTGAGGACCTTATGCTCAGTGAAATAAGCCACATGTGAAAGGACAAATAGGATACGACCCCACTGATGCGCGGCACTCAGAATAGTAATTTGTAGAAACAAAGCAGAATGGTGTTTGCCAGGCTGCGAGAGGAGGGGATGGAGTGGTAATGTTCAATACGGACGGAGTTTCAGGTTGCAAGATGGAGACGGTCCTGGAGGGGGATGGCGGTGATGGCTGCATGGCACTGTGAGGATAGTTAATGCTACTTAATGTTGTGTGTTTCACCACAATTAAAAACAAGTAAATGTACATACACATGTTCATGTTAAAAAGATTCTGAATATGAAACACATATATGGTTGACCCTTGAACAACACAGGGGTTAGGGGTACTGACCCTTCCAGTGAAAAATAGACATATAACTTTGATTTCCCTAAAACTTAACTACAATTTGTCCCTTGGTGTCCATGGGGATTAGTTCCAGGACCCCCATGGATACAAAAATCCACAGACGCTCAAGCCCTTACGTAAATGACATAGAACAACACATATAGTCAGACCCCTGCATCCATGGGTCCCACCGCAGATCCAAAATACCATTTTTGATCCTTGGCAGGTTGAGTCCACAGATGCAAAAGCCATGGATACGGAGGGCTGACTGTATATTTATTTGAAAAAACTCACGTGTAAGTGGACCCGCGAGTTCAAGCCCATGCCGTTCAAGAGTCACATGCATTTGACGACGCAGAGAAAGTTATCAGTTTCATCCACCCTCAGTCTTTGAGCACAGGGCTTTTACACATTCTGTGATGAAACAGAAGCACAGGAAGCAGCTCTATCCCGTGCAGACGCTGACGGCTCCTTCACGGAAATGCCCCTGTGCAACTCATGACCTCTGGGCCGGACGCCCCGCTGTATTCATGGAGCGACATTTGCGCTTGAAAGAACCACCGATAGACAAACTGTGGTTCTTCAGACCCGACTATCTGGCAGACGTCTTCTGGAAAATGAACAAATGAATCCTGTCACTTCCAGGAAAAGAACCGACAGTGTTTGTTGCCAATGGTAAAATTCAGGCTTTCAAGAATTTTGAAAAACTTGTACCAGACGCCATGAGCTTGACAGCTTTCTATTACTTAAAGAAAGACTAATGAATCTGATTTTTTTTTTAATACCGTGTGATGAATCATGTCAATGTTGGAAGAGCTGCATATTTCATAGAACTGATGCTTCTCAAGTGACCCATATTTGTTGTGACAAAATCATGCGAGGGCAAAAGATCCATGCAACTAACAAGATAACCCAATGGATTTTGATGTCGCAGAATGTAAAAAGTTCAAATATTATCAGATTCCACATTGAAACTAACTTTTAAGAAACTGCCAGTGGCTGCATTTTGGTATAGTATCAAAGAAGAAAGTCCACTATTATCTAGAGGGTCTACTGATATACACTTCCCCTTACAACTGCTTATCTGTGTGAGGTCAGATTTTCTTAATGGACTTCAACAAAAAACATGTTGCAACAGATTGAATATGGAAGCAGATATGAAAGTCCAGTTGTCTCTTATTAAGCCAGTCACAAAAGGGGCTTGCAGAAATGTACAATGACACCACTTTTGTCACTAACGTTTTGAACATAGTATTATATTTTCATGAAAACATTCTACATATATTAGTATATATTAGGTTTACTCTCCTTTTAAAATAGATTATTAAGTGACTATTTTAAAATTTTCTTAGTTTTAATTTCTAATAACCTGCCTAAACAAAATCCCTTAGGGTCCTCAGTAACGTTCAGAATGCGATGTTTCTCGGAGCCCTGAGGTTTGAGGCCCACCAGTCTAGAGCAGCCCTGTCAACCTCACCTGTGCACTAGACCCGCCAGCATGAGAATTCTCTGTCCATTTCCACCAGATTAAATTAGAGTCTTTGGTGACTGGGCTCAGATGTGGGCACTTTATGAAGCTCCCCTAGGAACTGCACTGTGTAGTCATGGCTTGGATTTAGGTCTGGCGGTCATGCCATGTGGCTGCCACCTGGCTCCAGGTGTTTGGTGGATGTTCTGTGTTGAGCGAGTACCTGACTGTATGGGAGGCAGGTACTATCCAAGTTTAAGTAGGGGACACTGTCCCAGTATGACACCTCGGTCTTCCACTTCAAATTAGTAGTCAGGATGCCTTTGCAGCACAGCATGCTGTGTATCTCCTGGGAACTGCCATCCCTATACCAGCTTCTGTTTGAAAACTGACTCTGAAGCTTGGAAGCCCCATGCCACAGGCATAGCTCGGGTCCAGGCCTGGTCGAGGAGACCAGAAAGCTGAAGTCAGAGGTGAGTTTTTTTTAATTGGGAGAATTCTTTGGATTCTCAGATTACCCATCTGATAGCGTGTTCTCAGCCACAGTTACGGCTGCTCTTCCTTTGCTTTTGGTCACCTTATTGCTGACTGGTGTTCCAGACCATTGGCCAAAAGTCTCAGAATCAACAGAGGAAGAAAAAGGTTGGCCTGTCTCCTAAGTCATGACTGCCTACCGGCTAGAGTGGTATGATTTAGACTGAGAGGACATGTCATTCTGTTTTCAGTAAAGAAAGCAGCCTTGTTGGGTGGAGTGACAGGCTGTGGAAAGCTGGGTGGGAACATGCCCGTCCCAGGCTGTCCTTGCCGTAATGTGGGGCTTTGGCAGAGGTCTTGCTGTGCACGTCTCATCTGCTCATCTGGGGTTCTCCCCCTCCAACCTATGCACAGCGCAGGGCATGCTGGTACCCATTGGCCTTTTACTTGAACTCGGGCGGAGGATTCGAGGTTGGTGCCTGCAAGGCTGACTTCCTTCTCTTGGGAATGGGGTCCCTTTGGCTGTCACGGCCACCATCCCTCACATTCCGGTTTTCTCAGTAATGAGGGCCGGGGTGGGTGTACCTGCCCGGAGGCCCCTTGGTGTCGACACCGTTCCCCACGGCTCGGAGAACACACGG